>NC_138770.1:506545023-507037523 GCF_965119305.1 Pelophylax lessonae | reverse complement strand
TACCAACTAAAAGATGGCATGCACTTTATAGATGACAAAAGCCAATGTGGTACTGTACCATATTGGCTTTTGTCATCTATAAAGTGCATGCCATCTTTTAGTTGGTAAGGGTACCATCATTTAAACCGGTTTTTCCCAGTCAGACACACACACACCCGCCCACCCACCCACCCACCCACCCACCCACCCACACACACACCCACACACACACGCACATAACACACACACCACACACGCACATAACACACACACACACACAGGCACATTCTGCTATTCCACATGCTCTTTATGGCTTTCATGGTATTTCACATATATAACTGATTGATTGTTTTAAACTTCAATACATTTATTTTGATAGTAACCTGGAAGCTTCTGCTGTAAAAATGTAATGTCCTGTAGTGGAGCATCCAGCAATTTCTATAATACATACAAGTCCTAAACGTTGTTGAGTTTGGTGGTCTTTTTTGTATATTCATTGCTCCAAGTGTTTTTCCACAGCAGCTGTGACTGTACTTTTTTTATTCATCATACATTTGTGATATAATGGACTCAGCGCTTGACTTTTGGATTTATTGTTAATAATTATTTTAGTGTCTTTTTAGTGAAAATATAATTTCTCTTACGTCCTCCGACAGTCGCCGCCTCTTCATATTCGTCACAATTGGGTATTAGACTTTGCTCCGAAGGAGTAGCTAGGCAACAGAATATGTTAACATTAAAGCTTTTAACATATCCCACCCACAGGGGGTGGTCCCCTCAGTCAATACCCTCCTACTTCCTGCAACCATATCTCAGTTTCAATGTCTAGCTTGTCAGGAGTAGCTGGATCTCTCTATGCTGGGGCTTTTTGCCTCAGCCTTTCTCTTCTTTTTTGATTTTTTGTTTGAGTTTTTTCTCTCTCTTTACTTAGCTGTTCTTTTTGTCAGCATTAGTTAGTTCTTCTGATGAAGAGGATTCGTGCGGGCTGGGTCTCGGGCTGATCCCCCTGGTCGCAGGTCGTGGGTCAGTGGCTTCCCAGCCTGCCGTCGAGCGTTCAGCCAGGTAACGCTCCTGGCACAATGAACGACCCATCCCTGTTCGGTGCAGGGATGATTGGTGAGGTGGCTACCTCACTGGACGCTGTGCGGTTTCTTAACCCCGATTTTGCGCGTCCTGGATGCGACTCTCCCTGCCTCATGTGCAGCGGCTTGTTCGCCTGTGCGGGTTCCCCACGCCATTGAGAGGTAAGTGTATCTATGTGGGGACCTGTCTGTCGGGGGGGTGTCAGTCTGGGACTGTGTAACCTGCCTCTGTTCACACTGGTTGTCTCCCTATCGCTCTGGCTGCATGCTGTGGGCTGCAGGGGGGGGGGGGGGGCTGTGTGACACTGTCTGTGTCAGCCTGTGTACAGTGTGAAGGGCTGTGTGCTGTGGGGCATGTTTTTTGTCATGTTTGGGGCACGATGCAGCGATCGCTGCGGCGATCCGCCATGTTTTTTTACATGGGTGGTGTTATATGCATCACAGTAGTGGGGGAGCGGCAGTTTCGGCGCCAAACGGCGCCATTTTGCCTGCGCTCGCTCCAGCCGCATGTTTTCACTGCGGGCGGCCATTTTCTTGTAGCCTTCCATAGGCTTTAATAGAGCGCCCTGATTGCATCACTTCCTCTTTCCTGGGTGCACCGATCGAGGCGGCAGCAGCAGCAGGGGTCTCCTCAGGTTTTATCCTTCTGTTCCTTCCTATATCCATTGCCTGTGTTCAGTTTTATCCCTGTGGGGGGTCTCATTGTGCTTGTGTGTGTGTGCGGTGGGCTGCGCTCGCCACGCTTGTTAAAGGGGCACTTAACCCTTTATTCTCCGGCATATTTTTTTGGGGCAAATGGATTCTCAGGAGGGCAAATTTCCTGCCACCCTGGTGGGAAGCCAGAGGACTGCTGTTTCCCCCCCAGGGGGGGATTTAGCCAAAGTGGTGGCTAACCTTGCTGCTCAGGTGCAGATGCTGGTGGCTGCTCAATCCACTAAAAGACCCAGAGTTTCTATTTCCTCTGATTCTGAGGGTGAAGGTGATGGGGCTGCTATGGCTGGAGTCTCCTTATCAGGGCCCCGCTCCTCCCTGGATCTCGTGGGGTCCGAGGTGGAGGCTGAGGTTGAAGGGGTTGATAATTCTCCCCCTGGCTCGCCTGAAGAGCTTACAATCATGGATGAATTGGTTGCTTCTATAAAACAAACGCGTTTGCAGGATGAGCTGTGTCCTCCCGCTGCCTTGGCGGCTTATGGGACGCAGAAAAGACGCAAGACATCGCAGGTCTTTCCCTGCACTGATGATTTTCAGCGCGCTGTTAAGGAACAATGGCGCAATTTACGCAAACCTTTTGCTGTGCCAAGTAGGTTCAGGCTGCGTTATCCTTTCACGCCTGCCACTGATGAACGGTGGTGTGTGCCACCCCCGGTGGATCACGCCATTGCGGTTTTGAACAAATCCACTGCGATTCCTGCAGAGGATACCCCGGTGTTTTCCGAGATGCCACGGATAGGAGAATGGAGTCTCTTGCCCGTCATACTTATTCTGTTATGAGTTCGATGCTTAAAGCTCTGTTTGCCTCTCTTATGGCAGCCCAGGCTGTCGCAAGTTGGACGCAGGTGCTTAGGTGCGTCCTAGTGGCTGATTCGGCCTCGCCGGCGACATTGGATATGGTGGATCAAATCCATCAGGGTGTCATGTACCTGTGTGATGCGGACTTGGACTTAGTGCCGTTGGCTGCACGTGTACAAAGTGTGGCGGTGTTGTCTCGCCGCCTGGTTTGGTTGAAGTGTTGGTCGGTGGACCTATCTTCGCGCAAGACCTTAGCCAATCTGCCTTATGATGGATCTCGCCTTTTTTGGGGAGTCCTTGGATACGTTGATTAAGGGGATCACGGGCGGTAAGAGCACGCTCTTGCCCCATTTCCCCAAGGCTAAGGGGGCTCCTGGTAAGAAGCATACTAATTTTCGGCCTCCTCAGGGGTCCTTTCGTGCCTTTCGGTCGCACTACAAGGGCAAACCGTTCAAGGGTCAAGGCTCCCAAAAGAAGCCGTGGTCTGGTAAACAGAAGTCCGGTCAGTCCGGACCCTCTACCCATAACAGTGCGGCCTGAAGGGGCGCCCTCACCCAGTTCTGGGGTGGGGGGACGCGTGCTCTTTTTTCTTCAACCCTGGCTGGCCCGCGTGCGGGACCGGTGGGTTCAGTAAATCGTTCGATCTGGCTACAAGATAGAGTTTCTCTCTCGGCCGGAGAGCAGATTCTTTCCCTCAAATCTTCAGCTGTCTCTGGAGCGTTTGCGGGACCTGCACCTAGCGGTGCGGGACCTGAGGGCTCAGGGAGTGGTGGTTCCGGTGCCTCATCGGGACAGATTTCGGGGGTTTTATTCCAATCTGTTCACTGTGCCCAGAAAGGAGGGCAAGGTTCGTCCAATTCTGGACTTAAAGGCTTTGAACCGCTTTGTGCGGGTTCGCAAGTTCCGCATGGAATCCCTGCGGTCGGTGGTGGCTGCCCTGGTTCCGGGGGAATTCATGGCCTCCATCGATCTGAAGGATGCGTACCTTCACATCCCGATTTTCGAGGGTCACCAGAGGTTCCTTCGATTAGCCATTGCGGAGGATCATTACCAATTCGTGGCGTTGCCTTTTGGTCTCGCCTCGGCTCCTCGGGTTTTCACCAAGGTGCTTGCTCCCGTTCTGGCTTTGTTGAGAGCTCAGGGCATCTCTGTCCTGGGGTATCTGGACGACATTCTGGTTCGGTCTGCGTCCAGCCAGGGTCTGGAGAAGGACCTGTCCGTCACGATGCAAACTCTACAGGAGTTTGGTTGGACGATAAATTTTCCAAAGTCGACGCTGAGTCCGTCGGTTCGTCTTCCCTACCTGGGAATGATCCTGGACTCGATCCAGGCGAAGGTCTTCCTGCCGGAAGACAAGCTCAGGACTCTTCAGGAGGAAGTCAGGTCCCTCAGGGACAGTCCGTGCTCATCCCTCCGGACGTGCATGAGATGTCTGGGATTGATGGTCTCGGCTTTCGAGGCGATTCCCTTCGCCCAGTTTCACACGCGGGGTCTCCAGGCGGAGATCCTGTCCAAGTGGGACGGGCAACCCCAATCTCTGGATCTTCTAATTTCGTTGAGCCTTCGCACCAGAAGGGATCTTCTGTGGTGGCTCCAGTCCCCGATGATATCGGGGGGCAAGTCCTTTCGTCCTGTCTCATGGACAGTGATCACCACGGATGCCAGCCTGTCGGGCTGGGGTGGTGTTCTGGGCGTTCTGTCCGCCCAGGGAACTTGGTCGGAGGGGGGAGTCCTCCCTTCCGATCAACATTCTGGAATTGCGTGCGATAAATCTCTGCCTTCGTCGCTGGACGGACCGATTGCAGGGCTGTCCGGTTCGGGTGCAGACGGACAATGCCACGGCGGTGGCCTACATCAACCACCAAGGGGGCACCAGGAGTGCCCGAGCGGCTCGGGAAGTGGCCGACATTCTGTCTTGGGCCGAGACTCATGTCCCGGCGATAACGGCAGTTCACATTCCGGGGGTGGAGAACTGGCAGGCGGACTACCAGACCCTGGATCAGGGGGAATGGTCTCTCCACCCGGCTGTCTTCCAGATGTTGTGCACGAAGTGGGGTCTTCCAGATGTGGACCTGTTCGCGTCTCGTCTGAACAACAAGGTGAGAAGGTTCGTGGCAAGGACGCGCGACCCTCGGGCAGACGCGTCAGACGCGTTGGTAGCCCCGTGGCATCAGTACAGACTGATGTATGCGTTTCCACCGATTCAATTGCTGTCCAGGTTCCTCCGCAGGTTGCACTCGGAACGCAGCACGGTGATTCTTGTGGCACCGGACTGGCCTCGCCGGTCCTGGTACGCAGACCTCGTGAATCTGGCGGTCGACGCCCCATGGCGTCTACCTCTTCGAGACGATCTCCTGTCTCAGGGCCCGATATTCCATCCTGCTTTACAGTCGCTGGCTTTGACGGCCTGGCTGTTGAGACCGAGATCCTGAAGGATAGGGGTCTCTCCCCTGAGGTCATTCACACTTTGATCAATGCAAGGAAACCTTCCTCAGGGAAGGTCTATTACCATCCTTGGAAGGCCTATTTTGCCTGGTGTGAGTCCAGGGGGTTTTCACCTCGCACGTACTCGGTTTCTCGAGTGTTGTCCTTCCTTCAAACGGGTGTCGACCAGCGTTTGGCGCTGGCTACGGTCAAGGGTCAGGTGTCTGCGCTGGCCGTTCTTTCTCAACGTCCTGTGGCTTCTAACTCCTTAGTTGCCACTTTTGTTCAAGAAGTGCGGCATCTGGTCCCTCCTAGGAGGGAGCCTCTGCCTCCTTGGGACTTGAATCTCGTTCTATCTGTGTTACAACGTGCTCCTTTTGAACAGATCAGGGAGATCTCGTTGTCTATGTTGTCCAAAAAGGTCGCCTTTTTGGTAGCGATCACTTCGGCTCGCAGAGTGTCGGAGCTGGCGGCTTTGTCCTGCAAGTCTCCGTATCTGGTCATTCACTTGGATAAGGTGGTCTTGCGACCTAATCCTTCTTTTCTTCCGAAGCGAGTTTCGGAATTCCATCTCAATGAGGATATTGTCTTACCTTCGCTGTGCGCGAAGCCTAAACATCCGAAGGAGGTGAGGTTGCACTCTTTGGATGTTGTTCGGGCGATAAGGGTTTACCTTAAATCGACTGAGTCTTTTCGCAAGACGGATTCTTTGTTTGTCCTTCCGGAGGGTCCTCGGAAGGGTATGGCGGCGTCGGCTTCTACCATTGCCAAATGGATCAGACAGACCATTGAACAGGCAAATGCTTTGCAGGGAAAAGTTCCTCCTGTGCCTGTGAAAGCGCACTCTACTAGATGTCAGAGTACGTCTTGGGCCTGTCGTCATGGGGCTTCTGTGGCCCAGGTGTGTAAGGCGGCGACCTGGTCGACCGTACACACTTTCACAAAATTCTACAGAGTAGATGTTCAAGCATCGGCAGATGCTTCCTTTGGCCGCAAGGTTCTTAGTGCGGCAGTTCCTTAGGGTCCTTTGTTTTGGACCCCTGGCTGTTTGGGATACGTTTTTATCCCTGGGTTATTTGTTTTTCCTGGGTTGTTGCTCCTGTTGAGCAAGTTTTTTTCATGTTGCCCAGCTGGTGTCCTTCCTTTGGTAAGGTTCCTTTCTTTGATGTGGAGACTGCGTTGCCTTACGGCGCGGCTGCGTTTCCCACCCCTCATGTTTGCACTGCTTTGGGACGTCCCCATTGTGACGAATATGAAGAGGCGGCGACTGTCGGAGGACGTAAGAGAAAACGGAATTTTTGTAAAATCTTACCTGTAAAATTCCTTTCTCTGAGTCCTCCGACAGTCGCCGCCCCTGCCCCTCTTTTGGGGTTTGGTTGTATACTCTACTGCTATTCCACTGAAACTGAGATATGGTTGCAGGAAGTAGGAGGGTATTGACTGAGGGGACCACCCCCTGTGGGTGGGATATGTTAAAAGCTTTAATGTTAACATATTCTGTTGCCTAGCTACTCCTTCGGAGCAAAGTCTAATACCCCATTGTGACGAATATGAAGAGACGGCGACTGTCGGAGGTTTTAGAGAAAGGAATTTTACAGGTAAGATTTTACAAAAATTCCGTTTTTGATATTTTCGGGGTGGGGCTTCTAGGTAGGCTGTACGAGGCCCCAACAGCCCCGTCATGACCAGCCCTGGGCTGGGTGGTGGAATTAAAGCAGAGAGCTCCACCCAAAAGGGGAAGTTCCACAATAAGCACTCCTCTCCCCCCAAATATGCCACATTTGGCGTGTCATTTTTTTTTTTTTGGGGGGAGGACAGGTATCTAGTTTTGATAGGTACCTGCTCCCACTTCCCCTTCAAGCCGCCTAGGTAGCTTGAGCAGAAGTTCTCTCCCCCTCCCTCCTTGCACTCCTTTGGGACACGTCAGAGGTCCCCAGAAGATTGCCAAACCAATGGGGAAGGCTGCGCGTTTCACTCATGCGCAGTGCAAGTGTGAGAGCTTGCGGCTTCGCAGCCAGGAGCCCACACTTGAAATGCCAGCCCAGCGGAGAGGAGAGGGAAAGAAGCGAGGCTTCGGGCGGCCCCATCACTGGATCGGGGGACAGGTGAGTGTGTGTTTAAAAAAAATCAGCACCTACCCTTTTTTTCCACACAAAAATGAGTGGAACTCCGCTTTAATAATGGCCCCAGGGCGGGCAGTCCTAATGGAAATCTGGTATTCGGCTTTTGAAGTGCTGTGTTAGTCCTGCTTGGCTGGGCCCTTTCATCGTGCTTTTAGGGCATGCCAATGCGGAGTTCTTACAGAAGCATGGGGCTCCCATAGTATTGTGGTTGCCCCTTTCACCTCAGGGCGCACGCTGATGCACAGCCCTTAAGGCCCACCAAAGTTCTCAGCACCCATGGTGCTCTTAATCTGGCCCTGGCTTCCTGTCAACTTTAACCCTTCTCTACTCTGCTACTGACCACCCCTACAACATAATCTCTCCCCTGTCCTGTCCTTGCCACCTCTGTCTGGCTAACTGACAACATCAGGAATCTCAAGAGACTCTTGAATGACTGTGGTGTAAAACCAAATCCCTGCAGGATTTCAGCATATATAAATCTGCCCTCTTAAAATACAATTCCTGCCTCCATGCTGCCAAATAAACTTACTTTGTCTCTCTTAATACCTTGTCACCCAGTCCCCAACGGCTCTTCTTAACCTTTAACTCCCTGCTTTGTCCCACACCCCCTTTACCCACTAACTCACTCACTGCCCAAGAGATTACCAATCACTGCAAGAACAAGATTGATGCAATACTTGAGGACACCACCACTGTGCATACATCTTCCCCACTCCACATACCTGGGTACACCTGCTCTGGTAAGCCTTTCTGTACATTGGTGGTGGATTTCTTCACAATAATATTTCTCTTTCGTTCACTGACAAGCACAGCTCCAGAGTCTTCTTGACCATTGGCTTATGCTGCCCCTCTACAGGAGTAGGACACCAGGCAGGAAAAAGCTTTACCACGCCTATGGGGCAGTCCCAGGGGGTATACTCCCACTTCCTGCTATAGGCATTCTGTTTTTTTTCTGCCTAGTCAGGAGTAAGGACATAGTTCCTTGCTGGGATCGCTGGTCCTAGCATTGTTTTCTTTTTTAAACTGATTTTTTACCTCTTTTATTATTTTCTGTTCCTGTGAGAACTACAGTCAACTGCTAGACTGGGCGACTGACTGGATATTGTAGATCCATACGGTCTTCCCAGTCTGGCCAGCGAGCGTGTGCATATCTTAGCTCTGCGCTAGGTCAGCCGCGACATAGCCCCACTGGACGCATACGACCTGGTCCAGGCCTGAGTCACAGTGTTCCTCCTGGCCCCTAGCACTCTCATTCAGGTGGTCTGCCTGGAGCGGTGCCCACCTGGTTCCATGGTATGGTAAGTAGTGTCCCCCCTTCCCTGGTGGCCTTTCAGGTTGGACGTGGGCCGCTCCCTGGGATGGTCAGACCCCCAGGTTCCCTTTCTTCCCACACAGCGCCCCCCCATGTGCCGGGGGCCCCGCCGCACCACCCCCATCTGCCCACACCTAGCTTCCCCCTCCTGTTCCTCCTCCTGACACCTGTCTGTTGGGGGGGGGGTGTCCTGGTGGGGGCTCCTGCCAGGGCCCCCCTTTACTGTACAGATGTCCCTTGGTGTCCCCTGTGGGTCCCGAGAGCCGCCATTTTGCCATGGATGGCTAGCTGTGAATTTGGTGGCCATGTTTGTGTAGTCCGGCGGCCATTTTTCTGTGGTTCCTATTGAATAGATTGGCGGCAATGTTTTTGGAGCCTTGTTGGCGGTGACTGTAGCGTAGGACCTCTAGTGCTGACTCCTGGACTTCCTCTTTCTCTCTGATCGCCGCATGGTGTACAGCTTTCAGCTCTCTGCTCTGTGCTAACCTGGGGTGGTGAGTTATTGAGGATGCCCTAGGCGGATCTCCCTCTCTCTGTTATAGCAGCGGTTCAGCTGTGCTGGGACTTGCAGTTTTTTTCTCTATTGCCTGGGTGGTTCCCTGGTTAACATGGAGTCCCTGGAGCAAATTTCACCCCCTGATCCCATGTCAGAGGCGGCTGGCCCTCTAGGGTCCCAGTCCACCCTGTCTGCGATGGCGGCAGCTCGGAAGTCATTAGTTTCCAAGGTTGATACGCTCCTGCAAAAAAGGACCAGCAAAAGGACCGCTCTCATCTGCCTCCTCAGATTCTGAGTCTGATCTGGCCGCTGTGGATGTGAGTCACCCTGCTGGGTCTGCGTCCACACACCCTGAATGCTCTGATAGTGAGGACGATTCCTCTTTCGCTACAGCCGCACATGAAAAAGCACTGGTGGTAGTTGCATCAGTGCAAGAAACTTTAAAAATGGAGGATGCGGCTGCATCGGAGGCACAGGTCACCTTCGCTACCCAAAAATCCTTAAAAGCAGCAAAAGTTTTTAATTTTCCCGCCTATTTTGACAAAATTGTTGCAAATCAGTGCAAATCCTAAACACAATATGGTAGTTTCTAAGTGTTTCACTAGAAGATAACCCTTTGCAGAGTCCCTGTTAAAGTGGATGGCCCCACATGTGGTGGATTTCCTGGTGCCAAGGCTGAACAAATTATCCTGATTCCGGTTAAGGAGTCTCTGGCTTTTAAAGACCCTTTTGATAGGAAGGCGGAGACCTTTTTGAGACGTGTTTACTATGGCGGGTTCAGTCCTTAGGACGATGTTCACTATTACTTTGGTGTCCCAGACCTTGACAGAGTGGGCTAAGCGTTTGTGCCAGGATCTGGAGGGGGAACAACTTCCCTTCGCCTTTGCGGAGCTGGCGGACCAATTGGTCCAGGGGTTGCAGTTTCTCTGCAACGCTTCCCTGGATGCGGCTCCCTTAGTTTCTAGGCTGTCTGTTACAGCAGTGATCCTTCGGCGCATGATATGGCTGAAATGCTTTGTGCGGGTACAGAAGTTCCGGATTGAGTCCATCCATTCGGTAGTGTCATCCCTTCATCAAGGGGATCTTTTGGCCCCCTATCCATATCAAGGATGCTTACCTCCATATCGCGATATATGTTGGATATCAGCACTTTCTCCACTTTGCCGTGGACGAGGAACATTATCAGTTTGTGGCGTTACCCGTTGGTCTCCCCTCAGCTCCTCGGGTGTTCAAAAAAGTGTTGGCCCTGGTGTTAGCATTGTTGCGACAGCGGGGGATTGCGGTGCTGGGGTACCTGGACGATCTTCTTCTAAGATTAGAGTCTCTGACTGCTCCATGAGACAACTTGGACATCACTGTGTGGAGTCCGCAGGAGGTCGAGTCGACTCTGAATTTTCAGAAATCTGCTCTGGTCCTGCCTCAGCCAGGGTGTTTCTCCCACTGGACAAGTTCCAGAAGCTGCAGGATGCCATTAGACTTCTGTTGTCCAGCAGTCGGTCAGGACTTGCATGTGGGTGCTGGGCCTGATGGTGTCTACCTTCGAGGCGGTTCTGTTTGCTCAGTTCCACATGAGACCTTTGCAGAGAGAGATTCTTGCCAAGTGGGACAAGAATCCACGAGAGGGTCCCTGATTTGGTGGCTTCACTCTCCAGTTCATCGACAGGGAAAATTCCTTCCTTCCCCTGTACTGGACGGTGATCACCATGGATGCCAGCCTGTCCCGTTGGGGAGATGTTTTGGGCACGGACTGTGCTCAGGGGGTTTGGAGGAGTCCAGGCTACCGATCAACGTACTGGAAATTCGGGCGATCAGACTGTGGCCCATTGGACGGTTCATCTTTGGGGGTGTCCGGTACGGATTAAATCGGACAATGCCGCAGCAGTGCCATGTGTCAATCTCCAAAGGGGCACAAAATGTGTCCTAGCGGCTCAGGAAGTAGCCGGCATTCTAAGGTGGGCGGAACTTTTCGTTCCGGCTCTCCCTGTTGTGCATATTCCGGGGGTGGAAAATTGGCAGGCGGATTACCTCAGTCGACAGGCCTTGGATCAAGGAGAATGGCGACTTCATCCACAGGGGTTTCATCAGCTTAGTCTCTGGTAGGGAACTCCCGAGGTGGACCTGTTGGCCTCTCGTCTCAACAGGAAGGTGCAGAGTCTCGTGGCAAGGTGTCGGGATCCTCCACGGATGCACTGGTGGCTCCTTGGAGTGAGTACCATCTGATATTCACCTTTCCCCCTCTCAAACTTCTGCCGAGACTTCTGCGAAGGGTCAGGGCAGAAGGAATTTCGGTCATCCTCGTGACCCCAGACTGGCCTCGCCGATCTTGGTATGTGGATCTGGTACGGCTGTTCGCCGATGTCCCTTGATAACTCCCTTTCAGGGAAGACCTGTTGACCGATCTTCCATCCTGCTTTACAGTCGCTGGCATGAACGGCTTGGCTGTTTAAAGCCAGGTGCTGAAGGATAGGGAGTTGTCTGACTCTGTGATTCCCACGCTGTTGAAGTCTAGAAAATCTACCTCTAGAAAAATTTACCATCGCGTCTTGAAGTCGCATATTGCGTGGTGTGAGTTTCTCCCTATTCCTTTTCGGTGGCTCGAATCTTGGCGTCCCTCCAAAGAGGTGTGGAACAGTGCCCAGCCTTGGGTACTATCAAGGGTCAGGTTTCAGCCTTGGCGATTTTTTTTCAATGTCTTTTGGCTACGCATTCCTTGGTTCGCACTTTTGTTCAGGGGGTTCGCCACGTGGCTCCACCTGTGCGGTCTCTTATGACTCCGTGGGACCTCCGTTTGGTTCTGGCGGTTTTCCAGAAACCACTTCTTGAGTATATTCGCAAGATTTCTCTGCTTACATTGTCCCAGTAAGGTAGCCTTCTTGGTGGCAATTACTTCTGCATGCAGGGTGTCTGAGCTGGCAGCTTTGTCTTGTCGTTCACCTTATCTGGTCTTTCACAGAGATAAAGTGGTGTTTTGCCCTTGTTAGTCGTTCCTTCCTAAGGTTGTCTCTGGTTTTCGTGAGAAAAAGCATCCTAAAGAGATTGCCTTGCATTCTCTGGATGTGGTTCGGGCAATCAGGGTGTACCTGGCGGCAACCAAGTCATTTATGAAATCAGACTCACGTTTTGTCCTTAAGGATGGACCTCGCAAGGGGTTGGCCGCATCTGCCGTTACCATTTAGAGATGGATCAGACAGATGGTAGTGCAGGCCTATTCACTCAAGAATCAGGTTCCTCCTTTCCCTGTTAAGGCGCATTCTACGCAGGCGTTTAGTGCCTCCTGGGCCTTCTGCTATCAGGCGTCAGTGATGCAGGTTTGCAAGGTGACCATCTGGCCATCTATGCACACTTTCACAAAAATCTACAAAGTAGATATGTTGGCATCTGCGGATACTGCTTTTGGCCGCAAGGTTTTGTAGGCCACTGTTTGGGAGGACTTTTTGAGGGTGTATTCAGGTGACCTCTAGTTGTTCCTGGTTGAGCTCCATGTTACCTGGTTGGCTGTTTTTCCCACCCCTCATGTTGACACTGCTTTGGGATGTCCCAATGGTCAAGAAGATTCTGGAGCCGTGTCCGTCAATGAAAAAAGGGAAAATGTTGTCTTACCGTAAAGTCCTTTTCTCTGATGTTCATTGACGGACACAACACCCATCCCTCTAATGAGTTGGGTTATTTTTCTTTTGACATTGCTTGCAACAAAACTGAATGCCTATAGCAGGAAGTGGGAGTATACCCCCTGGGACTTATTCCTGCCCATATCCTCTTTCTGTAGGAGGGCAGCATAACCTAATGGTCAAGAAGATTCTAGAGCTGTGTCTGTCAATGAACATCAGAGAAAAGGATTCTACGGTAAGACAAAAATCCAATTTTTTGTGGGTTTTCACTCCGTTCCGTTTGGAGCACATTTTGAAGATTTGTTTTCATACACACTTATTTGGATTGATATATGGACTATAATTTTTGCACCTTTTTACTTAAATGTCATGTCACTTCACTTCATTGTGATGTGTCGTGCCACTATTTTGCTTTATCACTTTTATTGAAGTTATATACAGTATCTCACAAAAGTGATCACACCCTCACATTTTTGTAAATATTTTATTATATCTTTTCATGTGACAACACTGAAGAAATTACACTTTGCTACAATGTAAATATGTGAGTGTACAGCTTGTATGACAGTGTAAATTTGCTGTCGCCTCAAAATAACTCCACAAACAGCCATTAATGTCTAAAGTGCTGGCACCAAAAGTGAGTTCACCCCTAAGTGAAAATGTTCAAATTGGGCCCATATAGCCATTTTCTCTTCCAGTGTCATGTGACTCATTAGTGTCACAAGGTCTCAGGTGTGAATGGGGAGCAGGTGTGTTAAATTTGTTGTCATCGCTCTCACTCTCTCATACTGGTCACTGGAAGTTCAACATGGCACCTCATGGCAAGTAACTCTCTAAGGATCTGAAAAAAGAGTTGTTGCTCTACATAAAGATGACTATAAGAAGATTGCCCATGCCCTGAAACTGAGCTGCAGTACGGTGGCCAAGACCATATAGCGGTTTAATGGGACAGGTTCCACTGAGAACAGGCCTCGTGATGGTCGACCAAAGAAGTTGTGTGCACGTGCTCAGCGTCATATCCAGTGGTTGTCTTTGGGAAATAGACGTATGAGTGCTGTCAGCATTGCTGCAGAGGTTGAAAGGCTGGGGGGGGTCAGTCTGTCAGTGCTCAGACCATACGCCACACACTGCATCAAAATGGTCTGCATGGCTGTCGTCCCAGAAGGAAGCCTCTTCTAAAGATGATGCACAAGTAAGCCCCCAAACAGTTTGCTGAGGACAAGCAGACTAGGGACATTGAATTCTAGAACCATGTCCTGTGGTCTGATGAGATCAAGATAAACGTATTTGGTTCAGCTGGTGTCAAGCGTGTGTGACGGCAAACAAGGTGAGGAGTACAAAGACAAGTGTGTCTTGCCTACAGTCAAGCATGGTGGTGGGAGTGTCATGGTCTGGGGCTGCATGAGTGCTGCTGGTACAAGGGAGCTACAGTTCATTGAGGTAAAAAATGGTGCAGCGCTAAAATGTTAAAACCAATAAACGGTAGCAATGTCCATAATCTGGGAATGTTCATATGTCCAAAGCCAAGCTTGAGGTAAAGGTGACCCGTGTAGAAAGGTAGAAAAAACACCAAACATGCGTGATTCCACCACCACAATTATTGCCAGCCTCTCAGCTCCATACATTGACCACAAAGGCCATTGCGCTTTTAACATAGACTCTGGTGAACTTCTCCTGTCCCAGTCTTAAATCATGGAAACCACAGCGCCTCAGCAGATCGGCATAAAGATTCCACATGAAAATATAACAAGGACATCTAGTGCTCTCCGTTTTAAAATTGGTACATTTATTCAAGGTAAAAGCTGATTACTCACAAACATAGCACTATTCCTAGTGCATGGGGAACAGCATGTAAACATCTGATCGGTAAGTTTGAACATGCGGTCCTCTCAGAGCGTCGCGGGTAGACATATGCCGGTTTTCGGTAATTCGATATATCGCGGTATTGCATAGCCACGGTATTGCTATTGTGGCATTTTTAAAATACCGAGTTTCTCTGTCAAGTCTGCCTGACTTGTGAATTGATACATTTCAGTGAGCTGGATGACTCATTCACTCACTCAGCTAACACCTTTCAGCATTAAGTCTCCTAACTATAAACAAAAATGATTACATTGTATTTTTTCCTTCCCTCTGCCAGGGAGAAAGGAAGTTTAACCTCTTAAAGACTGGATCTTTTTCTGACATTTGTTGCTTGCAAGTTAAAATCAGTTTTTTTTTTGCTAGAAAAGTACTTAGAACCCCCAAACATTTTATATATTTTTTTAGCAGAGACCCTACAGAAAAAAATGGCGATTGTTGTAATATTTTATGTCACACTGTATTTGCGCAGCAGTCTTTCAAACGCAATTAATAGACTTTAATGAATAAAAAAAAAAAAAAAAACGTAACAGTAAAGTTATCCCAATTTTTTTTTTTTGTTACACAGAGAATCGTGATCTTTATTCCAAGCTAAAAAATCGTGATTCTCATTTTGGCCAGAATCGTGCAGCTCTAATATATATATATATATATATATATATATATACACACACACACACACACACGCATAGCAGCCCACATTACATTATTATATAGCCATCAAGCAGTGTCTGGCCTACCTGGTGATGACTGGTCCTGGCGCTCTGATCCGATGGCCTGGTCTTTAAAGGGGCAAATCCTTGCGATCCAGAAGTGGTTAAACCTGCAGGAGGACCGGTGTTTTTATCTATTAATGACTTTACTATTGCTTTAGGCCTGGTTCACATGTATGCGGGTTGGTGGTTCACATGTATGCGGGTTGGCGGTTCACATGTATGCGGGTTGGCGGTTCACATGTATGCGGGTTGGCGGCCCACATTTGCACAGGCATAGCAGCCCATTGATGTGAATGGGCTTGAGCTGCTATGCCTGCGTTTTCAGCTGAAAAAAGGTGCATGCAGAATTTAAAAAAATGCAGTGGCCATGAAATCCATCCTTCTTTTGCACCATGCGACTTACCTGCCGTTGCTGCACACGCAAACTGTTTTTAAATGCCGTGCCCACGTATACAAAAAATGCAGAAAGCTTGCCAGAGCAGGAACTGCAGGTTAGTCGCATGGTGCAAAAGCAGGATGGATTTCAAGGCCACTGAATTTTAAAAAAAATGCTGCATGCACCTTTTTTCTGCGGAAAATGAGGGCATAGCAGCCCGTTCAAATCAATGGGCTGCTATGCCTGTGCAAATGTGGGCTGCCAACCCGCATACATGTGAACCGCCAACCCGCATACATGTGAACCACCAACCCGCATACATGCGAACCAGGCCTAAAGCAATAGTAAAGTAATTTATAAACAACACCTCCTTCAGGTTTAACCACATCTTGACCACAAGGATTTGCCCTCTTAATGACCAGGCCATCGGATCGGAGCCGAGCGCCAGGACCAGTTATCACCAGTTAGGCCAGACACTGCTTGATGACCTATTTTAGGCCTGGTTCACAGAGTCTGTACTGACTGACTATATAATAATGTGCATAAGTGAACCAAAGCCCCTAAATTCAGCAATGAAATTGAAGTGAGGTGGAAATTTAATAATTTAAATTTAATAATAGAATACCGTGATAATACCGTATACCGTGGCAAAACTTTAATCAATTAATCGCAGCATGAAAATCTGATACCGTCACAAGCCTAGTCGCGGGTGATGTCACGGCTCCTCCCCCCCGTACGCGTCAATGGGCGTGACTTCTTCAGCAGGGGTACGGAGAGGGCGGCACTATTTTATATTATTGTATTTTGTGCAATATCTCAGCCGGTGCATTTGTGGACCGGGAGTGGCTCAGTTCCGTGTTATGAGCGCTCCTATTATTGGTCTATGTTATGCTATTCAGCGCCTCCTGGAAGTCAGGAGCTTTCCCTTATCAAAGATGGAGATTGGCGATATGTCACTTCCGCTTTGGGGATTAGCGTCCGGTTGCTAGGCATCATCTATTTAAGGCGTGCGGGTGCCGCCCTCTCCGTACCCCTGCTGAAGAAGTCACGCCCATTGGCGCAACGCGTACCGGGGAGGAGCCGTGACGTCACCCGCGACGCTCTGAGAGGACCGCATGTTCGAGCTTACCGATCAGATGTTTACATGCTGTTCCCCATGCACTAGGAATAGTGCTATGTTTGTGAGTAATCAGCTTTTACCTTGAATAAATGTACCAATTTTAAAACGGAGAGCACTAGATGTCCTTGTTATATTTTCATGTGGAATCTTTATGCCGATCTGCTGAGGCGCTGTGGTTTCCATGATTTAAGACTGGGACAGGAGAAGTTCACCAGAGTCTATGTTAAAAGCGCAACGGCCTTTGTGGTCAATGTATGGAGGTGAGAGGCTGGCAATAATTGTGGTGGTGGAATCACGCATGTTTGGTGTTTTTTCTACCTTTCTACACGGGTCACCTTTACCTCAAGCTTGGCTTTGGACATATGAACATTCCCAGATTATGGACATTGCTACCGTTTATTGGTTTTAACATTTTAGCGCTGCACCATTTTTTACCTTTATTACCTGTTTTGGATTTATTAGTATTGACCAATACCGGTGTTCAGCTGCCCAGTGTTTTCTATTTTTTGGATTATAGCGCTGAATAAGCCCTTGTTTTATATACAGTTCATTGAGGGAACCATGAATTCCAACATGTACTGTGACATATTGAAGCAGAGCATGATCCCTTCGAACAATGGGCCACAGGGCAGTATTCCAACATGATAACGACCCCAAACACACCTCCAAGACGACCACTGCCTTGCTAAAGAAGCTGAAGGTAAAGGTGATGGACTTGGCCAAGCATGTCTCCAGACCTAAACCCTAATGAGTATCTGTGGGGAATCCCAAAAACTAAAGATGGAGAAGCGCAAGGTCTCTAACATCCTCCAGCTCCGTGATGTCGTCATGGAGGAGTGGAAGAGGACTCCAGTGGCAACCTGTGAAGCTCTGGTGAACTCCATGCCCAAGATGGTTAAGATAGTGCTTGAAAATAATGGTGGCCACACAAAATATTGACACACTGGGCCCAATTTGGACATTTTCACTTAAACGTGTACTCACTTTTGTTGCCTGCGGTTTAGACATTAAAGAGGAAGTAAACCCTCTGAAAAAAAATTTGAAAAAAAAAAAACCTGCGAAGACAAAGGCATGATGAGCTAGTATGCATCGCATGCTCACAGGAGCCACCGGTCACGACACAGGGCTCTGAAGGAACTGCACGGGTGGCCGTTCCTTCAGAGCGCATGCGCCGATGACGTCATCGGCTGCATGCACTGTAAATATCTCCTAAACGGTGCAAGTTTAGGAGATATTTATAGCACCTATAGGTAAGCCTTAATATAGGCTTACCTATAGGCAAAAGTCTTTAAAGTGGGTTTACAACCACTTTAATGGCTGTGTATTGAGGTATTTTGAGGGGACAGCAAATTTACACTGTTATCCAAGTTGTACACTCACTACTTTACATTGTAGCAAAGTGTAATTTCTTCAGTGTTGTCACATGAAAAAATAATCTAAAATATTTACAAAAATGTGAGGGGTGTACTCGTTTTTTATAAGCTACTGTATGTTTCAATACTCATAGGGGTATCCCTAACACATTTCTGTATTTTCACATCGATTTAACATTTGATTATAATATATATGAAATTTACACACGCCTTAAGGATTTATTAATGGCTACCTTATGGGTAATCATTCAGTAGCACTTCCCATTTTGTTATATCGTTTTTTATATTTGTCCTGTGTTGTGCTGGCTGCTTATTCGGACGTTAGCACAATATTTTCTCTTGGTTTATTTTATTTATTTATTTATTTTTTTTTGTAGTAATACTTTTATTTTGAGTCAGATTTTCTTTAAGTATTTACTCATTTTATATAAGTCATAAAACATATAGAGTAACCGTTTGTAAACTTGCGAGAATTCCAAATATTAAAAAATAGTTGGCCAAATACCATTGTAGCTTCCCCTTTAAGTTTTCTATGGATACTAGTAAGTTGAATCAAACCTCTGGCTTCTTACATAATTCAGATACTCCACTGCAGATAAGGCTACTCGGGAATTTGTATTTCCACCCAGCTGATGCAGCTCCTCCAAAGCCATATGATAATATTTTATTCGCTATGCAGATTCTCTCAGATTGATCTAATAAATGATTGAGGAATCCAGCTGTGTGAGTGATACTTTATTTAGGTTGTACTAAATACAAATATTCATTGGCCTTGGCTAAGAAAAAACTAATTTTCATCCTTAAAACCCTAAAGAATACAAACACCAGTAAAAAGAATGGTCCACTTTGCTACAACCGAGAAATAAATTCCTCCATGATTTGCCAAAGCATTCATATTGCTTAGGCTACATTCACATGGACATTTTCAGAGCTTAGCTGGGTTTAAAAGACTCACACAATGCAAGGTAAGTATGTTATTCATTCATAACATACATAAATACCAGTTTAGCTGTATTTAGCAAAGAAGGAAAGTGTTATGTCCAGGATCGACTAAATGCGCATCACGTTTAGTAGGAAAAAATGACAAACGTCCCCCATTTTCCTGAAATGTTGGTATTCCTCCTTATGTTGGTTCTCATTCATCCTCATCCTCCTGCAATCTTGGTGACCCCCCCCCCTCTGTATTTTTATTTTTGTTATTTTATTTATATTGTCATCATAAGATATATATATATATATATACAATCTTTGCTTTTTCTGCTATTAGTAGGCAACATCTCACTACTTTAGAGTCCTATTCCCCTTTTTATATTCTCAATGTGGTTTTAATAGTTTTTTACACACTGGCTCCTTGTACCAGGTGGTGCCTTTGCCTATATCCCGGGAGCTGCGATGTATAAAGAGTGAGGCTCCGCCTCCTCACTGTCCCCGCCCCTCCCCCTTATTGGGAGGAGCGGGTCCACCCTTACATCGGCGTCATGCCGCACCTCCAGCGCCGCACGTCGGTATCCTTACTGACGTGCCCACGCTGTTGCGTGCCGTCATATCTGCGGGACGGAGAGGTCTGCATCTCAGCGTTCCTCTCACACACGCGATCACAGTTGCTTAGGCTCTGTTAGATCGGCATCTACCCGTGACATGGCGTTAGGGTCCCTCTTTTGCTGCCAGCCTTGGAGATACCTGACAGGTGAGCCACCCATCATTCCTCTCACGGTCTCACTTTCTCCCCCACCCACTCCTCACAGCTTAGCACTCCATTTTGACTCTTCATTCACCCATATTTCTCACATCACCATACCCCTGCCATCACACATCACCATTCTATCCCTTGTCATCACCTATTGGCTTTGGTCTCTCCCTCTTCCCTTTTCCCCCTTTCCTTCCCCCCCACCTCCCCCCTCTTTCCCCTCCTCCCCCCTCTTTCCCCTCCTCCCCCCTCCTCCCCCCTCCTTTCCCTCCTCCCCCCTCCTCCCCCCTCTTTTCCCCTCTTCCCTTCCCCTCCTCCCCATCCCCCCCAGGCCCCCTCTTTTCCTCCCCCTTTCCCCATCCTCCCCTCTCCCGCTTTTTCCCTTCCCCTCTCCTCTCTTCCTCCTCTTCCCCCTTCCTCCTTTTCTTCCCCCCCCCTCCTTCCTTCCCTTCTTCTCCATCCCTTCCCCTATTCCCCACCCTTCCCTCTCTCTCCCCTCTTCCCCCCCCCCCATTCTTATCTCATATCCTCTCACACACTTTCCTCATCCCCACTTGACACTTCCCCCCCCCCTCACACATCCATCACATTAGCCCTTCCCACCCCATTAATATCATACATGTTTTGAATATTGGTAGCCTACACGCTACATCTTGATCACTTTGTTACTTCGTGTATTAACATCAGGTATGGAAGGCCCCCCATCACACATACACTTGCCTGCCAGAAAACACCCCCCCCCCCCTCTGGCTGCTGTCATATTGGGACCCTTCAGCTCCCGGGTTAGACGAGACGCACCGCTGCCATACAAGAGTACATCCTTGCTATTCGAGCTCCGATGATTGGTGAGTATACAGTACTCCCTTGAGCTCCCATTTTTGATTGAATTCTTTTCATTCAAACTCCATCCCTACTGCAGACTTTAATATATTATATTTTCCATAGAGATACTTTGAACGCATTGGTCTCTGAGGAAGGGAGATTTTGCTCCCGAAACGCGTCAGAATTCAATGTACATTCCAATATCTCATATTATCCATTATGGTATTTTTCATCAAGAGGATATACCAAGATGCATACTAAAACTTGTGAATATATCAATCATGTCATATGCCATTCATATTTGAGCCTTTGAGCTATATCATGTGTATTTGAGCATATTTTGCCATGTTTGTTTATAATGCAATAAAATGTTATGTTGTTTTTACTCATATACTGTGTATGTCTATATTATTAGCCACTGAGCATGCACCTCATATAAAACCCCACGGGCCATTTTTCTTGTTTTGATTCATCCTCATGTTGGTATTTATTCTTTGCAGACGTGGTCTAACAACAGTTTGTGACCTGTCAAATGTGGACATGGACATTCTGGTAAATTTTTACAAATTACTGGAATAGGTTCTGTTTTCCTTATACATCAGGACAAAATATCCCTTAGTTAGATTTTAAGATGTTAGGGGATGTATCCCTCTTGGCTTCATTTGCTGTCTCTGTCTCAGGACCGGTTCACTCCAGAGTGCAGTGTGGGAAAGGCACATTCCATGCCTGTTTCCCGTACTGCAGGTGACTGTACAGCTCTTGCGATCTGCACGCAGTTTGCAGTGCGTTTGCTGACATCAAGTCGCATGGTACCACAGTAACATGCAATACGGAGTTCAGCATCTTTAGAAGTAGTGCATGCACTACTTTTTTGTGTGTTCCAGTGCGATTTGCAGTCCATTCACATGAATGGGCTGGCAAACGGTACCATACAGGAATTCAATCTTCTCCTCTCAAGCAGGTACCCAATGGTAAACACCAACCTTGCTGTGCACACCATTTCATTTACACAGCTCTATCTCCTTGCTCAGAAAACGACCCACAAAGCGGAAGATGAGGTGCCTTGGATATAACAACCCCCCCCCCCCCTCTCCAAGAATGGTGTATGGAGAAAAAGAAATATGAAAATGCTACGCAGATAAACGCAGCTAAGCTCATTCACAAACCACAACTATCTGCAGGAACTTTTTCGTGCAAATTACTGGTGATGCCTCTAGCTGCAGGCATCACTCCCGGTACAAACACTTTCTAAAATATCGGGAATAAGGTGGCCGATTCCGATATATCGGGGAAAGTGCATATCGGCCATCAATATATTGGCTTTGCTGATAATCGGTCGATCCCTTCTATATATATGTATATATAAATATATACAGTGCCTTGAAATAGTATTCTTACCTCTTGAATTTTTCCACATTTTGTCATGTTACAACCAAAAACGTAAATGTATTTTATTGGGATTTTTTGTGATAGACCAACACAAAGTGCCACATAATTGTGAAGTGGAAGGAAAATGACAAATAGTTTTCATAATGTTTAACAAATAAATATGTGAAAAGTGTGGCATGCATTTGTATTCAGCCCCCTTTACTCTGATACCCAAAATAAAATCTAGTGGAACCAGATGCCTTCAGAATTAGTAAATAGAGCCCAACTGTGGGTAATTTAATCTCACTATTAATACAGCTGTTCTGTTAAGCCCCCAGAGGTTTGTTAGAGAACCTTACTGAACAAGCAGCATCATTAAGGCCAAGGAACACACCAGACAGGTCAGGGATAAAGTTGTGGAGAAGTTTAAAGCAAGGTTAGGTTATAAAAAAAAAAAATAGTCCAAGTTTTGAACATCTCACAGAGCACTGTTTAATCAATCATCCGAAAATAGAAAGAGTATGGCACAACTGCAAACCTACCAAGACATGCCTGTCCACCTAAGCTGACAGGCCAGGCAAGGAGAGCATTAATTAGAGAAGCAGCCAAGAGGCCCATGGTAACTCTGGAGGAGCTGCAGGGATCCACAGCTTAGGTGGGAGAATCTGTCCACAGGACAACTATTAGTCGTGTACTTCACAAATCTGGCCTTTATGGAAGAGTGGTGAAAAGAAAGCCATTGTTGGAAAAAAGCCATAAGAAGTGTCGTTTGCATTTTGCAAGAAGCCATGTGGGGGACACCGCAAAGATGTGGAAGAAGGTGCTCTGGTCAGACGAGGCTACAATTAAAATTAAACCTTTTGGCCTTAAAGCAAAACGCTACAATGAATCCGGAAAGTAATCACAGCGCTTCACTTTTTCCACATTTTGTTATGTTACAACCTTATTCCAAAACGGATTACATTCATTTTTTTTCTCAACATTCTACAAACAATACCCCATAATGACAATGTGAAAGAAGTTTGTTTAAAATCTTTGCAAGTTTATTAAAAAAAAAATCACATGTACATAAGTATTCACAGAGTTTGCCATTACGCTCAAAATTGAGCTCAGGTGCATCCTGATTCCACTGATCATCTTCGATATGTTTCTACAACTTGATTGGAGTCCCCCTGTGGTAATCTCAGTTGATTGTACATTATTTGAAAAGGCACACATCTGTCTATATAAGGTCCCACAGTTAAGAGGGCTTTTCAGAGCTAAAACCAAGCCATGAAGTCCAAGGAATTGTCTGTAGACCTCCGAGACAGGATTGTATGGAGACACAGATCTGAGGAAGGGTACAGAAAAATGTCTGCAGTATTGAATGCCTCAGTGAGCACAGTGGCCTCCATCCCCGTAAATGGGAGGCGTGTGGAGCTACCAGGAATCTTGCTACAGTGGGCCGCCCTGCCAAACCAAGTGTTTGGGATAGAAGGGCCTTAGTCAGGGAGATGACCAAGAACCCAATGGTCACTCTGACAGAGCTCCAGCTTTTCTCTATGGAGAGAGGAGGACCTTCCAGAAGAACAACCATCTTTGCAGCAATTCACCAATCAGGCCTGTATGGTAGAGTGGCCAGACGGAAGCCACTCCTCAGTAAAAGGCACATGGCAGCCTGCCATGGAGTTTGCCAAAAAGCACCTGAAGGACTCTTAGACCATGAGAAACAAAGTTCTCTGATCTGATGAAACAAACATTAAACTTTTTGGCCTGAATGGCAAGCGTCATGTTTGGCGGAAACCAGGCAATGCTCAACACCTGGCCAATACCATCCTTACAGTGAAGCATGGTGGTGGCAGCATTATGCTGTGGGGATGTTTTTCAGTGGCAGAACTAGTCAGGATTGAGGGAAAGAGGAATGCAACAATGTAGTCCGGATTGAGGGAAAGATGAATGCACCAATGTACAGAGACATCCTGGGGCTACCCTAAGCACACAGCCAAGATAACAGGAGTAGCTACAGGACAACTCTGTGAAAGTCCTTGAGGGTCCCAGCCAGAGCCTTCAGTTGAACCCAATTAAACATCTCTGAAGAGTTATCAAAATGGGTGTGCACCGACGCTCCCCATCCAATCTGATAGAGCTTGAGAGGTCCTGCAAAGACGAATGGGAGAAACTGCCCAAAAATAGGTGTGTCACGCTTATAGCATTATACTCAAATCTGCTATGGCTGACGTGTTTCGAGGGTGAACCCTCTTCCTCAGAGCCAGAGAGTGCTATTGCACTCTCATGCTCTGAGGAAGAGGGTTCACCCTCGAAAAGCGTCAGCCATAGCAGATTCATGCCGACACAAGCACGCTATCCATTCCCGTGGAGTGCAGACTTATGAAGTGTAACAAAACTGCCTGTTTTAAACTCATCTGTTTTTGATCTATGCACAAATATTTTCAGTGAGGAATGACCCAGAAAAATATTTGGAAACAATAGGAGGGAAGAAGCTGTCTTCCTAGGTGCCGTAATGTCGCCAACACTGAAAGCGCCAAAAATGCAAGAACTAAAACTGCCTTAAAAAGAGATGTCTCAAAAGAAAGAAAAACAAACTGTCTCCAGAACAGCTATCAATTTGCACAAAAGATCTGCTGAAATAGAATGCCTACTATCCATAACAGTATGTGATCTGCTAAAACCCTTGAGGACCTGGCAAACAGGAAAAAATTAAGATAGCAAAGGTAAACCACTAAATTTTAGGAAGAAAGAAACTCCTGAGAGAATTTTGTGAATTGTACTAGGACATAATCCAGATTTCAATAAGGAAGAAAGAAAACATAAGGCTGAATATGAATTAAAAATCAATATTGGTGCCAGAACAGAAAGAACACCATCTTCTAGACCAAGAATATAGGTATTCCTTCCAGGTCCTGCGAGTGACTGAGTTGTTGAGGTTGCTGGAGATTAATCCCAGATCAAGCCCAAGAGAAAATCTGGGCATTGACAACCTTCCTTATCCGCCTCTGGAGCAAGCTCTCGGAACCTTGAAAACTAAATGAGACGAGTCAGCAATCTCGTTCGTAATACCTAGTACATGTTTAACTTTCTATCAAATATTATATTTAAGGCATTGTAAAACTTAAAAACGAAGTAATTGTACTACTAGTTTGGATTTGGATGACAGACAATTATTAGCAAAAAATACTCCTTTATTGTCTGTGTGTAACTACTACTGGAAAGAGTTCTAATAATATCCAATTGCGTAAAATTTCAGGAACCTTCCAATAGTCATGCCATTTGGATGTACACCAATGACCATTGAGAAAGGCACCAAATCCTACTGAGCCAGATGCATCGGCATATAATCCTATATCCAAATCCTTAAAGCGTTTGTTACCCAAAAAAAAAAAAAAAGAAAAATTTGATCCTGTTCCTTTAAAACATGTTATACAGCACAGTGCATGTGCTGTGTAATTTGTCCCCTTCTATCATCTAAAAACCCAGGCCCATCCTGCCAGTTTCTGCCCTCTGTACACTGACCATGGTGTATCATGGCTGCTGAGCCCAGACACTGTGGTCAGTGTACGTGCCTCTGTCTTCCACAGCCCTGCTCTCTGCTCTCCTGTGTCTCCTCTGTCCTCCTACTCCCCTGCCCCTCCCTGCCTGTCAGCTCCATGTCACGGCCTGCCTGCTGCTCAAATAACTGTTGATATGGTATATTATCCTGTTTGTTTCCTAAGCCTGTGTGCCTCTGTCTCTGTATTTTATAAAAAAAAAAAAATGCTGTGTTCTGCTAGGCGATCACGTGACCAGCTGGCTCTCTCTCCTCCTCTCTTCCCCAGTGATGTTAGCTGGGGAATCTCAGCCCCGCCCCTTGCAGCTGTCAGACGGGGAGAGGAGAGAGCCAGCTAGTCATGTGATCGCCGAGCAGCACACTGAAATGGGATAAATATACAGCATTTTTTTAAATAAAACACAGAGACAGAGGTACACAGGCTTCAAAGACAAACAGGAATATACAAAGTCCTGCAAGTGGCTTAACAACCACTTTATTAAAATCGTGTTGCCTTATAATGGAACCATTAAAGCTGACCAAAAACTCGTCCCACACCCTCAAATCCTCCTTAGTCTGATGAGTAACAGAAACATGGAAGAAGATTCTTTAGACCTTTGGTAGCAAGGGCTAATCTTCGTGAAAAAAATTCAAGCTACTGGAATAACCCTAGCTGCGAAAGTAAAGAGCCCTAATAGTGATTGTACATCTCTGAGAAAAACTTTGCTTTTCTTTTTTTGAATCAGTGCCCTCATCCTTGATAACTTTGATACAGAACGTCTGAATTCCATAGCAACAGTCTGTTAATGCCCAGGAATTCAATGACTGAAATAGGACCAACTGTCTTTTCGTGAGCTAGGGGAATGCCAAAAAATTCCCAAAGGTTGGAAAAACAATATAATACTTCATCGCAAGTAGCAGAGTCGGCAGGTCCTATCGATAAAAAAAATCATCCAGCTGGTGAATAATGCCAGCTGGAGGGGCTACTTTAGATAGAACCCATTGTAAAAAAGTGGAGAAGACTGAAATAAAAACAGGGTTTGGAAAACCCACTTGTCATGGTAAAATAGGCCATTGAAATGAAAACCAAGGGAGTTGAAGCCTAGGGGGTGCACAGGTCGAAGACGAAAAGCCGACTTTATATCAGCTTCGTCTAATAAGGATGATTTGCCAAATTGTCTTAAGCTTAGTGCTCCATCGAAGGAAGTGTAGGTTACTGAGGCTTCAAATTCTGATACCTCATCATTCAGGGATTGTCTAGGTGTTGGAACAAACTGAACATTGTTCTGGGAAACCTTTACCCATAACCGAAGCATAAATGCAAAATGCTTGGAGCCAGCTTTGAAAAGTTCTAGAAACTGCTCTTCTTCTATCCTCCTCTGCTTTATGATCTACTTTCTTATCATTTTAGGTAGGAATTCTTTGGATGAAGGGAGTAGGGATAAAATATCAGCAAAATCTCCCCTCCAAATCTTTTCTTTAACGGAACAGGGAAGGTAATAGCCAAGGGGAAAAGTTTCACAGAGCAGAGCCTCTTTAAAGCAAGACTCCGATATGTGATACCTAATTACTGGCACAGTATTTCTAGTGTTGGTAGTAATAGCGGGCTTGTTTTAAAATGAACAAAATCAGTAGAATTAGTAGGTACAGAAGAATTTTTTTTTTTTAATTTAAAGCATTTTTATTAATTTTTTTTCTTTAAGGATACAGTACATTTCATTTTTCAGATGTTTCTTAAAACAGGAAAATACCACGTTCAATACAGTTCATTATAATCCAATGCCAATCATAAAAAATTAAATTAAACACAAGTGTAAAACAATCCGTGAAAAGTGATCTCACAAACTCCAAACTTAATGTGGGAAAAAAGAAAAAAAAAAGGGAAAGAGGGGATAATTCCCCAATATACTTGGATAATAAAAAAAAAAAAGTGTAAATATTTTTAGTGATGTGTTTCATATGTGGCTAATATTGTGAAATATTTTGGTGTATAACTTTAGGTCCATTATATTTGTGAAGTGAAAAAAAAAAAAAAACCCAAAGGAGAAAATGTTTCCTGTTTTTTCCAAAAAAAAAAAAAAAAGGAAAAAAAAACCCATCTGAACCAAATAGAGCTGTTGTTGTCAGGACAATCACAAGTTTCATTTAACTTTATAGAGGAATAAAAAAAGAATATATAACAGATTTTATGTATCATTCCTTCTACCTCTCCGTACGTATCCCATTTGTCCCCCCCTGGGGGGCTCCACCTACAGACCGATCGAAAGAGGGAAGAAAAAAGGAAGAGAGAGAGAAGGGAGAAGAAAAAAAAAAAAAGGGGGAAAAAGATGAGGAAAAAACCCCCATCGACTCCGGCAGAGTCAGGGGGATCTAGAGGTTCACTCCTTATACACATAAGGGAGATATCCCTAGAATTACAGATTTAGCTGTATATACTCATCGGAGCTTGTGAATTGTAACTATGGTGACCAGCATATTCGGGTTTGCTCCTCAGAATTGTTTAATGCTGCGGTTAGGAGTTCCATGCGATGTATTTCATTTACTCTTGCAGTCCACATTTGTCGCGTAGGGGGACATGTCTGTCTCCACATTGTTGGAATGCAGGCTTTTGCAGCATTGAGTAAGTGGGCTATCAAAGACTTCCTATATTTCCTAATTGATCCCCTCGTAAGATGAAGTAGGCACAGTGCTGGATCCTTGCCCACCTCCACCGAGGTAAGTTACTTAATCACCAGGGCGACCTCCTTCCAAAAATACCTCAGAGAGGGACATGTCCACAAAATATGCATCATTGTGCCTCCTTCAGCACCACATCTCCAACAACAATCTGGAATCGACCCATCCATTTTACGCAGGAGTGCAGGGACTCTGTACCAGCGAGTAAGAATTTTGTAACTAGTTTCCTGATATCTGCTGGCCAGGGAAGACCTATGTACCATTGATAAGATTTTTTTGATTTGTATGGGGGTGAAGGAGACTTTGAGATCATATTCCCATTGACGTATATACAGCAGAGGTTGTTCCTTCACTGTTTCTCCCAACATCGCATAAAAAAAAGATAGTGCATGTGGGATAGATGAGCCCCCCTTGCATAATGTCTCAAATGGGTACAATGCTCACAGGGAATTGCCCTGCCTTTGAAGATGTAGAAGAAAATGTCGGATTTGTAGAATACTTAAAGGATCTAGATTCAACCCTGGCCATGCCTTAATCTCCAAATGAGATGGCGGGTCTTTCTCTGTCCAAACATTCATGAGACACACCCTCCCCACCTGAGCCAAAGCAGTCACCCTGTTGTTCATGCAGCCTGGTAAAAATTCAGGGTTGCCTAAGATTGGTGTCATAGGAGATATCAATGGCGCTATCTTCAGGTGACTTTGTACTCTACGGGATTCACGTATTGTAGGCCCAATTGTCGGGTGCGAATAAAGTATATATCATTCGCCATGATTGGTGTCCAGGGGGCCAGAGGAACAGGCCGGCCAGCCATCCCATTCTCTACAGATACCCATTGTTTTGTAGTGGAATTGCAATGCCAATTCAATACTCGCATAAGGTGTAAGGCCCTATAGTATTGGAGAATGTCTGGTAGACCAATCCCCCCCCCCCCCCTATCTTTAGGGAGAGTGAGGATCCGCATCCCAATCCGAGGGGATTTGATGGCCAACACAAAAGATCGAAACCATGCTTGTATTTGAGAGAAAAACAACCCAGGGACTGATATTGGAAGAGCTTGCATAACGTATAAAATACGTGGCAATATGTTAATTTTGAGTGCACTGCATCGGCCAAACCAAGTCAGTGCGAGTGTTTGCCAACTCTGGATATTCGAACGAATAATCCCCAAAAGGGGCAAAAAATTTGCTGAATAAAGGTTCCCAGGATCCGCCGTAATATTCACCCCAAGATATTTTATCGAGCTGGTGGACCAATGGAAAGGGAAGGCTGTACATATAGATCTCCAGGTGTCTAGGGGCACTGAAACATTCAAGGCCGCAGATTTAGAGAGATTTATCTTATAGTGAGATATGTTGCCATATACCTGAAGTGCATCCAGTATATGCGGCAAAGATTTAATAGGATTCATCACAAAAAAAATCAGATCATCAGCAAACGCCGCTACCTTGTGGTGTTCACCCACCACCCAGACACCTGTGATATTTCCATCCCTGCGTATTGTACACAAGAATGGTTCTAAGGTTAGGATGAAAATCAAAGGGGATAATGGACAGCCTTGTCGCGTACCATTGTTGATCTCAAAGAAATCCGATCTCCACCCATTAACCCGTACTGCCGCCGTGGGTGATGTATATAGGGCCATTATGCAGCCCAACATCCACGGTCCTAGGCCAATATATGACAGGGTGGCCTGGATAAATTCCCAGGCCACCCTGTCAAAGGCCTTTTCGGGGTCTGTAGAAAGTAACATCATGGGGGTTTGCGTTGATCGAGCGCTATGTATCAGATTCACCACTCGGGGTACAGAAGAATTAACATTAGTATTAACATAAACAGGACTTGCAGAACTGTTCAAAGAATTATCCACGGAAACTGCAGGGTTACATTTATTATAAGAAACACCCCCATTCCATACTGAACAAATATTGTTTGAATTTTGCAAACTAGCAAAAGAACCAACTGCTTTACCCAATTCTGACAATGAGCAGAGCGGCGATCGGTGATCTGGCGTGTCACTCTGACACACCGCATCTCCGATCTCGGTAAAGAGCCTACTGACGTAGGCTCTTTACCATGTGACCAGCTGTGTCCAATCACAGCTGGTCACAAAGTAAATAGGAAGTGCCGTTGATCGGCTTTCCTCAGTTTGTGCCTGACAGGCACGAGTAGAGGAGAGCCGATCTGCGGCTCTCCTGACAGGGGGGGTCTGCACTGGTAATCAGAGCATTGATTACCAGTGCAGACCCTTTGGGGGGTGCCACTAGAACCACCAGTGATGCCGACCCATGACCCCAGGGATGCCCACCCATGACCCCAGGGATGCCCACCATTGCCACCAGTGATGGCAAGCAGGGCTCATGGAGCCCGCCAGTGCCCTCCCCTTCATTGCTGCCCGTCAGAGCCCTCACCATCAGTGGTGCCCATCATTGCCATCTATCAGTGCTGCCCACCAGTGTCCACTATTGCCCACCAGTGGTGCCCATCAGTGCCGCCTATCAGTGCCGCCTATCAGTGCCCACCAATGCTGCATATCAGTGCTACCTATCAGTGCCCATCAGTGCTGCATATCAGTGCTGCCTATTAGTGCCACCCCATCAGTGCCTCCTCATCAGTGCCTGTCAGTGCAGCCTCATCAGTGCAGGAAAAAACATATCTATTTACAAAATTTTATAACAAATAAAAAAACGTTTTTTTTTTTTTCAAGCTTTTCTTTTTTTTTTTATTTGTTTAGCAGAAAAGAAAAAACCTTGCGGTGATCAAATACCACCAAAAGAAAGCTCTATTTGTGGGAAAAAAATGACATAAATTTGGTTTAGGTACAGTGTTGCATGACCGCGCAATTGTCATTCAAAATGCAACAGCGCTAAAAGCTATAAATTGGCCTGGGCGGGAAGGGGTAAAAGTGCCCGGTATTGAAGTGGTTAACTGGGGGTGATTCTTTTCTATAGCCACTGTATATTTTGTTTTATGCATAAGACTTAACAAAGGCACACTGCAATCTTAAGGCTGCAGTGACATCTGCAGATTGAACACATATTTTTTGTGAATGAACCTCCAGCCTTCATATAATTACTAAGTTAGTGAGCAGTTGGCCTGACAGGTGGCAGCCATTCACACCTGCTAGGCTTTTAAAGGGGAAATGTAGAATCATCTTCCATTAGCAAGGGGTGTTGTACAGGGGAATGGTAATTTACAGATTGCAGACGGGAACGTGTTTAGAAAGGTCTTGGTAGCTGGGGGAGTCAGAGTTGTTCATTTTCTGATATGTTGAGAGAGCTGATACAGTGTTTGTCATGGAGACACTTGAACCTGCATGAGTTAGGACTGAATGTAAAGACTTGAGTGAGTTGTGCTCAAAAGCAAAGACAATTTTTTCTTGCTTTCCATTCTAGAAAATTGGGTTGGATTCTGATCACTTGGTATATTTTTCTGTTTGTAGTGTTTTTGTATGTAAACCCCACTGTGTACTTTGTAGTTGTCTTTCTTTTATTATAACTAAATGAGCTCAGAGGTACTTGTAATTCCTTAACGGTGGGGAGAACCACATGTTGGCTATCTTATCGTTGAATGAAGTATTGTGTGATGTTATCAGGTCACTGTGTCTACAATTTTTTCTAATATTGAACTTTTCACTGACAGAACCATGAATTGCAAGATGACACAGTTCTTAATAAAATCAAGTTAGCTGACCCTGATCAGTTCCAGATGCCTGACTTGTGTGCAGAGGAGCTGGCTCTTATTTTGGGAGTTTGGTAAGTGATCATTTCATTACACTGAACATGTTTTCTTATGATATTGAAAATGAATGTCACCGTGTTTTAATGTGATTAAATATTTCAAATGGTGTAGAATGTGTTTCATTTAGAAAGATGCAATACTGAAATCCTATGGCTTTTCCTGTAATACTGAGAGAACATTTACCACTTAATAATTAAAATTCATTAACATATATCCAAATATTACTTTTTTCTTCATTTTCTTTTTATTCAAGTTTTGAGGAAGGAACTTTAAGGGTGTTTCTGTGTACTTCATAAAGATGTCCAATCTTCTTTTAAAATGTAACAAATATAAGGATGCCAGAGGATGCAAGAGTAGAAAATTGTTTTCATGTTGTTCACCCAGGAAGAGACAACCTTATATAAATTGTTTCCTCTGCATAATGATAGTTGGGAGCCCTTACTAATCTATCATAGCAGAGCGGCCAGCTGTCAGCCTATAGCCCTGATGTACAGTGGGGTGCAATCCAGCAAAGAGACATCCTCATATATTCAGCAGAGACAGCCCAATCCAGCAAATAGACATCCAAATATATTCAACAAAGAGACATCCCCATCCAGCAAAGAGATAGCCCAATCCAGCATAGAGCCCAAAAAATATTATCTCACAGGTGTAGTTATTGTGCAGCAGCAAAGTAGCACCTACACTTTTAATGGGCAGGCAGGTACACGAAACCCCCCCCCCCCCTTCCTCCTCGCCGCCACCGACCAACTAAGCTCCGATCCGGCTCAATGATGCAAAATGCAGCCCTTACCTCAGTTTGACTAAGCCACGCTCCACCACCGGTCACATGACCCCTTTTGCCCCGCCCACCCTCTGCCATCGGCCAAACAAAAGAAGCTGTAGCGGAGAGAGCAGCTTGGGACGCCAGTGCCCCTTAGGTGTGTATAGGCTGTCCCCACCTGATGGGGGCCTTTACGGTCAGAGCACAGTCAGTGCCTTTTTTCAGTCTAGGAACCCTTTAAAATTGTGCACAATCTCGAGGCACCCCATTCTAAATTATGCAAAAACTGAAACTATGGACTAAACATACCCAGCAACATCCAGACTCGTAGGACACCCAACATTAGTAGTTTATTCTTCTAAAGCAAATACCTTTGCACACTGATATTGACTAGTATTCTAACATTTCCCTTCTCAGTTTCATGCCCTCACTCAGGGAATGTGACCCCAGTGCTGGCGAGGTGGGACAAACTAGGATGCTGTGCAGGCACCTGACGTCATCCTTATCAACCGATGACATCATTGGTTGATAGGATGCCAGTGGCTAAATAGTTGTAATGGAGCACAGTGAAAACCTGTGGCTTTGTGTAACGAAAAGGCAGGCAATATCCACCTGCTGGCTTATATTAAATTTTTGGTCAATTTTTAGGCATTTTGCCAAGGCACCCTGAAGAAACCTTGGTGGTTGAAAAAGGCTGCATTAGGCCATATTAGTTTCTGAAATACAGAAGAATTTGGCCTCATAAACCAGATAGAATATTGAGGAGAGAAGTAGAATATATGTGAGGAGTTGTCGTAGGATAACTTCAGGGGTTATTTAATGTTAGGGAATTTCACTAAAGCTGGCCAACCATGGATCAAAATTTGACTGGTTCAGCAGGAACTAGCCAATTTTCAATCCATGTATATGACCACGATGGTTAAACTTCTGTTTAACCACCCTGTTGTAAAAAATCTACTTGATCAGTGCTGCAGGCTATAGACTGCTGTGCCGATATGTGCATTCTGATGGTGGGAGAGGCTCCCCTCTGCCAGAACATGAAATAAAACTTACTCCTCTATGGCCAGACTAACTGTTCCTTTTGGGTTCACATCATCCTTGAGAGTTGCTGGTGGTTATCATAGTCATAGATAAATGAGTTTGTAATACCAGTGCTTAGAGATCAGTTTTTTTATTTCGCTGGGCATTTTAATCTGATAAGTTAATTTCCATTGCGGTGTATGCATAGATTTGTGGTGAATTGGAGGTGTTTGTTTATAGATAAAGAATTGCTGATTAATTACATGCTGCATTTGGAGCTCTGAAAGATTTTAAATGATGAAAGTTAAATAAGAGATTGTTTCACTGACATTATGTGTACACTAAATATTTTCGTGTAGCACAATTAATATATTTGCACAATAAGGTATGATTGACACATGTATAGTGCTATCTTTTGGGGGATATGTGTAGAATACTATAAGAACATAATTGACATAAAACAGGGAAGTTGCCCCTTACATGTAGGTGTCCTTTTTTGGACCACCACTGAATTGTGATTCACTAACATCCTGTCCCTGTAAATCTGAAACAGTTGCACTGGTTTAGTGGGAATTCCTCTGGATCGAATATCTGATATGCATTCTCTGCCCTTCAAATAAATCTTTTTTTTTTTTTTTTACTTTGCGGCTTTTACACCCAAATTGGAGAAGTTGTGTTTTCTCCTTACTACAGCAGTCTGCTTTACCCTTTAATTAGTGAAGTTAAAAACTCTTGCTCCGTGTTTGCTGCTGCTTTCACACAAATAAACCTAAAAGTTTGAAAAAAAAAAAAAAAAACGCATCTTTCTTAGTTTCTTCTAAAATGAAGAGGTATGAGCTGTCTACGCTAGTTCCGGTTTTACTCCTACGTCACTTTCGGGTCTGTGGAGCACACGCTGGCTCTGGGAGAGCGAGCGGTGGTGCGTGATATCTGGCAGGTGGGAAGTGAATGTTGAATGCCCGTTTCTTTTCACATACATGTGAGTGCATATGCATTATCTTGTTTATATTTGTGTTCAAACAAAACATACTAAACTATATACCTCCTTCCTTCGGTCGGTTCTGGAACATTTTATTGCAGTGACACAGTGGGAGAGAGAAAAACATAGGAGAGTGTGGGGAGAAGATTTTGCCCTAATCCCCTGGGAAGAGAAACAATCCAAACTTGCCCGATGGTCACTCTGTTGGCCTTATGGTTTTGGTGAGTGCGCATTTCTTATATACACGTGGTGGCTTCCTGATGACTCTGGTATGCGAAATGAGGCTGCATGTCCGCTATCGTTGACGTCATATTCTGGAGGATTTAAAAAGGACTTTCTCTTTCATTCATTGTTGGACACGGACCCCTCCCTGGGACGGTTGGACCCACGGGTTCCCGTTGGGCATCCCCTGCCTTATGTCTGGTGGTCCTGTGAGTCATCAACTCCCCCCACCCCCTGCAACCCCCTCCCTATATACTTGGGGTTGTATAGGGGTTTGGTCTACCTCCTGGGGCAGGGCAGGGTGCTGTACTGGCGATGGGGGCAGGAGGGTGCACCACCGGCGACCGGCAATCTGCTTTGGGGGTTATACCTGGTGGGGGCTGCTGCCGAAGGCCCCCCTTTGCTGATATGTGCCTTGCCTGGGCCCTAGGGATCCCTCCTAGGTTCCTGGGAGCCTCATGGAGCCACCATTTTGTTGCAGCTTATATTCCCAACCATTCATTGATGCACTGACAGAGGTCCTGGAGTACTTTGTGTCCCATGGTTGAGGGGACTTTTGGGCGGCGGGGTAGTAAAAAGCGCCCCCCCCCCGCCTTACCCTGCTTCATCTGTCTCCTTGGATCCTAAATCTCATCTGGCCGCCGCGGACCGGCCTGCCCTGAGGGGTCTTCGGCCACGTGCCCTGAGTTCTCAGACAGTGAAGATGATTCCTCCACTCCTGTAGCCGCACACGAACAGGCGCTGGTGGACGCACTGATTGTGTCTGTGCTGGAGACTTTAAAAATGGAGGACGGTTCCCTTTGGCATTCACAAGCCGCCTAGAGCGGCGAAGGTGTTTCCGTTTCCTATTTTGACAGATTTGTCGCAAAAGAGTGGGAACGTTCAAAACGTCCCTTTGTGGTCCTTAAGCAATTCGCAGTGAGGTACCCCTTTTAAGAGTCCCTCCTTAAGAAGTGGACTGTTCCACCGGTGGTGGATCCCACAGTTTCCAGGTTGAATAAGGTAACCATGATTCCAGTAGAAGAATTGCCGGCTTTTAAGGATCCGGCTAACAGGCTGTGGCCGTCAGTATGTTCACTGTGGCTGGCTCAGCACTCAGACCAGTCTTCACCATTGCCCTGGTGTCACAAACTGACCGAATGGGCTAAGCTTAGACTAGATGGTCTAGATGGTCCAGGGGCTGCAGTTTATCTGTAAGGCCTCTCAAGGCCCTCAACTGCTTTGTGCAGGTACAGAAATTCAAAATAGAGTCTATTCACACGGTGGTGGCATCCCTGCATCAGGTTGATTTCCTTGCCTCTGTCGACATCAAGGACGCTTACTTACACATTCCAATATGTGTCTGTCACCAATGTATCCTCCGCTTTGCTGTGGGAGGGGAGCATTATCAGTTTGTGGCGTTACCCTTTGGTCTCGCCTCTGTTCCTTGGGTCGTCACAAAGGTGTTGGCCCCAGTGCTGGCAATGTTACGTCACCGAGGGATCACAGTGCTGGGCTACCTGGACAACCTTCTCTTTGCAGTAGAGTCTCCTACTGCTCTGATGGACAACGTGGACATCATTATGTGGACTCTGAGGGAGTTTAGCTGGCTTCTGAATTATCAGAAGCCTGCTCTGGTTCCTTCTACGAAACTGGACTATCTGGGTCTGACTCTGGACTCGGCTCTAGCCAGAGTGTTCCTTCCTCTGGACAAACTCCAGAAATTGAATGCTGCGATTCATCTCTTGCTGTCCAGCAGGTGGTCATCCCTCTGGACTTGCATGAGGGTGCTTGGCCTGATGTTTTCTACCTTCAAGGTGGTCCCGTTTTCACAGTTCCATACAAGGTCCCTCCAAAGGGAGATCTTGGCTAAATGGGACAAATGTGCAAAGTCTCTGGACAATCAAATCCGGCTGAGCTGAAAAACTAAAGGGTCTCTGATCTGGTGGCTTTGCTCTCCAGCTCTTCACCAGGGTATATCTTTTCTCCCCCTGTATTGGACAGTGGTTACCACAGATGCCAGTCTGGTGGGGAGGTGCCCTGGGTCGGAACTCCGCTCAGGGAGTTTGGACACTGGAAGAATCCAGATTCCCGATTAATGTCCTGGAACTCTCAGCGATCAGGCTGTGCCTTAATCACTGGACGTATCACCCTCAGGGGTGTCCAATGTGAATCCAATCGGGCAATGCCACGGCCGTGGCTTATGTCAATCACCAGGGTGGAACAAGGAGTGTATTGGCAGCTCTGGAGGTAGCCGGCATTCTTCTGTGGGCAGAAGGTTTCATTCCAGGCCTCCTCTGCTGTACACATTCCAGGGGTGGAAAATTGGCAGGCAGATTATCTCAGTCAGCAGGCGTTGGGCCAAGGGGAATGGTCCCTTCATCCAGAGGGGTTTCATCAGCTGTGTCTCTGGTAGGGCACCCCCGAGGTGGATCTGTTGGCATCTTGGCTCAACAGGAAGGTGCACGGGGTTTGTGGCACGGTTATGGGATCCGTTTGCGGATGCCACAGACTCTCTGGTGGCCCCCTGGGGCCAGTGTCATCTGATTTATGCCTTCCCTCCTCTCAAGCTTCTGTTAAGACTCTTGCGCAGGATCGAAGCAGAATGAATTCTGGTCATTCTAGGGGCTCAGGATTGGCTTTGCCGGTCTTGGTACGCCGACCTGGTGTGGCTGGTCACCGACGCCACATGGAGACTACCTCACAGGCAGGATTTGCTGTCCCAAGGGCCAACCTCCCATCCTGCTTTACAGTCACTGGCTTTGACGGCTTGGCTGTTGAAAGCCAGGTGCTGAAGGATAGAGGTTTGTCTAGGTCGGTGATTCCTACACTACTAAAAGCTAGGATGTCTAGGAAGATCTACCATTGTACACGGAAAGCGTCCATTTTGTGGTTTTCGCTTAGTGTTCACCCTCGCTCTTTTTCGGTGGCTCGGGTCTTGACCTATCGTCAATGGGGGGTTGAGCAGAAATTGCCCTTGAGTACCATTAAGGGCCAGGTTTTGGCCTTAGCGGTCTTCTTTCAAAGACTCTTGGCCATGCACTCCTTGGTGCGTACTTTTTTCCAGGGGTTCGACATTTGACTCCACCAGTGCGGTCCCAACTACCACCTTGGGATCTCAACTTGGTGCTTTCAGCTCTACAGAAGCCTCCCTTTGAAAATATTTGGGAGATTCCCCTGCTTATGCTTTTCAAGAAGGTGGCATTTTTGGTGGCTATCACCTCTGCATGCAGGGTGTCAGAATTGGCAGCGTTATCTTGTCGTCCCCCTTATTTGGTGGTCCACAAAGATAAGGTGGTTCTTTGCCCCTGTCCATCGTTTCTTCCAAAGGTTGTCTCTGATTTCCATCGGAATGAGAACATTGTGTTGCCTTCCCTGTGTCCCTGGCAAAAACATCCTAAGGTAATTGCATTGTATTCCCTAGATGTGGTTCTGGCTATTCGGGTGTACCTGGCAGCTACAGAGTCTTTTAGGAAGTCACACTCACTATTTGTGCTTATGGATGGGCCTAGAAAAGGACTATCCGCTTCATCTGCGACCATTTCTAGATGGATCAGACAGACTGGGACTCAGGCCTATTCGATTAAGGGTCAGTCTCCTCCTAGAGTGTAAAGGCACACTCTACACGGGTGCTCTGTGCTTCTTGGGCTTTCCGTCATCAGGCGTCCGTAACACAGGTGTGCAAGGCGACTACTTGGTAGTTGGTGCACACTTTCACAAAATTTTAGAAAGTGGATGTGTTGGCATCTACGGCTGCCTGTTTTGACTGCAAGTTTTTGCAGGCTGCTCTTTAGGGGGCTTGTGTAATGTTTTTTCAGGTAGGCTTTAGTTGTTTTGGTGAAGCTCCTGTTACCTGGTTGGCCACTCTTTAGCCTTGGGAATTTTTTCTTGCTGTTCCCACCCCTCATGTTTGATACTGCTTTGGGATGTCTCAATGGTCAAGAAGATCAGGAGATGTGTCCGTCAATGAATGAAAGAGAAAATGGGATTTTTGACTTAAAAAAAAAACGGGACTGGGACTGCCCATATGCATAGTCAAGTTATTTTTCTGCCTAGTGCCCTACTCCTTTAGGGGGCAGTATAACCCAGTGGGAAAGTAGATCAGGAGCTGTGTCCGTCAATGAACATCAGACAAATGGATTTTACGGTAATTTAAAAATCCCAATATTTTCACTTTCATATGGATTTTTATTAATTGGGGAAAAAAAATTCCAATTGATTTTTTTGGACTTATGTTTATGTTTATTGTATTGTGTTTTATTTGTTTTGAGACGCTGAAATTGTTTAGTACCGCCTGACATTTATATTTTTATATATATATATATATATATATATATATATATATTTTTTTTTATTTATTTTTTTTTTTTATTCCTAATTCAAGTTTGTGAATTCAGACTAGTATATATATTTTTATCAATTTTTTTATCATTCACGAGTCTTTTTAGGTATCTCTATGTACAGGTCTCATAATTAGACAGAGTGGGGGGCTGAGAGGAAGGGGGGGGGGCGGTGACAGAGACTGGTGGCTGAGTGAAAGCGGGGCAGACTGAGAGAGGGGGCTAGCCCTGTCCCTATCTGCAGGACCTCCTCTGCCTCCATATCCCAGTTTCTGTCTGCAGGTAGGTCTGTGTATCAGTGTATCATGCCCGGTACCTTCCATGATCTTCTTGATACGGGAGGTGCTCTGCTGCTCAGGCTTTGTGACTCTGGGGATGCTGCTGCACGCCTCTTCTGGCATCTAGAAGGCTGTGGGGTTTAGATGGTTGCACCCCCAGAATGTTGCCATGCCGCACTTTTGCCACAGTCCCACCGTCACCGAACCTGACATTACAAGAGGCAGCTGCTTTGGGCCGCACACATGGGATGGGCAGCCATAGACCTGGCTGCCTGGGCTCTTTTGTAAAGCAGAAATTTGACTGTCCAAATATTGCAGTGGTTATGGTAAATCCTAAACCTTTAGAAATTGTTGCTGAAGCCAACTCCTCATTGTGGCTATCTTGGTCTCGTCACAGACATAGCTCAGGCCAGACTGGAGAAACCTTAGACTCTGATCATGAATTGAGCTTTTCAGTCCAGGAGTGCCTGGATTCTTTGCTTTTGCATGAAAGTCCTAAGCTTGTTAGTAGCTTCCTTCAAGGCAGCTCCGTCTGCCCAGTTTCATGTCCAGACCCTTACAATAAAAATGCTGTTGTCATGGAACAAGTCAGTTGAGTCTCTGGACAGACTGACTTGATCGGCAATGAGGACTAGGTTTTCCATGGTGTGGAGTTTTAGGAAGGCAGCTATGGGATCGAAGAATTGCTTCCTTCCCATCGTTTGGAAGATTCTCAAGAAGGGCTGGGAGGAGTCCATTCCTTTCTAATAATGAAGCAGACTTGGTTGTCATCTGAGTCTCTCATCTCCCAAACAAGATTCTGGGATTTATGGTGAATTGTCTGTCTCTGCAGCTTTGGATAATCCTAATGAAATATCACTAAATGTAGTTTTAATTGGACACCACTATGGTGGTAGGGGTGCACATCAGCCATCAGGGAAGTTTAAGCCTATTTTCTTTCAGAGATTGTTAGTCTTTCGCTCCTCGATTTAAACCTGTGTACTTCCATGTAACTCCCGATGTTTGTTCCCATGTCACTTAGTGGGAGCTGAATCTGGTTATCTCTGGCCTTCAACCACCACATAAACCCATTAGAGACATTTCCCTATTATCATCCAAAAGGTTTTTCTCTATCCTTCATTGACGGACGCAGTCTCTGATGCATATCAGTAGGGTTATGCTGCCCCCTACAGGAGTAGGACACTAAGCAGAAAAAAGTTCTTGCTACACCTATGGGCAGTCCCAGGGGGTATACCCTCTCTCCCTGCTATAGGATGTCCGTTTTAATCTGCCTAGTCAGGAGTAAGGACCTAGTTCCTTGCTAGGATCTCTGGTCCTGGCAAAGTTTTCTTCTAGATAGTTTTTTTTAGTTCGCTTTTTCTCCGGATTTCTTTCCTGTGAGATCTACAAGCAACTATGCTGGCCCTGGGCGACGGTTATCTCTGCCCTTCAACCACCACATAAACCCATTAGAGACATTTCCCTATTAACATCCAAAATGTTTTTTTCTTGCAGCCATCACCTCTGGAAGGTCTTAGCTCACAGCCTTATTCTGCAAAGAGAATATTTTAGTTTTGCATTGAGACAAGGTAGTGTTGAAGCCCAGGACTTCCCTGTTGCTTAAGTTGGTTTGGCCTTTTGCCTTAACCAGAACATTGTTTTCCCATCCTTCTAGCCAAAAAGAAAATTCCACTCTAATGTTTGGATGTGTTTCTTCAGGAAGACCAATTCCTTTTTTAGTTCCAGGTAGAGCCTGTTAGGATACTATGGTTTTTGTACCACTATCTATAGGTGACTCCAGCAGACCTTCATGCATACTTACGGTCCTAAGGATCAGGTGCCACCCCTTCCCCTCAAGTAGCAGTCTATCAGGTTTTTGAGTTTTTCCTACCTTTTTGGTAGGTAGGTATTCAGGTCTCAGCCAATGTCGGCGTTGGACATTGGGTCCTGCAGGAATCTCTTTTGGCACCAAGCTTCTGTTGCCCAAACTGTGTTAGGCCACTACCTGTTTTTTTGTTCATATTTTCTCTAAATTTTACCAGGTGGAGGTCTAATCCTCTGTGGATGCATCTTTTGGCAGCAAAACTGGCACTGTAAATTTAGATCTTTTCACCACTGTGGTTTTTTGTGCAAGTGCTGGTACAGTTCAGTTTGCCTAGCTGTTGCTCACCCTTCTTTTTCATTGCTTGAATGCAAATGCTGCATGTGTCCTGTACTGTATGATTAAGATAAAAGGAAATTTGACTTACCTGTACATTCCATTCCATTCATTTGCCTGTTGCATTAGGGTGTGCACACCAAAGCTCAAACAATCATGCGTGTACTGTATGTGATTGTATATCTACAGTATATACCGTAGATCTATATACAGTCTTCCTTATGGCACTCTGCCCTGCCCACACATGATCCACTGCCTGCGGATTGAGAAAGAAATGCTTCCACACTTCTCTTAAAAGCAGAGCCGCTCGGTGGGAGATCTTTCCCATCTCCCCATTGGCACACACAGCGACAATGCTAATGCGAGCGGGGTGGTTGGGGTGTGTCCAAGCCTATGTATGTAGTATAAGCAATACAGCTTAACATTTGCTTTTCTTTTCCCACATTTAGCTGTGTATTTGCCTTCGTTTGAGTCACACTTTTACCAGTATATAATTTTATTCTTTTAAGAAAGTCTGTCATGCAGCAAGTAATCAGTTTTTCTTTTATTTCATTAAAACTATGTAAACCAAGCTGATCAAAGCAAAATATCTGATAGGGAGGCTTAGTTTAAAACATTGTTTCCGACAGGATTATTCTTTAATCTCTAAATTACTATAACCTCCAGCCTTGAGCAAATGACAGCCAGCCGGATGCAAATCTGTGCCAGTCCAGTGTGAAAGCAGCATGGGTAATCAGTGCGTGTGTTTTCCTGGCAAGCATACTGCCATGCTTGTCAGTCACAATGGTCCCTTAATCTGTAGCGTGACTGGTTTTAGTCAATTTAGTATCTCATTATAAAAGTATAAAGATTGCAGCTCCATCTTGTTTGCCATTATATAATTAAAAAGTACTCATAAAATGTGATTGTATATTTTGCATCACTGACCTGCTGACACATTCCTGTCTTTATTATTATTATTATTATTTTTTTTTTTTTTGTATTTTTTTTTTTTATACTTTGAGTAAAGAAAATTGCCTTTGTCTGAACAAATGAAATAGGGTTTAGTCACTAACAGAGCTTAAAGGGCAGCAAAGTGCTGTGACGTATAGGAGCTAGTTTGATTTCAGTTATATTTTGTATTATGGTGTAGGCTTATTCACACCAGATGTGATTTCATGACGATTGCTTTGTTTTGGAATGCCAACAGACTTCATAGTGCTTTAAAGCCCAATTTAACCTCAGTTTAAATCAGCTAAACACATTCCAGGTGCTTTAAAACAAAAGATTTTCAATGTCTTACTGTTCATTTTTTTGTCTAAAACAGCCACAACCTGAATTGAAAAGCCTGTCCACCACCAGCAGCTTGAGAGTATGACCCTTATGGGCCATACACACTAAGTTTTTTTGAAGACTTTTTCCTTTAGATTTACCAAAACCATATAATATGAGGTCACACCTAAACACTTTCAATTTGTATGCAATCTGGCAGGCCCTTGCACTACATAGAAAAGGTAAATCTGAAGGAAATCTAACTACAAAAGTTGGATAGTGTGTATCCAGCTTTACTCTCTGTAAGGAAGCAGTGATCTCAAGGCAGAGGTGCTACATGCCACCTCAGATCTAGAGCTTTGCAATTAGCAAAGCTGCTGATGGATGAGCACTTACTCTATTTCTGTACGGGGCTTTTCAAAGAGCAAGGGTTCCACTCTAAAGCATGCTTACAAAAGTCAGACTTTTCTTTTGAGGCTGTGGTTGATCTCTGAACAAAACAAACTGTAAAGCAGGGTATACATTTCCATTCAGGCACGGGTTGACCAAAACAAAAAACCTGACAGTTCCCCACATCCACACAAACGATCACACAAATCAGTTCCCCACACATCCACACAAATCTCCCTTGCCATGCTATGGAATTCTGACTGCTGGGATTCTTCCACCTCCCCCCCCCCCCCCCCCATCCCCGTTGGAAAACACAGATCAGCACTGCAACTGTTGGCTGCAAGCTCTGATTGAATGCTGGTTTTCCAGCACAAACATTCAGCTGGTCTAATGACCGGCTTCTTTTGAAGGGAGAGGAGTACACACAGACTGAAAGTCAGCCAGTTCCTGCTGAGCCACCTGATTTTTGGTATATGTGTACCTGGCTTAAAGCCTCGTACACACGCACCGATTGTTGGCCGACCGATCGGCCGTCTTTTGTCCAGTGTTGTTGTGTTGGTTGAAATGTGCTCTAGACTGCACACGAATTTTGTCGGCCAACAACAACCAACTGCAGAAGTGATGTCATGTTCTGGTTTACTTTTCGTGTGTTTTTTGTTCTCTGAGCATGCCCAGTCTTGCTCATCTGACTTTTGTTGGCCGAAATCGGTACTGACTGACGAACAATCGGCCATTCTGGTGAAGACCAACAAAAATTTTATAGCATGCACACCAGATTTTGTTCGGCCAAAAAGTCGCAGTCGGTTGTCGGAAGCATCATACTAACAAGCCGACAATCAGCCGATCGGACGTTGGCCAAAAATTTACGGCGAACAATCGGTGCGTGTGTACGGGGCTTTCGTTATGATGCACCTGGAAAACTTGTATTGAGCGAGATCTACAGAAGTTGTCATTGCTGAGTCTACAAATGCTTGTTGTCTGGATTTCTTTGTTACTGATCTAGAATAGGCATTTAGCTAGTAAAGACAAAGAAATGTCAGAGCTCCTGACCTGCATATTTGTTCAGGGTCAGTGAAATGGAAAATAATACAGCCTTGGGATCATTAGAAAAGCTTACATTTTTCTCAGTACAGGTTTCCTTTAAAATGGCATTTATCTTAGAGGGGTCATTCTCACCAGAGTGATTGCATTGCATTTTTAAAATATCCTGCACGCTAACATTTTGGCTGCAGTGAGCTAAAATTGCTTTGCCCCTGAAAGTAGAAAAAGGCTAACTCTTACTATTCCTAAAAATCTTCCCTCCCTCTTTTCCAACCTATGTAATCTGGTGTGTTCACTAAATCCAGCAGCTCTGGCTATCCTTTGGCAGAGGAGAAAGTGCCATTAACAGTTGGGCAATGGAAGCCTATGGGTGACATTGCTGCTTTTTTATACAGTGTATGCAGGATAGGTGAGGGGGGGGGGGGGGTGTTTTTAAAGGATAAATTCATCTTTTAAAAAAAAAAAAAATAATAAATGCACTTTCTCTATCGTTCATGGACAGGCACAGCTACTGATATTCCTAACTATTGGGTATACTGCCGTCTACAGGAGTAGGACACTAGGCAGAAAAAAAGCTTGACTACGCCTATGGGCAGTCTCGGGGGGTATACTCCCACTCTCCGCTATAGGCACTCAGTTTTTTTCTGCCTAGTCAGGAGTAAGAACCTAGTTCCTTGCTGGGATCTTTGGTTCTGGCAATTTTTTACTTTTAATGGATTTTTCTATTTTTTACCTGTGAGAATCTACAATCAACTGCTGGACTGGTCGACGGGCTGAGTATTTTTTTTAAAATCCCGTGGTCGCCCCAATCTGGCCAGCGAGCACTCGCAGGTGTCAGCTCTGCACTAGGTCGGCCATGACAAAGCCCCACTGGACGGGGGTTAGCCTGCGAGTTAAACATCTCGGGAGGTCGCATACGACCTGGCCTCAGCCTGAGTCACAGCAATCCTCCTGCCCAACAGCCCCCCCATTTCAATGGAGAGGAGGTTCTGTCTGGAGCGGTGCCCACCCTGTTTCTGGTATGATAATAAAAGTCGTTCGGAACCCTCGGCTTCTCCTCCTTCCCATGCAGTGTCCCCCCTCTCTCGGTGGTCTCTGTGGACACTTTGCCCCTCATCTGCCTACCCCCCCTTCTCTTTGGGGTGGCCATACCACCTTTTCAGGTCGGTCTGGGGTGCTGAGCTGGCAATGGGGGTGGTGCGCTGCCGGTGGCAAGACGATCGACTTTTGGGAAGGGGCTGTACCTGGTGGGGGCTCCTCTTCTTGCTGGTGTCATTTTCGGGGCTCTTGGGAACCCTCCTGGGCCCCCGGGAGCCATGTGGTGCCACCATTTTCTTGTTGTGCTGTAGATTCGGCGGCCATGTTTGTGTAGCCTCTGCAGCCATTTTCTAGTGGTTTCTCATTGCTAATAGCGGCGGCCATGACTGTGAAGCATATATGGGAGGTGATTTCGGAGATGGGAGCCCCTTCTTATCCCCTGGTGCTGACTCCTGGATCTTTCTCTTCCTAATTGCTGCATGTATGTGCAGATAGCTTGGTGCTGCGATGCCTGATTGGTAAGTTGTGAGTCTGGTGGGGTCCTCTCCCTCTCTGCTATAGGATCGGTTGTCCTCTTGTGCCTGGCGACCTGTGGTGCTGCCAGCGGGGTGGGGGTTTTCCTAGCAGTATTTTCCCAGCTTTTTTTTGTGGGTCCCGCTTTTTCACTCATGGATTCCCTGGAGCACATTTCCCCACCTAATCCCCTCTCAAAAGGTTGCCAGGCCCTCTGGGTCCCAACAATCCCATACTGCACTGATGGCGGTCCTGAAGCTATTGGTATCCAAGGTGGATTTGGTCCTGGGGAAACTGGCTATCAAAAAACATCCCCCTCCTTCACCTGCCCTATCTGTCTAATCAGTTCCTGAATCTGATTTAGCCTCTGCGGACGCGAGTCACCCAGCTGGGTCTGTGTCCACATACCCTGATTTCTCAATGAGGATGATTCCTCTGCTCCTGTAGCCGCGCATGAAAAGGCGCTGGTGGATGCACTGATTGTATGTGTGCGTCAGACTTTAAAAATGGAGAATGCGGCTGTCTAAAACACCCCCTTGTGGTCCCTAAGCATTTTGCTATGTGGTACCCCTATGAGGACTCCCTGCTTAAAAAGTGGACTGTCCCACCTGTGGTGGACTCTCTCTTTTCTAGGTTAAACAAAGCAAGCATGATTCCAGTTGAGGAGTCCCCAGCCTTTAAGGACCCGGCTGACAGAAAAGTGGAGGCTTTGGCCCGCCATATGTACGCTAGGGATGTAACGATATCGAAGATATCACGATATCGTATCGTCGTAGTTGTCTCGATATCGTCGTGGTCGTGTCTCGATATCGTCGTGGTTGGGTTACAATATTAAAAGGACAGGTGTCCGTCAAAAAGCAAGAGGAATAAACACAGTCCTGCGGAACAAATCATTGTTAACTACATAGACCAGAGTTTTAGGATTTTTTTTACTGTTTTTTTTTTTTTTCTTGCAATGTAGATATTTTGATCTTTCTGATGAAAAACGTGAACATAAGCTAAATGATAGGTCAGTGTTTTTTTTAAAGGCTTTTTGACTGACTATTTTATTTAAGTTTAAGTTATGTTCCTAAATACCAGTTTTAAAAGGCTGCCTTTATTTGCCTTGCACATTTAAACCTGACTTAACTTGATCTTTGTTTGCACTTAAAGGGAATTGCCTATTGTTTGTTTACAATTGTTCTAGCTGCTTCTTAACTTGAACATTGCACAGAAGAATCAGTTATGCAACCAAATATTACTATACAGAATATTGATGTTCCTGACTACAACTTGCACTTTAAAAGCACTATGTGATCAGTGTTTTATGTTGTCATGGATCCATAAATACAACAATAAATTGCCTGTTGACTGGCAAAAGCAGAATAAATGTCGGTATTTTTTCGCTATTATCATCACAAACACTATCATGAGCTATTTAACAATACCATGAGCTTTTCCACAATATCGCAATAAATATCATACCGTGAGGTCAATATCGAAATTGTATCGTACCGTGAGATTTTGATATTGTTACATCCCTAATGTACGCTGTGTCTGATTCGGCATCTAGGCCGGTTTTTACTATTGCCCTGGTATCGCAAACTCTGACCGAGTGGGCCAAGGTTTTACGTCAGGACCTGGAGGGGAAGCAGCTTCCCCCTGCCTCTGCTTAGCTGGCGAACCAGTTGGTCCAGGGGCTGCAGTTTATGATGTAAAAAAAGGAAAAATTTCTGCGCTAAAGAATAACCAGCAAATGATATAAGGGCGGGAAAAGCTGCTAACACAAGACCAACGGACAGTGATCAAAATACAATAATAATACAAAGTGTAGCGCTAATCATAAACATAAAGTGAATGATGATACAATGTAACAAATAATTATAAGTAGTGAAAAAATAACATGGAAAAATATATTGAATAAAGTCCCAAAGGCAGTGAAAATAATTGTGAAAGTCCAAAAAAACGTAAAAAATATCCAAGCAGAGATAACATGAAGCAATACTTCTTGTGACACCCAAGGAAGTGCAGAGAATAAGGACACCACTGTGCAAAGGTATAAGGGAGCATCTTACCAGAGCGCAGACTTGTATAAAGTACTCGAAATTTCTACTTGAGTAAAAGTACAAGTGCTCGATCAAAAAGTGACTTGAGTAGAAGTGGAAGTGCTCGCAGAAAAAGTTACTTAAGTAGAAGTACTAAAGTATTCAACATTTTTTTTACTTAAGTATTGCAAGTAGTTTTTTCAAAAAATTTGCTACTTAAGTACTAAAAGTAAAAAGTACCAGTAGTTTTGAAAAAAAAATTCTACTCAAGTACTGAAAGTAGAAGTACAAGTACTGTGTTATGTAGTTATTAAAGAAAGAAGTCAAAAGCTTGAACATCATATTGTTTTTTATTATTTCAAATGATTTATTCAAATGATTAACCTGTGTTTGTTAGTAGTTTCTTGATGCACTTTAAGCGCTGTAGCACCATTTATTTGTTTGTTTCATATTTTCTTTTTATTGGAAAGATTTGGTATAGCAGCTTTTATTATACACAGCCTTTATTTTCGTATGCGCTGATTTACAAATGACATTATACACATTTTTTTGAGCTTTATGCAACCTGCCATCTACTGTTCTGGCAGTGGTAATTTTTTTTAAAGTAACGAGTAACTATGCAGCACAAAAAAAAAATATCGGAGTAGAAGTATTGAAATCATCGAAAAAATGTAGTGAAGTAAAAGTAGAAGTAGGAGAAAAAAATTCTACTCTAGAAAAGTACAGATACCGCATTTCGGTACTTAAGTACAGTACTTAAGTAGTTCTACTTTGTTACTATACATCTCTGCCAGAGCGCCATGGCTGCTCAAATGAATGAGAAAGCCTCACCGAGCAATTAGAAACTCCATATAGACCTCAATAACTTCCAAGGGAAACAGAAACAGTGCCATGGATAGGTCAAATCCTCATAGCCATTCCGTGTTGGTCAAGCAAATAAATGGAGGAAATAAACAAAGACCATAGCGTAATCCTGTAAACATATATAAAGATATATTTGACCAATCCATGGCGCTGTTTCTGTTTGCCTTGGAAGTTATTGGGGTCTATATGGAGTTTCCAATTGCTTGGTGAGGCTTTCTCATTCATTTGAGTAGCCATGGCGCTCTGGTAAGCTGCTCCCTTATACCTTTGCACAGTGGTGTCCTTATTCTCTGCACTTCCTTGGGTGTCACAAGAAGAATTGCTTCATGTTATCTCTGCTTGGATATTTTTTACATTTTTTTGGACTTTCACAATTATTTTCATTGCCTTTGGGACTTTATTCACTATATTTTTCCATGGCATTTTTTCACTACTTATGATTACTAGTTTGTCTGTGATGCCTCTTTGGATGCGGCTCCACTAAATACGAGCCTGTCTGTCTCAGCAGTGGTCCTTAGTCGTGGTATTTGGCTTAAATGCTGGTCTGCTGACCAGACTTCTAAGAAGGCCTTATCTTATCTCCCATTCCTAGGAGATTGCCTGTTTGGAGCTTCCCTGGATGTGATCATTAGGGGCCTCACAGAAGGGAAGAGTACCTTTCTTTTGCAGGCTAGTAAGGGCAAGGAGCCTCATTGTAGATTTGGTCCATCCTTCTCGGCTCTCAGGGTCTCAAGACAAGGGCCTCCTCCGGAAGATCCAAATGAACCTGGTCTGGCAAGCCGAGAGCAGGCTTCTCCAGACCTGCGGGCAAGGCTCCCTCAGCATGAAGGGGCGCCCTCACCCATATGTGGAGTGGGGGGACGTCTTCACTGGTTTCTGGACCTGTGCACCTCCCTGGAACAGAACAAGTGGGTCCACAAAGTCATACAGTCTGGCTATAAGATCGAGTTTCGTTCTTACCCTCCGGAAAGGTTTTGTTTCCCTCCAACTTGCCACTGTCCCCAGACCGTTTACAGAGTCTCTTTGGGACAGTGTAAGACTTGCTGAGCCAAAGGGTGATTGTCCTGGTTCTGACTTCGGAACGTTTTCAAGGGTTTTATTCAAACCTGTTTACAGTCCCCAGGAAGGAGAACAAGGTGCATCCAATTCTGGACCTCAAGGCGCTAAACTACTTTGTACCGGTGCAGAAATTTTGAATGGAGGCCATTTGCATGGTGATGGCATTCTTGCATCAGGGGGATCTTCTTGCTTCTATCGAGATCAAGGATGCTTACCTTTACATTCCAATATGTGTTGGTTACCAGTGTTTCCTCCGCTTTGCCGTGGGAGAGGAGCATTATCAGTTTGTGGCGTTACCCTTTGGTCTCGCCTCCGCTCCTCAGGTCTTCACAAAAGTGTTGACCCTGGTGCTGGCATTGTTGCGTCAGTGGTTACCTGGACAATCTTCTGCTGTGAGCGGAGTCCCCGACTGCTCTGGTGGACAACTTGTAGATTACTCTGCGAACTCTGAGGGACTTTGGTTGGATTCTGAACCTTCAGAAGTCTGCTCTGGTTCCGTCCAGACATCTGGACTATCTGGGTCTGACTCTGGACTCGGCCTTAGCCATAGTATTCCTTCCTCTGGAAAAACTCCATAAACTGCAGGAAGCAATTCAAATTCTGTTGTCCAGCCCTTCAGACTTGCATGCGGGTGCTGGGCCTGATAGTGTCTGTCTTTGAGGAGGTTCCGTTTGCACAGTTCCACACAAGATCTCTGCAGAGAGATACTTGTCAAATGGGACAAGAATCCACAGTCTATAGACAATCTGATCCAGCTGAGCCAGTGTACAAGAGGGTCACTAATCTGGTGGCTTCATTCTCCGACACTTCGCCAGGGCAAATCCTTTCTCCCCCTGTACTGAACGGTGGTCACCACAGATGCCAGCCTGTCCAGATAGAGAGGCATCATCAGGAAAAGATTCTGCTTAGGGTATCTGGACACTGGGAGAGTTCAGACGGCCAATCAATGTACTGGAGCTCTGAGTGATCAGACTTTGCCTGGATTATTGGACAGATGGTTTTCAGGGGTGTTTGGTGTGAATTCAATCGGACAATGCCACAGCTGTGGCCTATGTTAATCACCAAGGGGCACAAGAAGTGTCCTGGCAGCTCGGGAAGTAGCCGGAATTCTAAGGTGGACAGGACTTTTTGTTCCAGCCATCTCTGCTGTACTTATTCCAGGATGGAAAATTGGCAGGCGGATTACCTCAGTCGACAGGCCTTGGATCAGGGGGAATGGTCACTTCACCTGGAGGTGTTTCATCAGTTGTTCCTCCGGGGGATATTCCCAAGGTGGACCTGTTGGCCTCTCGTCTCAACAGGAAGGTGCAGAGGTTTGTGGCACGGTCTTGGGACCCTCTGGCAGATGCCACAGATGAGTTTGATTTACGCCTTTCCCCCTCTCAAGTTTCTGCTAAGACTTCTGCGCAGGATTGAGGCAGATGGGATTCTGGTCATCTTAGTGGCTCCAGACTGGCCTCGCCGATCTTGGTCCGCTGATCTGGTGCTGCAGGTCGCCTATGTTCCTTGAAAACTTCCTCTCAGAGAAGATCTGCTGTCCCAAGGGCCAATCTTCCATCCTGCTTTACAGTCGTTGGCTTTAACAGCTTGGCTGTTGAAAGCCAGATGCTGAAAGATATGTTTCATATCATAAACAGATAGAGGTTTGTCTGATTCAGTGATTAATACACTGTTAAAAACTAGAAAATCGAACTCTTAAGAACATCTACCATCGTCCATGGAAGTCGTACATTACGTGTTGTGAGTCTTGAGTGTTGGAGTTCATCCTCGCTCCTTTTCTGTGTCTCGGATCTTGACCTTCCTCAAATGGGGGGTTGAGCAGCGCCTGGCCTTGAGGGTCTTCTTTCAATGACCATTGGCCCCCCTTTTCTTGGTGCGTACTTTTATCCAGGGAGTTCGACACTTGGCTCCGGTGCAGTCTCTATTGCCGCATTGGGACCTCAATTTGGTGCGTTCAGTCCTCCAAAAACCTCCTTTTGAAAATCTTAGGTAGGATCCCCTTCTTACGTTATCCCAGAAGGTGGCCTTTTTGGTGGCGATTACTTCAGCGCAGAGGGTGCCGGAGCTGGCGGCGTTGTCTTGTTATTTACCTTGGTGGTTCACAGAGATAAGGTGGTTTTTCGTCCCTGCCCGTCGTTCCTTCCAAAGGTTATCTCTGATTTTAATTTGAATGAAGACATTGTGTTGCCTTCCCTGGGTCCCAGGCCAAAACATCCTAAGGAAATTGCCTTACATTCCTTGGATGTGGCTCAGGCAATTAGGGTGTACCTGGCAGCTACGGAGTCTTTTAGGTAGTCAGACTCACTATTTGTGCTCACGGACGGACCTCGGAAGGGGTTGTCCGCTTTTGGTGACACCATTTCCAGATGGATCAGACAGATGGTGGTTCAGGCCTATTCAATTAAGGGTAAGGTTCCTCCTTTCCCTGTTACGGCGCACTCTCCTAGGGAGCTTAGTGCCTCCTGGGCCTTCTAATATTGGGCGTCAGTAATTCAGGTTTGCAAGGCGGCTACCTGGTCGTCTGTGCACACCTTTACAAAATTTTACAAAGGGGATGTGTTCGCATCTGTGGATGCTTCATTTGGCCGCAAGGTTTTGCAGGCTGCTGTTTCGAGGACCTGGTCCTCTTTGAGGGTGTATTGTTTTTTTCAGGTGAGCTCCAGTTGTTCTTGGTTAAGCTCCATGTTACCTGGTTGGCTACGGTTTAGCCTTGGAGAATTGTTTTCTGCTGTTCCCACCCCTCATGGTTAACACTGCTTTGAGATGTCCCAAGGGTTAAGAAGAATCAGGAGCTGTGTCCGTCAATGAATGATAGGGAAAATGGGATTTTTGTCTTGCCGTAAAATCCATTTCTCTGATGTTCATTGACGGACACAGCACCCACCCCTCTGTGGAGTTGGATTTCTTCTGACACTGCTTGTAACAAAACAAAAGTGCCTATAACTGAGAGTGTGAGTATACCCCTTGGGACTGACCATAGGCGTAGTGAAGCTTTTTTTCTGCCTAGTGTCCTACTCCTGTAGAGACAGTTTAAACCCAATTGTAATAAGATCAGGAGCTGTGTACGTTAATGAACATCAGAGAAATGGCTTTTAGAGTAAGGCAAAAATCAATTTTTTTTGCATGTAAAAAATGTGTATTTACTAATATTTTCTTCTTAGGAGCTTGTAAAACATTGCACACATGATCAGGAGATCACAGGTACAATGTCCAACTCCTGCAGACTGTCAGTGTAGCTATCTGTCTGTATCACTGATTTGGACATGCAATTACTTCAGTCCAGGAAGAATCCATGAACTACGAGGATGCTCACCAGCGCCCTGGTAGTTCATTAAGAGCTTCAAGCCGCCAGTCGCCAAAGCTGCTGGTACTTGTGTTCTATTCATTCACAGAACTCTAATAACAAAGAAAATAGTCCAGGCAGGCTCTGGGTGTCAGGGCCTGGCACTGAGACTATGTTCCAGGTATGGCAGAAAGTGAACAGGAGAAAAAGAAATTGGAATAAATGAGAAAAAAGGAGGGGAGGGGGGAGGGAAAAAGGGGGAAGAGTGGGGAAAAAAGGGGGAAGAGGGGGGAAAAAAGGGGGGAAGGAAAAGGAGCAAGAAAAAGAGGAAATAGAAGAACAAGAGGGAGAAAAAGGAGGGGAAGAAGGGAAAGGGATGTGAAGTGGGGAGAAATGAACCAGAGGGGAAGAAGACAAGAAATAAAGGATAGGGAAAAGAAAATGGGAGGGCTATTGGGATTTTAATGGTACTGTAACTAAACAATATTACACCACATAGATAAAGATAAAATAGTCAAAACTTTATTACATTATAAAATGTTAAGATTAAAATCACAATTATAGAGAAACAATAAATGTACAAATACATACAGATATATCATATAGGCATCAGATATTGTGTATATATAATAGCCGGTGAAAAGGAACACCGGGTATCAACCCAACATGTTTCGCGGTCTAAATGATCCGCTTCTTCAGGGGTATATTTTATATAGTATTGATTTGCTTTGATAATCCTGCATGACAAAAAATTACATGTTAATATTACAGTTATAGCTAATGCATATGAAAACAGGTGTGTCCGCATGCACCCAAAGTGTCCCATGTCCCCTCATCTCACATGGCCAAGGACAGTCACCCAGTGAACGCCTCACCAACGGATGTGGAAAGGATAAACAAGCGAGGAGTGGCAGCCATGCAGAACAAGTGTAATTTCCTTATATAAAAAGAACAGTGGCAAAGTAGTATATTACCTGGATGTAAAAAGGTACACTCTACAAAAAATGCCTATACAATGATGTCAAGCCAATGTGACACTGTGTGTCTCTATCTGGGAGACAAGATATCTAGTATTAAACATGTGTCTATAAGACAAGATTTGTAAAAGGAAAAAAGGTATAAGGATTTTTCAGTGGGTGTTTTTGGCTTACCATCTGGCAGAAGAAAGTCCTGCAAAGGCCTAAAGATAACAGGGACAAGAGAGCCAATATCTCTGTAGGGTTTCAGGGTCCTCAATTGGGGACTCAAAGATAAGAGCCAGTTTGAGTTGTCTGCTATGGGGAGAGCCCTCCCCTGTAGGCAGCAACACTGGAGCGTCTAAAAAGGAAGAAGAGGGTATCTATGAGTTTCCACGGAGTGAGGCTGAAGTCTGTATATGGTATGGAGCCATATCGCACCTACCGTGTGTTCTGTCTCATGGCGAGTGTACCGGCATCTGCAATAGAGAGGGTAGCCTTCCACTATTTAAATCACTTCAACCCGGCGCGCAGTGCACCTCCAACCGGACGTGACGCTTACACGCCGGGTCAGGTCCCCAACGGCGCCCGCCTAAGTGGGGAGCATTTTTGGGGAGTCATTTTCATGGTTAGTTTCAAAAGGGTGTTGTATAAACTATATGTATTTATCAATCTCCTCAATCAATTGTTATTACACATATGTATCTAGTTGATTAAAGCATTATTCTGCATATGAGATTTGTGTATGTTTTGCATGCGCTGTCCCATGTCCTTCCTTACAGCGGCCAGAGGGGTCAGTATTCCCCAGCACTCCCAACGGATGTGTGGTCCCCGGACATGCCGAATAGTTGGTAGGTATCTCCACCCACGTTCGGTCATGTGGCTGCACACAGCTGTTATTGCGGCTGATCACTGTGCAGCACGGCGCATGCTCCCCACTTAGGCAGGCGCCGTTGGGGACCTGACCCGGCGTGTAAGCGTCACGTCTGGTTGGACGTGCACTGCACGCCGGGTTGAAGTGATTTAAATAGCGGTAGGCTACCCTCTCTATTGCAGATGCCGGTACACTCGCCACGAGACATAACACACGGTAGGTGCGATATGGCTCCATACCATATACAGACTTCAGCCTCACTCCGTGGAAGCTCATAGATACCCTCTTCTTCCTTTTTAGATGCTCCAGTGTTGCTGCCTACAGGGGAGGGCTCTCCCCATAGCAGACAACTCAAACTGGCTCTTATCTTTGAGTCCCCAACTGAGGACCCTGAAACCCTACAGAGATATTGGCTCTCTTGTCCCTGTTATCTTTAGGCCTTTGCAGGACTTTCTTCTGCCAGATGGTAAGCCAAAAACACCCACTAAAAAATCCTTATACCTTTTTTCCTTTTACAAATCTTGTCTTATAGACACATGTTTAATACTAGATATCTTGTCTCCCAGATAGAGACACACAGTGTCACGTTGGCTTGACATCATTGTATAGGCATTTTGTGTAGAGTGTACCTTTTTATATCCAGGTAATATACTACTTTGCCACTGTTCTTTTTATATAAGGAAATTACACTTGTTCTGCATGGCTGCCACTCCTCGCTTGTTTATCCCTTCCACATCCGTTGGTGAGGCGTTCACTGGGTGACTGTCCTTGGCCATGTGAGATGAGGGGACATGGGACACTTTGGGTGCATGCGGACACACCTGTTTTCATATGCGTTAGCTATAACTGTAATATTAACATGTAATTTTTTGTCATGCAGGATTACCAAAGCAAATCAATACTATATAAAATATACCCCTGAAGAAGCGGATCATTTAGACCGCGAAACATGTTGGGTTGATACCCGGTGTTCCTTTTCACTGGCTATTATATACACAATATCTGATGCCTATATGATATATCTGTATGTATTTGTACATTTATTGTTTCTCTATAATTGTGATTTTAATCTTAACATTTTATAATGTAATAAAGTTTTGACCATTTTATCTTTATCTATGTGGTGTAATATTGTTTAGTTACAGTACCATTAAAATCCCAATAGCCCTCCCATTTTCTTTTCCCTATCCTTTATTTCTTGTCTTCTTCCCCTCTGGTTCATTTCTCCCCACTTCACATCCCTTTCCCTTCTTCCCCTCCTTTTTCTCCCTCTTGTTCTTCTATTTCCTCTTTTTCTTGCTCCTTTTCCTTCCCCCCTTTTTTCCCCCCTCTTCCCCCTTTCCCCCCCCCCCTCCCCTCCTTTTTTCTCATTTATTCCAATTTCTTTTTCTCCTGTTCACTTTCTGCCATACCTGGAACATAGTCTCAGTGCCAGGCCCTGACACCCAGAGCCTGCCCGGACTATTTTCTTTGTTATTTGAGATACAATCGGGATGACGGTACCTTTTTATATTTGATATAACAAACATCATATTTTCAATTCACAGAACTCTGTGAATGAATGATGCAGCCATGGCTGCGCTCTTTTCACATTGTGACAACGGGTGCAGGGAAAAGATCTCTGGCCTGCTGTCACAGGGAGGGGGGACCAGGGGAGGGAGAGCTGCAGGAATGGGAACATTTTACATATTCCACCCTAAAAACAGCTGGAACATTTAACATGTTCCCGAATGTGAACTTATTCTTAAAGATTAGTTAGACGTAGCCTTTACTAACACATTGTTTTCAGCGGTTCCTATTCATATCAGTGCAACTCAGCACAACGCGATTTTAGAAAAGGTTCCTCTATTACTTACTGATTCCAGTGAGTTTTTTCGCCCAAAGAACATGAGAACCACATCCAAGTTACACTGAAACTGGGATAAAAATTGGATTGCAACAGTAAACCTAGCCTAAAGTACACAGAAACGTATGATGAATCACATTCAATACTTGCATGTTTTTGTAATCCCATCTGGTGTGAACAAGTCAAAAAGCATATTTCTCTTACGTCCTCCGACAGTCGCCGCCTCTTCATATTCGTCACATATGGGGTATTAGACTTTGCTCCGAAGGAGTAGCTAGGCAACAGAATATGTTAACAATAAAGCTTTAACATATCCCACCCTCAAGGGGTGGTCCCCTCAGTCAATACCCTCCTACTTCCTGCAACCATATCCCAGTTTTAATGTCTAGCTTGTCAGGAGTGGCTGGCTCTCTCTGTGCTGGGACTTTTTGTCCCAGACTCTTTCTTCTTTTTGATATTTTGTTTGAGTTTTCTCTCTACCTTTACTTAGCTGTTATTTTTGTCAGCATTAGTTAGTTCTTCGGACGAAGAGGATCATGCGGACTGGGTCTCGGGCTGATCCCCCTGGTCGCAGGTCGTGGGTCAGTGGCTTCCCAGTCTGCCATCGAGCGTTCAGCCAGGTAACGCTCCTGGCACGGTGAACGACCCATCCCTGTTCGGTGCAGGGATGATTGGTGAGGTGGCTACCTCACCGGACGCTGTGCGGTTTCTGAACCGCCATTGTGTGCGTCTTGAATTGCGACTCTCCCTGCCTCATGTGCAGCGGCTTGTTCGCCTGTGCGGGTTCCCCACGCCATGTGAGGTAAGTGTATCTATGTGGGGACCTGTCTGTCTGGGGGGGGTCTCAGTCTGGGACTGTGTAACCTGCCTTTAATCACACTGCTTGTCTCCCTATATCTCGGCTGCATGCTGTGGGCTGCAAGGGGGGGGGGAGCTGTAGGACACTGAGTATGTCAGGCTGGGCAGTGTGAGGAGCTGTGTGCTGTGGGGCATGTTTTTAATGGCATGTTGGGGCATATACAGCGATCGCTGCGGCGATCTAACATGTATCCATATAATGGGATAATATTGTGTGTGATTTTATGCACTGTGGAGCGGCGATTTCGGCGCCAAACGGCGCCATTTTACCGGCGCCCGCTCCGGCCGCATGGTTTACATGCACGGCGGCCATTTTCTTGTAGCCTCCATAGGCTTACATAGAGCGCCCTGGCAGCATCACTTCCTCTCTCCTGGAAGCACCGATCGAGGCAGCAGCAGCAGCGGAGTCTCCTCAGGTTTTATCCTTCTATTCCTGTGTTCCATTGCCTGTATTCAGTCTGTATATTCCCTGTGGGGGTCTCATTGTGCCTGAGTGTGGTGCGGTGGGCTGCGCTTGCCGCGCTTGCTGTAAGGGGGCAGTTAACCCTTGGTTGTCTGGCATACAGGGGCAATGGATTCTCAGGAGGGCAAGTTTCCCACAGTATTGGTGGAAAGCCAGGGGACCGCTGTTTCCCCCCCAGGGGGGGATTTGGCCACGATTGTGGCTGGCCTTGCTGCACAGGTGCAAATGCTGGTGGCTGCTCAATCTACTAAACGGCCCAGAGTTGCTCTGTCCTCTGATTCTGAGGGTGAAGGTGATGGGGCTGTTCTGGCGGGGACCCCCCTATCGGGGTCCCGCTCCTCTCTTGATCTAGTGGGGTCTGAGGTAGAGGCTGAAGTTGAGGGGGTTGATAATTCTCCCCCTGGCTCGCCTGAAGAGCTTGCAATCATGGATGAGTTGATTGCTTCCATTAAGCAGACGCTACGTTTGCAGGACGAGGTGTGTCCCCCAGCTGCCTTGGCGGCTTATGGGACGCAGAGAAAACGCAGGACGCCGCAGGTTTTTCCCTGCAATGCTGATTTTCAGCGCGCTGTTAAGGACCAATGGCGCGATTTGCGCAAGCCTTTTGCGGTACCAAGTAAATTTAAGCTGCGTTATCCTTTCTCGCCTGCCACTGATGAACGGTGGTGTGTGCCTCCGCCAGTGGATCATGCTATTGCGGTTTTGAACAAAGCCACTGCGATCCCTGCAGAGGGATCCCCTGTTTTCCGTGATGCCACGGATAGGAGACTGGAGTCTCTTGCCCGTCATACTTATTCTGTTACGGGTTCTATGCTTAAGGCTCTGTTTGCTTCTCTCATGGCGGCCCAGGCGATCGCAAGTTGGACGCAGATGCTTAGGCGCGTCCTAGTGGCCGATTCGGCCTCGGCGGCGACCCTGGATATGGTGGATCAGATCCACCAGGGTGTCATGTATCTGTGTGATGCGGACCTGGACCTGATTCCGTTGGCCGCGCGTGTGCACAGCGTGGCGGTGTTGTCTCGCCGCCTGGTTTGGTTGAAATGTTGGTCGGTGGACCAATCTTCACGTAAAACCTTAGCCAATCTGCCTTATGATGGGTCTCGCCTTTTTGGGGAGTCCCTGGATGTGTTGATTAAGGGGATTACCGGGGGTAAGAGCACTCTCTTGCCCCATTTCCCCAAGGCTAAGGGGGCTTCTGGGAAGAAGCATGCTCATTTTCGGCCCCCTCAGGGGTCCTTTCGTGCCTTTCGGCCGCACTACAAGGGCAAACCGTTCAAGGGCCAGGGCTCTCAGAAGAAACCCTGGTCTGGGAAACAGAAGTCCGGCCAATCCGGACCTGCGGCCCATAACAGTTCGGCCTGAAGGGGCGCCCTCACCCAGTTTTGGGGTGGGGGGACGCTTGCTCGGTTTTCTTCAGCCCTGGTTGGCCCGTGTGCGGGACAGATGGGTTCTGGAAATCGTTCGATCTGGTTACAAGATCGAGTTTCTCTCTCGGCCAGAGAGCAGATTTTTTCCCTCAAATCTACAACTGTCTCCAGAGCGCCTGCGGGATCTGCACCTGGCGGTGCGGGACCTGAGGGCTCAGGGAGTGGTGGTTCCGGTGCCTCATCGGGACAGATTTCGGGGGTTTTATTCCAATCTGTTCACCGTGCCCAGAAAGGAGGGCAAGGTTCGTCCTATTCTGGACTTGAAAGCTCTGAACCGCTCTGTGCGGGTTCGCAAGTTCCGCATGGAATCCCTGCGCTCGGTGGTGGCTGCCCTGGTTCCGGGGGAATTCATGGCCTCCATCGATTTGAAGGATGCGTATCTTCACATCCCCATATTCGAGGGTCATCAGAGATACCTTCGATTTGCCATTGCGGAGGATCACTACCAGTTCGTGGCGTTGCCCTTTGGGCTCGCCTCGGCTCCGCGGGTCTTCACCAAGGTGCTTGCACCGGTTCTGGCATTATTGAGAGCCCAGGGCATTTCTGTCCTGGGGTATCTGGACGACATTCTGATTCGGTCTGCGACCAGTCAGGGTCTGGAGAAGGACCTGTCTGTCACGATGCAAACTCTGCAGGAGTTCGGTTGGACGATAAATGTTCCAAAGTCGACACTGAGTCCGTCGGTTCGTCTTCCCTATCTGGGAATGATACTGGACTCGGTGCAGGCGAAGGTCTTCCTGCCGGAAGACAAACTCTGGACTCTTCAGGAGGAAGTCAGGTCCCTCAGGGACGTTCCGAACTCGTCTCTGCGGACGTGTATGAGATGTCTGGGATTGATGGTCTCGGCTTTCGAGGCGATTCCTTTCGCGCAGTTTCACACGCGGGGTCTCCAGGCGGAGATCTTGTCCAAGTGGGACGGGCGACCTCAATCTCTGGATCTTCAGATCTCGTTGAGTCATCGCACCAGGGAAAACCTTCTGTGGTGGCTCCAGTCCCCGTTGGTGTCCGGGGGCAAGTCGTTTCGTCCGATCTCGTGGACGATAATCACCACGGATGCCAGCCTGTCGGGCTGGGGTGGTGTTCTGGGCGTTCTGTCCGCCCAGGGGACCTGGTCGGAGGGGGAGTCTTCCCTCCCGATCAACATTCTGGAATTGCGTGCGATAAGGCTCTGTCTTCATCGCTGGACGGACCGGCTGCAGGGCTGCCCGGTTCGGGTGCAGACGGACAATGCCACGGCGGTGGCCTACATCAACCACCAAGGGGGCACCAGGAGTGCCCGAGCGGCTCGAGAAGTGGCCGACATTCTGTCTTGGGCCGAGACTCATGTCCCGGCGATAACGGCGGTTCACATTCCGGGAGTGGAGAACTGGCAGGCGGACTATCTGAGTCGCCAGACCCTGGATCAGGGGGAATGGTCTCTCCACCCGGCTGTCTTCCAGATGTTGTGCGCGAAGTGGGGTCTTCCAGATGTGGACCTGTTCGCGTCTCGCCTCAACTACAAGGTGAAGAGGTTCGTGGCAAGGACGCGCGACCCTCGGGCGGACGCGTCGGACGCGTTAGTGGCCCCGTGGCATCAGTACAGGCTGATGTACGCGTTTCCACCGATTCAGTTGCTGTCCCGGTTCCTTCGCAGGTTACACTCAGAACGCAGCACGGTGATTCTTGTGGCACCGGACTGGCCTCGCCGGTCCTGGTACGCAGACCTCGTGAATCTGGCGGTCGACGCCCCCTGGCGTCTGCCTCTTCGGGACGATCTACTGTCTCAAGGACCGATTTACCATCCTGCTTTACAGTCGCTGGCTTTGACGGCCTGGCTGTTGAGACCGAGGTCCTGAAGGAGAAGGGTCTCTCTCCAGAGGTTGTTCATACCTTGATCAACGCGAGGAGGTCTTCCTCGGGAAAGGTTTATTACCGTACTTGGAAGGCCTATTTTGCCTGGTGTGAGTCCAGGGGGTTTTCACCCCGCACGTACTCGGTTTCCCGTGTGCTGTCTTTCCTTCAGACGGGTGTCGATCAGCGTTTGGCGCTGGCTACGATAAAGGGTCAGGTGTCTGCGCTGGCCGTTCTGTTTCAACGTCCCGTGGCTTCCAACTCCTTGGTTGGCACTTTTATTCAGGGTGTGCGGCATCTGGTTCCTCCTAGGAGGGATCCTTTGCCCCCTTGGGACTTGAATCTAGTCCTGTCTGTGTTACAACGTGCTCCTTTTGAACAGATCAGGGAGATATCGTTGTCTATGTTGTCCAAAAAGGTCGCCTTTTTGGTGGCGATCACTTCGGCTCGCAGAGTGTCGGAACTGGCGGCTTTGTCCTGCAAGTCTCCGTACCTGGTTGTTCATTTGGATAAGGTGGTCTTGCGACCTAATCCTTCTTTTCTGCCGAAACGAGTTTCGGAATTCCATCTTAACGAGGATATTGTTTTGCCTTCGTTGTGCACGAAGCCTAAACATCCAAAGGAGGTGAGACTACATTCTCTGGATGTTGTTCGGGCGATTAGGGTTTACCTTAAATCGACTGAGTCTTTTCGAAAGACGGACTCCTTGTTTGTTCTTCCAGAGGGTCCTCGGAAGGGCATGGCGGCTTCCGCCTCTACCATTGCCAAATGGATCAGGCAGACCATTGAACAGGCCTATGCCTTGCAGGGGAAGGTTCCCCCTGTGCCTGTGAAGGCGCACTCTACTAGATCTCTGAGTACGTCTTGGGCCTGTCGTCATGGGGCTTCTGTAGCCCAGGTGTGTAAGGCGGCGACTTGGTCGACCGTACACACTTTCACAAAATTCTACAAAGTAGATGTTCAGGCATCGGCGGATGCTTCCTTTGGCCGCAAGGTTCTTAGTGCGGCTGTTCCCTAGGGTCCCTTGTTGGGGACTCCTGGCTGTTGGGATAAGTTTTGTATCCCCTGGTTTTTTGTCTTTTCTTGGGTTGTTGCTCCTGTTGAGCACTTATTTTTGCTGTTGCCCAGCTGGTTTCCTTCCTTTGGTAAGGTTCCTTTCTTTGATGTGGAGACTGCGTTGCCTTTCGGCGCGGATGCGTTTCCCACCCCTCATGTTTGCACTGCTTTGGGACGTCCCCATATGTGACGAATATGAAGAGGCGGCGACTGTCGGAGGACGTAAGAGAAAACGGAATTTTTGTAAAATCTTACCTGTAAAATTCCTTTCTCTGAGTCCTCCGACAGTCGCCGCCCCCGCCCCTCTTTTGGGGTTTGAATGTATACTCTACTGCTATTCCACTAAAACTGAGATATGGTTGCAGGAAGTAGGAGGGTATTGACTGAGGGGACCACCCCTTGAGGGTGGGATATGTTAAAGCTTTATTGTTAACATATTCTGTTGCCTAGCTACTCCTTCGGAGCAAAGTCTAATACCCCATATGTGACGAATATGAAGAGGCGGCGACTGTCGGAGGACTCAGAGAAAGGAATTTTACAGGTAAGATTTTACAAAAATTCCGTTTTATCACTTTTCCATAGGTAACTTTACACATGTTCTGAAGTCTGGCAATACTTGGAAAAACAAATTGACAAGTCCAGAATCTGCTAATGTTACAAAATATCTAATATACTATATAAATATTACTGAACTATGCTTTTAGTTATAGTTCATGCTATACATACAATGGATTATGTGCCTATGGGTTTAAGAACAATTTAAAACCATTTTAAAGCAATATACCTACTTTGCAGATGATTTGGTTTGTTTAAAAATGGCTATTACGTTGTTCTATGAACTTGGGGATGCTTATTCTCTTCCTCAGTATACAGTTTACCACTGTTTACAGGAAAATATATCCATACATGTATACTGTTAATGGTTATGCTAATCCAATATCCTACAGAGTGAGAATATAAGTATTAAGGTGTATGTTCGGAAAAAGTTTTTTTTTTGTTAGTTTTGATTAGAGTGGATAAGGGTCAGAACCCAGGCCAGTTTTAATGCTATGAGGAGCGTCATTCAAGATATTTAACCCCACGTCATGTCCTACTGACAATGTGAGGATTACACTTTAATGCACAATTAACAGAATAAATGCTAAAAACGACAGTAGGGAAAAGCTAAAATCCCTGTCAGATTGTTATTCCTGTCGGTGTCCCAGTTGCAATTTTTTCTTTCTTTCTGTCTGGTGAAATCTTTGTCAGCAGGATAGAATGTGTGGGTAAATATTTCTAATTGACCTCAGCGTTTTAATTTTATCCCAATGCAGTAAGTGGTAAACTTCTCACTGCTTATTAATAGGTTTCAATTGAGTATAGCCTCCCCTGTTATTTATTTATATATTCGGTTTGGGGTTTTTGCATTTTTGTAGTAGTCACATTTTTAAGGTAAATTTATCAGATTAGATTAGAAGGCAGACCACCCAGGATACTTAGTTTTATTAGTGGCCAGTAACCACTGGTGTCATGTGAGCCTTGTTGGGATCTCACTTCCCGAGCCCTGAAATCTTTAAAAAATTGATTGCTGTTCCATCTTGTTTAAAAATCCTCACAACATAAAAATCTGTTTAAGTGTATTGAAGTTTTAAACGAAGCTGCATTATATGCTTTATGTCTTCCCACTGTCCATCTATAGCCTTTGACAGATATTAATGGTTATGTAATATTAAAATCAAGAACAAAGAACCTTCCCAGGACAAAGCATACATTTTCTGTTCCAAGATCTCTTTGATTGGTGATTTTAGTGTGTTCGCTAAAGTTGAGTTGTTTGGTTTGGCAGCTTGCTAGGTTTGGGTTTGATTGTAAGCCCTTTTTTCCCACCACTGTTATTAGTATACCTTATTATTATTATTTTATGTATATGTTATTTATTATATTTGTAAAACCTATGACTGCAAATTTGTGAACCATAAGTGATTTTCTGGATTTCTGCTTGATTTGAGCCTAAAATATGACACAGTCATGCTAATAAATAAAGCCATATTTATCAACATCAATTGGGGGAATTTACTAAAACTGGGGCACGATCTGGAGCAGCTGTACATAGTAACGGATCAGCTTCACTCGTCCGCTTGTTCATTTAAGCTTTGAAAATAACTGATTGCCATGCACAGTTGCTCCAGTCTTTTAAATTCCTTTTATTTAAATTTGGTAAATTTTACTTCAGGTTATCTTTAAAGGATAATTTTACCCTTTGGGAACATGTTACACGTTCCCAAAGGGTAAAATTGCAGCCTCTTGCCGATTTCCCCCCCCCCCCTCCCCCTATTGTGACAACGAGCTGGGGATCTTGTCCCTGCACCCATTGTCACAATTTGAAAAGAATGTGGCCATGAGGGGCTCCACCCACACAGCCACGTCATTCATTCACAGTGATCTGTGAATGAATAAACCAACAGCCTTTGTAGTACCAACAGCCTTTGCGGCTGACGACTTTTAATTCTCAATAAACTACCATGGTGCTGTTGAGTGCTCTATGTAGTTCACGGAGTCTTGCTGTCTTTGTATAACTGCCTGCCCATACAAAGTACGAGCAGACATTACACTGACAGTTTGCAGGAGCCTGGGATTGTACCCATTATCTGCTGGTCTGGGCTGCAATGCTTTGCAGGCTCCTAAAAAATAATAAGAAATGGACATTTTTTTACCTGCAAATTATTATTATTATTTTTTTTTTTTGAATGGTGAACTTCTCCTTTAAATAATAATTTAGTCCTGCTGACAGATACAAAAACTTTACAAATATCATATTGCCTACCGTGGTCTCTATCAAGCAACCAAACATTGTTGCTTCTTACTGGAGCGGAAGGTGGTAGGCACTTTTTCCTTTTCTCACCTGCGCAAAAGAATAACTTATGCCTGAGTATCTGTATGCTTTACAATCTGTTGCCCTGTTGCAGTTAGGGTAGAAAACACACACTTTTGCACTGCCCTGCATTGAATGGCACCTAAGCACACGCTAAGACAATTCAGCTCCAAGGCACATGAGTTGTGCACCACATTGTGGAATGTGATTTTTCATGTAAACGCAAGCAGAACACAGCAATGAATGGCTTCATTGCTGCAAGGCAGCAACGCAAATGTAAGGAAAATGTTCTTTAAATATAAAATCTTTTGCAGGGGAATTATCATTATGTCTATTTCTCTTCGAAGTGGCTTCCTAGGAAACCCAACATGGCGCCAGTCACGTCATGAGTTTCCAAGGAATTTCCCACCTACGCTTTTAATCCAATATGGCTATGCTGACATCTCAACGACATAGGCTTCTTGCATGAAAGTGCATGAGCCTATTCATTGTAAAATCTGCCTGGGTAGCACAGGTGCTTGCCACATACAGCTTCCCATAAACATGAATGGCTATGCGCGGCTGTACTTGCAGGTAAATGGTAGGGCTATGTAGGGTATGTAAACTTGGATATAGCCTTTGGGTGTATGCATAAAATTGAGCATTTTCAAATGTTTGCATATGTCTGTATGCTGTATTTGTGTTGCAGTATTCCTATTGGGTATACTTTTTTCCAGTATGACTGGTAAACTGATAACATAGCTAACAATATACAGGCAGTTCCTAGGTTACAAACAAGATAAGGGTCTGTAGGTTTTTTCTTAAGTTGAATTTGTTTGTAAGTCGGAACAGGTAATTTTTTTAAGTGCAGCTCCAGCCAAAAAAAATATTTGTTCATTTTTTTGGATAGCATAGAAAAGGGTTAACACCTCTGTAACGTTTGTCTTGATGTCTGTGTCCAGAAGATTTCACCTCAATTTCTGTCAGTATGACAATTGAATTTTGAAAATGTTGTATTGTTAAGGAAACAAGGATTGGTGATAAAGCTTCAGTGGGGACACTTTTTTCCCATGACAACTCTTACAGAAGTGAATTTCCCTTCCTAGGGGGAGATTTCCTCTCACTTCCTGTTGTCTGCCTCCGCTTGTAAGTAGAAGTCGTTTGTAAGTTGGATGTTTGTAGCCCAGGGACTGCCTGCATGCGATTGCTATAAGCAAGTATGCATTTGATTGGAATAACAGTTTTTAAGTAAACATTTGAAATATATTTTCATTGCAAATATTAAACTGAATAATTGTATTCTGGACACAACTTCTTCTCTATTTCTTCTTGTTAGTAATATGCTACAACATTTACATAATGCCAACATACAGTACAATTATAAATATGAACTTTATTTAAAATTTCACATTTTTTGGAAACCAAAAACAGGTTCAAAGGGACTTTTTAATGAAACAACTTATTTAATATAGAGTATTTAGGCCCCTTTCACTGGAACATCAATTTTTAAAGGTGGACCTGATTGGAATGTCCATGGAGCCCTATTGACAGACGAATGTAAATGGACACCTGCCTACCTCCAGGTCTGATCAGGTCTGGGATTTTCTGCTGTGGCAGACTGGATCAGAGGTAGCCTGATATAAATGAATAGCGGAATCCATTCATACTTGGTCGCTCATAGAGCTCAGTGGAGTCTACCCATGTCCACACTGCATTAACTGGGCAGCCACAGATGTGACATTTGTCCCATTCTACTTCAGTCTGCAGGGGATCTGCTCACAGATCCCTTGCTGATCATAGTGGCTCTGTGTTGAAGAGGCCTTAGGGAGAAAAATTGCAATAGATACAAAAGTGAACTAATATCTTTGGTAGGATCTTACCTAACAACTAGTCAATTGCGGCATATCATCTGAGGTCTATACTTGACAAAACTTTTATGGGAGAGACAGGAGCTAACAAGGCAAGGACTGTAAAATAATGACCACCACTTTCTTACAAGTGAGCAATGGTATTTTCATTTTAGAACTTGTTTAATACAGTCTGTGATCCAAGTCTGTTTAGGATGTAGTGCCCTTAGGAAAACTGTATGTCATGCATGTACATACTGTACATACTGTATTGTCACTTGCACATTGTACTTTTTTACATTGCATTTTCTAGTAAATTGTATAAAAAGTTTGATAGTACACAATGTGATGATCACAAGAATTCTAAGGCCGCATGCACATATGTGGATTGGCCTGCATGGGTCTAATCTCTACATTTTCCAGTTACCGGAAGGCACAAATGCAGTGTCCAGCCCCCTGCCAGCAACCTGTAAAAAACTGCAACAGGCCAAAATAGACGGTGGCTGGATGCTGTACCAAACCGTACTAGTGTTTGGGCTGTAAAGATTTTGAATGGCTGCTGGCAGCGAGGCTGGACACTGCACGTGTGCCTCAAGAATACCTGAAAGCACTAAGATTTGATGCACAGATCACACTTTTTGTATGTATTGTGGACCTCTAGGCTTACAGAGTCCAACCTTGGTAAGTTTGAAATGGTACTGTTACATTGTGTAACCTAGATAGCCAAGTATAAATGATGTAGCCTTTTTTCTCAAAGGGATACTGTATTATTTGTTCAGTACAAACATTCATTTTGGAGGAATACAGCTGCAAGAAAAAGTATGTGAACCCTTTGGAATGATATGGATTTCTGCACAAATTGGTCATACAATGTGATCTGATCATCATCTAAGTCACAACAATAGACAATCACAGTCTGCTTAAACTAATAACACACAAAGAATGAAATGTTGCCAGGTTTTTATTAAACACACCATGTAAACATTCACAGTGCAGGTGGAAAAAGTATGTGAACCCCTAGACTAATGACATCTCCAAGAGCTAATTGGAGTGAGATGTCAGCTAACTGGAATCCAATCAATGAGATGAGATTGGAGGTGTTGGTTACAGCTGCTCTCCCCTATAAAAAACACACACCAGTTCTGGGTTTGCTTTTCACAAGAAGCATTGCCTGATGTGAATGATGCCTCGCAAAAAAGAGCTCTCAGAAGACCTACGATTAAGAATTACTCCTGACCGTTGTGCATGTCTGATCTGCAACTACAGGAAACGTTTGGTTGAAGTTATTGCTGCCAAAGAAGGTTCAACCAGTTATTAAATCCAAGGGTTCACATACTTTTTCCACCTGCACTGTGAATGTTTACATGGTGTGTTCAATAAAAACATGGCAACATTTCATTCTTTGTGTGTTATTAGTTTAAGCAGACTGTGATTGTCTATTGTTGTGACTTAGATGATGATCAGATCACATTTTATGACCAATTTGTGCAGAAATCAATATCATTCCAAAGGGTTCACATACTTTTTCTTGCAGCTGTATATGAGATGCATTGGGCACTAAACACTTTGCAGTGTATTTATACATGTCATCGCACAACTTTCACCCAAGATTCATACATTTTTACTATTTGGATTTACCTGGAAATTGTATGAATTCTGAATTGTTTAAACTTTGTGTGAAAATATAATAGATCCCTTAGTGTCTAGCTACAGTTAGGTCCATATACTGTATTCTTCGCACCCCTCCCCCCCAAAAAGGGGGGGAAATGTCTGTGCATCTTATGGAGCGAATACTGACAAAATATCTACATGTTGGGTACTGGGCGGTCCACGCACACTGATCCCGAGTCTCCCCGCACACTGATACAGAGTCTCCCCACGGTAGTAAGGCTGAATGATTAGACCGAAACAACAGGTGGCATGGTGTATCATCATGTTCACATATCCGGACAGTCAGTAGACACTTCCTGCTATATTAATTATTATTTTAATAAATATTTTAGTAGACCATTTGGTTCAGAATATTTTTTTTCTTGTTTTCCTCCTCTAAAACCTAGGTGCGTCTTATGGTCAGGTGCATTTTATGGGAGAAAAATTTGGTTTATTTGGACACAGGCACAATTTTAGATTTTTTCAGGTATTTACCAAAACTTATTCAAGCTATAGTTCTATAATAGATTTGGGCTGAAAGTGCACACTCTCAGGCTTATTTGAGGGTATGTATGTACATCCAAATAGGAGGAAGGTAGTAATTGAAGTATGCGTTTCCGCACTATGGATCTAGTTGATATATGGCTGCTGCCCCCACCGTGACTAACCACCAAAGGTGGTGTCTATGAAAGAGAGTGTGCAAAAAAGTGGGTAATCTGCTTATTTTTTAAGTAAGCAGATATTTAAAATAGTATTAATATGTATAGTTACTTTGGTTGTTTATTTTTTTTTTTTTTCATAAGGTCTGATAAAGAGTAGGGTAACATGATAACCTGGGCTTTCTTTTTCCTGTTCTTCCATTAATTTTATTTCCCCCTGAAAATTGTTTTCCCCTTAAGTGTTTTTTCATACTTTGGTTTGGTAACAACTAGGTTAAAAAACAACGGAAACAAATTGGGCGGATTAGAGCATACATATTTCTATTGCCGTGACTATAATTGATTTCCAATATGGCCTTGGGTCACGTGTACCAGGTTGCCAGGATATTGTACACTATATAAAGTGGAGGGAGCAGCAATATGATGCCACTCCCAATGACGTCAGAGTGACCAATTGAGTAGGGTGGAGCCAAGCGTCATTGCGCAAATTCCGGTTTTGTGGTTTGTGTCCATGGAGTGCACAGTGTCCCGGACTTCCTGGATTTTAACGCGAGTGACTGATTATTTTATGTAAGTGCACTACATTTATTAATAAATCCTGCCTTTAAGATTTTACACTATGGGGGCTGTTTCTTTCTTATCCTATTGACCCATACGTGAGGATGCGACTATACCACTGTATACGAGGGGAAGTATAAGGAAACCGTGGAGAAGTCACACAAACCAGGCAAATTTGCATTCCATGATACACACCTTTTGAAAGGGGAAGGAAATCTTGTGAGTTTGATACCGGGCGGGGGACACGAGTGAAGACACTGAGGTTCACTGCATGTTGTGATTTAACCTGAGTGTAGCAACACCACCCAAGGCATTGAACCAGTAGCACTAGAAGGAGCAGCAAGACCATGAGTGGATTTTAAAAGGACACTGTGCACACCCTTTTATTCACAGGACTTTACATTTTTATGAACTATTTATTTTCACTTATAATGTATGATTTTTATATATATGTATTCACTAAGTGAGTTTGGAATTTTAGCACTTGCACTTTTTTGGTGTAATTTGCACCATCGATGTTTTGCACAGGTTCTAATTGATTTGCGATTTTGCACATATTACATATGGGGATTTTTTGATATATATATATATATATATATATTTTTTTTTTTTTTATTTATTTATTTATTTTAATGTATCATATACTTACCAATTATCACCTCTCTTGTTTGAAAATATTTGGGGACCTTATAGAGCAGCGCAAATTGGAGGAGTTTTTACAACTCTTAAGAATAGCAATTCCCTTTTTTTCAAGGAACTAAAAGTAATTGAACAATTGAATCAAAAGCTGTTTCATGGCCAGGTGTGGGCTAATCCTTCATTATTTCTTCATCAATTAGGCAGTTAAAGGGTCTAGAGTTGATTTTTAGTGTGGCATTTGCAATATATTGCTGTGAACCTACATCATGCATTCAAAAGGATTATCCATGCAAGTGAAATAGGCCATTGTAAGGTTTCAACATTAGGAGTGGCCAAATCAACAGTTTGGTTCATTCTGAGGAAAGAAGAACGCACTGGTGAGCTTAGCAACATAAAAAGGCCACAGAAGCCTACAGTGGTGGATGATCGTAGGGTCCTCTCTATGGTAAAGAAAAAACCCATTCACAACATCCAGACAAGTGAAGGACACACTCCAGGAGGTGGGCGTATCATTGTCAAAGTCTAAAATCAAGAGAAGACTTCACGAGAGCAAATACAGAGGGTTCACCACAAGGTGCAAACCATTTATAAGTCTGAAGAATAAAAGCCAGATTATACTTTGCCAAAAAACATCTAAAAAAGCCAGAACAGTTCTGGAAAAGCATTCTTTGGACAGATTAAACTAAGGTTAATCTTTACCAGAATGATGGGAAGAAAAAAAAGTGTGAAGAGGGTTTGGAACAGCTCATGATCCAAAGCACACAACGTCATCTGTAAAACATGGTGGGGGCAGTGTGATGGTATGGGCATGCATAGCTTCCAGTGGCACTGGGTCATTGGTGTTTATTGATTGTGTAACAGAAGTAGCCGGATTAATTACTGTCAGCCCAGATTCAGCCAAATGCAACAAAATTGATTGGATGGCACTTCACAGTACAGATCGAAAATGATCCAAAATACGTTGCAAAAGCAACCCAGGAGCTTTTGAAGAAAAAGAAGTGGAATATTCTGCAATGGCAAAGTCAGTCGCCTGATCTTAACTCAATTGAGCATGCATTTCACTTGCTGAAGGTAAAACTAAAAGCAGAAAGACCAACAAAAAAAGAACAACTGAAGACAGCTGCAGTTAGAGCCTGGCAAAGTATCAGAAAGGAGGAAACTCATCATTTGGTAATGTCCATGATTTCCAGACTTTAGTCAGTCATTGCCAGTAAAGGGTTCTCAACAAAATATTAAAAATTAACATTTTATTTATGAATATATTCATTTGTCCAATTACATTTGAGCCCCTGAAAATGGGGGTCTGTGTATAAAAATGGTTGCAGTTCCTAAAGTTTTTACTTGATATTTATGTTCAGTCCCTTGAATTAAAGCTCAAAATCTGCACTTCAAATTCATTTGGATTGTTTAGTTTTAATTTTATTCTGGTGTCATACAGAACCAAAAGTATGAAAATTGTGCCTATGTCCAAATATATATGGACCTAACTGTATGCACATAAATGTAAGAAGTGAGCCACAGGGTTAGCTCTGCAGTTACCTATCTATTTACTAATCCTTGCAGATGTTCTTCAGCCAACTGAGGATTCTCAAGGTTAAAAGTATGTGGGGGGAAATGAATAACCTTTACATTTTATAGTTTGGTTTAATGGCAGAGAAAGCTGTGCATCCACAGGAATAAGGAAAAGCACATAAATCTGTTCAATATCTCTACTAGCCTTTTGGGAGTGTGAACATCTGCACATACATGCTTTTTGTAGTATAAGCTTTTGAAGAATTAAACAAACATACTTTATATTTTATTTTATCTTTAAAAGATGCAGCTACTTCTGAAGCAATTCATTAGAACCTGAATTTTGGTATATATGTTATATGGTGTTTGGTAGTACAGTAAGGGTACTCAGAGATGCATTGCAATAAAATTAATTTTAGTATTGGTAGCTTGGACAAGATACAGTCAAGGCGCACAGCTTGCTAGTTACACTTTATTACAGTTTGTGGAACAGTTGTATATATTTTTTTTATCAAACACATAGTACAAGCAATGTCCATAACAGTCCTCACAAGAACATAGTTAGCGGATAAATCTTTGAACATAGGTTTAAAAAAAAGCACAAGTCCATCTAGTTCAAGGGGGGGAAATCACACAGTTGACCCAGAGGAAGGCAAAAAATCCAGCAGTGCATGATCCAGCAGGGGAACAAATATTCCATCCTGATCCCCGAAAGGCAATCAGATATTCCCTGGATCAACTTTACCTAAAAATGTTAGTATTGAGTTATATTATTTACATTTAGGAAATGTAAATAAGGCCTTTTTTAAAGCAATCTACTGAGCTGGTCTTTACCAGCTTTTGAGGGAGTCTGTTCCACATTTTCACAACTCTTATGGTGAAGAGACCTTTCCGTGTTTGAAAATTAAATCTCTTTTCCTCTTGTCCTATGTGATGACCTTAAAGTGAATAGCTCAACACCAAGTTCACTTAATCACCTCTTCTCCAGAGATAATAAATTCAGTTATTATTCAGCTCTTATCAGTTTGGTTGCTCTTCTCTGAACCGTCTCCAGTTCTCCAATATCCTTTTTGAAAACTAGTGCCCAAAACTGAACTGCATATTCCAAATGAGGTCCTACTAATGATTTGTACAGGGGAAAATTATATCTTTCTCTCTGGAGTCCATACCTCTCTTAATACAAGAGAGGGTTTTGCTCACTTTGGAAACCGTAGCTTGCCAATGCATGCCATTATTAAGCTTACCCAGATCCTTCTCCATCATTGTTTCCCCCAGTTGTACTTCCCCTTGTATGTATGATACATGTATATTCTTAGCCCCCAAGTGCATAACTTTACATATATCAACATTAAACCTCAATTGCCACCTAGTTGCCCAATTAAACAGAGCATTGAGGTTCGATTGTAAGTTGGCACTAGTTTTGGTAAACCTGTTGGAAACCAGGGATTCCCTCACTTTGATGGAATTTCTTCTCACTTTTTTTTTTTTTGCTATGGGACAGGAAGTGAAAGGAAAACTCCCCAATGGGATACAGATTCCCAAAAAAAAATGACAACGTATAACCCTTTCTTACAATCCCAATGTATTATTGTACATGTTCTTACAAAACAGAACCATGGACTTAGTATGACACTCGTATTATTAATACCGATATCATAAGGACATGGCGTTGGCCAAAATCTTAAAAAACAACATGTTCAGGGCAAAAGATACACAAGGCATCACCAATATGGCCCCTAGTTTTAAAGTATAGAAAACATAGAGGAAAAATAGGTAAAGGAACAGGGAAGGAAGGTAGAAAGTGAGAGAGGAAGGGAAAAAGCTGTAGGGGCTATGACAGGTTGAGACTCCTCTGTCACGGACCCAAACTACAATTAATATCTCTAACAGAGCATAGACGTACTGCAACCAATACAGTGCTTCATTATATCCGCTCATTTTTAATCCAACTCCAGTGCAGAAAGACTGACAATTCTTAGCCTGTGTTCAAGTATTTCAGCAAGTTCCAGTATTAAGAGGAGAAAGTGAAAGCAGACCACAGGAGCCACATGTCCCTAAGCCTATTTTCCCTGTAGTATAAAGCAATTATAAGCTCTTTCATCTTGTTAATAATGTTTCGGCTGTTTTACAATGGCATCGCCTTAGTGGTCTCCGTTCCATTCAGCGTTTCCTTGGGTTTGCCAACTGCTATCAGAAATTTATCAGGAACTTTTCCTCTTTGTCCAAACCTTTTTCAGATCTGACCAAGATTCCCACAATTGGAGGCCTGCTGACATCCAAGCTTTCGAGGCCCTCAAGTCTGCTTTCATTTTGGCTCCCATTCTGTCTCATCCCAATCCTGGTTTGCCCTTTGTCCTACAGGTGAAACCGGTGCATCTGAAATGGGAGTAGGCATCCTCCTGTCTCAGCGTCGGACAGCTTATGGACCCTTGGTTCCTTGTGGGTTCTACTGTTTCCAGCTGAATGCAATTACAAGATTGGAGACAGAGAGCTCTTAGCCATCATCCTGGCTCTCAAAGAGTGGAGACACTTGCTCGAAGTTTCTCTGGTTCCAGTTCACATTCTCAACGATCATAGGAATCTGACGTATCTCGCAAAGGCCAAGAGGCTCACACCCTGTCAGGCCAGATGGGCCTTTTTCTTGTCTCGTTTTAACTACGTGGTCTCCTTTTTGCCCGGCTCCAAGAATGTTAAGGCTGATGCCTTGTCTCGCCAGTATTCTGAGTTGTCCAGGAAGGACTCAGTGCCGACACTGGTCATACCTTCAGATCATATCCTGGCTGCCATCCGCACCAACTTAACCTCTCCTCTTGGGGAACAGATCTTGGCTGCCCAACCTGATGCTCCCACAGAGAGACCTCCTGGCAAATGCTTTGTACCTAAGGGGTTGCGCATCAGACTGTTGCGCACGTACCACAATTCCAAGACTACCGGTCATCCTGGTAAGAACCAGATGTCCTGGGCTATTTCCTGTCAGTTCTGGTGGCCATCGTGTTGCTGCATATGTGGCTGCTTGTTTGGTCTGTGCCCAGAACAAATCTCCTCTGCACCTTCCCTTGGGCCTACTGCATCCCATTGCCAATGGGGAGTGTCCCTGGTCCCACCCGGCCATGGATTTTATTGTAGAAGTTTCCGCTTCTTGAGCCTGCCGCTCAGGAGCTTGCTTCAATGTTTGCCAGGGAGGTCTTCCGTTTACAACTCATCTTCCGGAATGTCTCCATTCATGGGTAATTATGGGTTCCAACCTACTGTGTTGCCCGAGTTGTTCTCGCCGCAGGACATCCTGGATGTGGAGGACCACCTTCATACCCTCCGGGTCCCTGCACAGCGTCAGAAGCTCCAGGCAGGCCGGAGATGTTTATCTGCTTCTTTATAATAGGTCAGGGAGAGGGTGTGGTTGTCGACCCATAATCTCAACCTCAGGGTACCCACTCCTAAACTGGCACCCTGTTTTGTTCAGCCTTTTCGCATCCTCCGTAAGGGGAACCTGGTGGCCTATGCCCTTGATTTTCTTCCTGGCATGTATATCTCCAATGTCTTTCACATGTCACTTTTGAAGCCACTGGTTTGCAATCGCTATACTTCACTTCCTCACCCTCGCATTCCTGTGGGCAGTTATGAGGGGAATGAGGTTAGCAGCATCTTTGATTCACTTTTGTTCCGAGGTCAGGTTCAATACCTGGTGCACTGGAAGGGTTATGGTTCTGAGGAGCGCTCCTCGATTCCCTCTGCTGATTTTCATGCTCCCACTTTTCGCCGCGCTTTCCGTGCTTGGTTTCCTCAGAAACTTTTTTTTTTGCTCTGCGGAGGAGGGGCCGTTGAGGGGAGGGAACTGTCAAGGTCTTACCTTGCCCTCCTGTTGGCAGCCATTTTGGACATGTGCAGACTGCTGCCTCTTATAGACTCTGATTGAATCATCATTTGCCTGCAGCCTGGGGTGTCGCACAGTGATGATGCTGCACACCTGACTATATCACCTGATTGGTTGCAGTCCTTGCCCTTGTGCTCCAAGGTGCATCTCTGCTAGCAGTCTTCTGTTCGTTGTGTTCCTCCGTGTATGACCTGGGTTGGTGGACGACTCTCCTGGCTCTTGACCCTGCATCGGCAGACTACCTGCTTCTGGACTCGACCTCGGCTTCGATGACTATTCGCTTCTAGACTTGACCCCCGGCTTATTCCTGCTCCCACTTTATTGTTGTTTGCTCCAATAAACTGCTTTGTTTTAGCTGCATCCCCGTGTGGTCTGGTTTTCTGGCACCCTGACACTCATGTGGCAAGAGTGTGCAGCCCTTCCTGGAGGATGGAAGAATTGATACCCTAGAATGGTCCTCATGCTCGCCTGACCTAAATCCAATAGAACACCTCCGGGACATTATTTTTAGGTCCATCCGACGCTGCCAGGTTGCACCTCAGTCTGTTCAGGAGCTTAGTGTTGCCCCGGTCCAGACCTGGGAGGAAATTCCCCAGGACACCATCCGTTGTCTCATTAGGAGCACGTTGTCAGGCATGCATACAAGCATGTGGGGGGCATACAAACTACTAAGCACCATTTTGAGTTGCTGCAATGAAATTTCAGCCTAACGAACCAGCCTGCTGCATCATTTTTTCACTTTGATTTTCGGGGTGTCTTTGAATTCAGTCCTCTCTAGGTTGATAATTTTCATTTCCATCAAACGCTGTGGCATCCTTTCGTTACTAATACATTACCCAGTCCATATCAGTATAGATAATCCAGCATGATATTTTTCCCCCTTTAATATCTGATGTGTTTTCAAAGTGTTCCTTTAATTTTTTTGAGCAGTGTGGTTACCTGGCCATCCATCCGCCCCTATCCATTTTCACAAGGAAGTCAGCAACTGTACCGTGTTCCTTTCATGCCAGGTTTTCTTTAAACAATATCTTATTGTCACTTCAACCTCAAGTTTTTTTTTTTTTTTTTTTTTTTTTAAGAATTAGGAAATATTCGTTTTTTAAGGGCTTTTTACCTGTATGATTTTATTTGTTTTTATTTTCAACATTGACAATTTTGTTAATTGAACAATAGGCACAGCAATGATTAGTACTGCCTTGCATTTTTCCAAACTAGTTAATAATGTATACAATAATTATTGCTTTTCTGCTTTGTTATGGTGTATGTTTTTCTTATGATTTCATTATTAGAAACATTGTAAATGGAAGAGAAATAGTGACTGAGTCTCAAAAGAATTCCCATTATTCATAATGTAATAACATATATTTTGTATAATAGACATGTGTATACATATACTAAGATGTGCTTGTTGACATTCCTGAGGCTTAATTCGTCTCTACTTTATGTCATACTGTTAATTGTAGCTCAGATTACTTTCGTATTGTTATTGGCAGTGTTATCTGGAAAACAGTGTAATGTCACAAAACCATCCATTGAATTCTACCAAGTCATTGATTATACTTACAGTATATCCTAAGGTATGTTAATTTTAACCTCTTGCAGCCAACTCCCTTTGGCCCTTCAAGGGCTTTTATATGCTAGCGGGCTCTTAATCATCTGATCACTGTTATTTGCTGCCACAGTGGCCTGTCCCACTGTCTACCAAATGTAAACAGTGGCCGGGAGCTATTGAGGACAGCCTAGTCACAATGCTGTGGATGCCAAATGTTCATGCACCGAGCACAATTCAGGGGTGCCAGCTGTACATATGTGTGGCAGCAAGGCCCTAAAACCAATCTCTATGCTGCTATATGTGAAAATTCACACCCCATTTACATGTATTTTTAGTAGAAATAAAATGGAGAAATAGCACTTCCTCTTGGGAAGATTTACTTCCTCTCGAGAAGATTCCTGGGAATGCAGAGCAGACAAATGTTGCGAGAGGACTTCTCATTAGATTGAGGCTGCTTTGTATTCCTCAGGATCTAGCCAGAAAACATAAGACCTTATCTTTACCTAGGAGCTGGTATCAACAAACCCTACATTTTCGCTTTACAGGTACATTTTGCAACGTTCATGTAGTCTGGAAATTATAAGCAGACCTTGCATTATAATGTAATGTAAGATATGTTTGAAGGAACTACGGTAATCAAATATCTTTTCTACTAGCAGTTTGTAATTAGTCACTAAAGTTGCACATTTCCTATACGCTTTCTAGTCATCAAGTCTTCGAATGTCATTTGTGATATGTATTGTATAGTATAATGATTCCCACATGCAGCCTTAAGGCTAGTACACACTATAAGAAAATCAAGCGAACATTTCCATCCAAAGAATTTTCGTACGATTTTCCTATAGTGTGTACACAACTTTTGACAGCTGATTCTGAATTTTCGTATGGAAATTCTCGAAGGGACAAACACCAAAATGTTTCTCATACAGAAAAAAAAGGAATGATTTTTCTATTCTGAAAAATCAGAATAGAAAGACTGCGCATGATCAGAAACAATAAACCACAAAAAAAGGCTTTGTCTTACTAGAATTTTCATACGAATTTTCGTTTATTGGTTTCCGATTTGCTGTGAAACAACGATGAAAATCGGATGATCATTCACCCGATTTTCTTATAGTGTGTACCCCACTTTAAGTATCTGTGAACCCTCACCTTGCAAAACAACTGTTCGGTTTAAAAAAGAAATGAAAGGTAAACGTTTTTTTTTTTTTTTTGATCACATAATCTTGATACTCAGCTGCATAAGGGGCTTGATGAGGTTGGGGTGGAGAAATAGCAGTACACTGATCTTCCCAGTAAATGGCTGTGCAGAGATGGGGACGAATCTGATCACTGATGGACAAGCAGATTGTGCCCCCCAGCGCAGCCAGAAAACTGGCCACCTTGGGAAGGATGTGTTTTTATGCCTAGTGTGGTCAGTTTGAAATTGAAGAGCAGGGGGACTGACAGGAACATCAGGTATTTCACACAAAGGAAGCAATGCAAGTACAGTACCCTGCAAAAGTTTTAGGCAGGTGTGAAAAAATGATTTCAGAAATAGAAGTGTTGATGGTTTATTTTTATCAATTAACAAAATGGTAAGTAATGGAAAGTGGAGGTTCTTTGCAAGTTTGGGGCTGCATTTCTGCAAATGGAGTTGGAGATTTGCTGAGGATCAATGGTGTCCTTAATGCTGAGAAATACAGATAGATACTTATCCATCATGCCACACCATCAGGGAAGCATGTGATTTGCCCCAAATTTATTCTGCAGCAGGACACCGACCCCAAACATACAGCCAATATAATTAAGAACTTCAGCATAAAGAACTACCTGGAAGTGATGGTTTGGCTTACACAGACAGAGCTCAGATCTCAACATCATCAAGTCTGTCTGGGATTAAATGAAGAGACAGAAGGATTTGAGACAGCCTACATTCACATTAGATCTGTGCTTAGTTCTTCAAAATGTTTGGAACAACCTGCCTGCCGAGTTCCTTCAAAAACTGTGTGCAAGTGTACCTAGAAGAACTGATACTGGTTTGAAACCAATGGGTAGTCCCACAAAATATTGATTTGATTTAGATTTTTCTTTGGTTTGCTCACTTGGCATTTTTTAAAGTGGCAAAAAAACAATTAAAATATATATTTTTGAAAGCATTCTTACCTTACGGCATTTCTTTACACCTGCCTAAAACTTTTGCACAATACTGTACATGGTACAACAGACACATATCAGGATTGAGGCTCGGTTCACACTTATGCGATGCGGGAAGGCTGCAAATTCGCAGCCTGTTCCCGCATCGCAAACGCACCCCCGGCAGTTTACACTGCCATATGCGATACGCTGGGGGTGTCAATGTAATCTTAACGACACCCCCAGTTTGATCGCATATCGCAGTGCGATCTTGCAGTTCGCACAGGATCGGATCGCACAAGTGTGAACCGCTGTGCGATCCGATCCTGATGCGGCTGCAAAAAAGGGTCCTGTGCGTCTTTGCTGCGGGTGCGTTGCGAATTTAGCCATACAAAGTATATGGCTAAACTCGCACCGCACAGCCGATCGCATGTAATGAAGGAGCAGTGCGCTCCGACATTACTTGCGATCGCCGCAGCCGCATCAGTGTGAACCGGCACTTAAATTCAAAATATAAAACTGGAAATATTTGGAAATATAAAATAAACAACTAAAAAACATACAGGGAGTTACTTGTAACCACAGTTTACCTTTGACATATTTTACTGCCCAAATTCTTCTGTATTTGAGGGGATTTGGATTTAACATGTCCAGAGTTGAAAGGAATTCTTTAAAAGACACACAATTGGTTGTCCTTTATTCTTTGCCTTCTGTGAACATTTTTACACCAGATAGAATGCTTTTTATGCAGCTGTGGACTAATAGGAAAAATATAGAATGATTTTTAAGACACCTAGATTTTCTAATTGTAATTTCTTCATTCACAAAACTACAGATTTCCTATAAAAGAACTGTTGTAGCAGCAATTCATCGCATTTCCATCATTCAGCTGCTGTAGGCACTGTTAAAGCAACTTTTGCATGTATCAGTTATCTGAATAGGCCAGAGATGCCATTGAGATTTTTCTATGGGAATTTAGGTCTCTTGCTGACAGAAAGTCTTACAAGTGGCTTTGATTATAGCTGCAAGGTTTTGTATTACAAATGCTGTAGGAGTTGGAACGTCTAATTTAACATAAATGAGTGCATTTAAGATAGGAATGAAATGTAGCATTTCAGGAATTGAATCTCATTTATGGGACAGCTTGAAAGTGGTGTTGGTGGAGGTGCAGATTCAGCTCTTTGTGTTTAGGTTAAATGATCCCATTAAACTCACTCTTTAGAAGTTTTCCCATTGGGTCAGTGTTCAGTCAGATAAATAGTCTTTCAGTCATTCATGAGGCTGATACTCGAAAAACAGATATCCAAATAACTACTGTATTAAACTGTAAAAGGAAAAGTTTAAAAACCTAAATTATTATATATTAGAATCTAGGTATTTTTTACAGTTTGTAATTTGAGGAAATGTATCTGCGTCTTATTTTATCCTTTAGTGGTTAATGATAACAAAAAGAAAAACATGGCAACTGCTTAATTATTGTCCACAGAACATTCCCTTCTTCATCACAGGTTCCACAAGTCATTCTGGGAGCAATGATCTCCTGCATAATTCTGGTGGTAATGTCTTGCAGCATAGTCACCGGCAACTGCGTGGGACATGGAAGGACTCCTCAGGTAAGTAAACACTGACCATTTTTCTTGCCACCATCACAGAGGTGTGCCATTCTTCCCCCTACTGATACCGACTAATTGGGTATTCTTCCTCCTACTTGTCCCCCCCATTGACCACTAGTTATAAATTATATTTTCCTCAAACTGATTACGGACCCCCCTTACCACTGACCCTGGAGCATTCTCTCGCTCACTGACCACCAACATCAGGGCCTCCCGCTGATCAACTACACTGCAGAATTTTTCTCTCCTATTGACCATTAATACTCGGACAATTTTTGTTCCCACAGATCACCTGGAGCATTCTTTCCTCCCTCTTACTGCTAATCCTGAACGATCTCTCTTCCACTGATCACCAATACTGGGGCATGTTTTTTCTACTAAACAAACTAATAAGAAGTGATGCGCCAGATACAAAAAATGCACAATAATAATGTGAATAAAAAGCAATACTAGTGCTTAATCAGTGACAAGTGCTATGCAATCCGTGAGAAAGTGTCCATCAAATAATGCAAATATCCAAAGGTGTTCAAAGAAATCCAAAAAACGACCACAGTGTGTGAATCCCTTCACTGAGTGAAATGGTCTCTCACCTCAGCTCAAGACCCAAACGGGTCAGCAACAGCATTAATCAGCAGTGGAGACATGGACCTGGGGGGATCTCTCCAGCCTCTCACCTCCGGATAATAAATAAGGCATATGCAAGGGGACAAATAAAGAAAGAATCCAGTTCTCTCTGTAAAGTTTCCCACAATTTTATTATCGTATAGTGGCTGTACTCACATTCGGGGAGCACTCAGCTGTGCTAGCTCGTATGGCGGAAACACAACAGCAGGAAGAAGTGTGGCATCGGGTATGCAGGCTCCGCCCCCTATACGCTGACGTCAGAGCTTCAACAGAGTTGACTTCTTCAGTAGGGGTGGAGTCTGCGTATCGAGCCTTGCATTAAGAAGGCCAAGCCTGCTCTGGAACCGGACCGGATTGGCTATTACACATCAAGCCCGCCCCCGAGACTCACCAAGCAGTGGGACGCCGGAACCACAAACCCTATAGCCGGATCTGCAGTGTCACCATACGGCAATACATAGCGGGGCTAAATCTAGAATCAGGTATATGTTGGCCAACCCATAATAATAATTTGAAGGTGTATAACTCGGAGACCGCGTACCTGAGCCACCATTCTCCCTGTGCCATACAATGCATAATAAAAATACATTTTCATCAATAAAATACATTACATTGATAAGAACATCTAAAAATCATAAATATACACCACTAAAAACAGGATAAAAATATATTAAATAGATTACAGCCATCACATAAAACATTTATTAAGAGCCAATAAAAGTAGACTAAAAAAATTAGATTTTTACCCCAAAAATCAAACCTATGTCTAATTAACTGACAGTGAAAGAACTGACAGTGTAAAAACCATAAATGTCAGTCAAGGAAAAAATGTTTTAACCACCTCTCGAGCTCAAACCAAATTTGTTGTGTGCAGCAACAGGCACACTTTTGCTAAATACAAAATTTTTATACAAAAATGTTAAAAGTTAAATAATAAAGGTTAATGACAAAAATGTTTTCATGTGCACAATATATGTATTCAGTATTTCCTATGTAACTGAAGCACAATTTTGTGTACATGGAACATAAATTTGGAAATGCACACTGAGAAGAAAACTCTCAAAGGGGAGATTTACTTACAAAATGATCCGGCACAGTAATATGCATCTTTCTGGCAACTGCACCTTTCATTATAGCCACATCAATCTTGAAGATGGAAGCCCTGTGAGATCCAATCACCGTGATAGTGATCCCTGACATTCCCAAGTGATGATGACAGTTTTGCTACACACTGATTGCAGCCAATCCCTAATTGTAATGAACTGGCTAAAGACTAAAAGCCAATTTAAAGTATGAAAGAGATAAGCAAATGTGACATGCCCTTGAAATTGAAAAATATATAGTATTGCTCGAGGAAAGTTTTATTTATTCTTATGGCTGTGGACTCGGTACTGTTACCTCAGCATTTTTTTCCTCTTGTTGCAGTGGATAGTACAATAGTTTAGTTCTTGTGTTAAAATGTGTTTTTTTTTTTTGTATTGCAAACTTTAAAGCTAATGAAGTAGAATTTTTTGGTCTGAACAAATTACAGTTCTAACAATTTTTTTTTCCAAAAGCATTTTATTGAGATTTCAAGTATAGACATAGGCATTAACCATATAATCTTAACAGTATACTTAGGAAGACATCAAATGAGGTTTGTACCCCTGAAGAGAAAGGAAATACAGTAGGTGGAGAAGTCAATGTATAGAGAACATAGTAACCTAATATACGGTGTTGAACGTTGGACATTTCCTCCTTCCCCATGATCCTTTCTTAATATTACCATGGTTTCTGATAGTTTCTCAACCTGGGTACCTTTGGTTAGATGGAATTTCTACAGGCTCTCAAAACTAGTATGATGTAAATTCATGATTCAAAGCTCTAATCAAGTTAGTGAAATTGAGAAGTGGAATATTGTATCCTAGAGAAAAAGAAAAAATGAAAGGGTTTAAGTGGTGTTTGAGTTGTGGTATGGGAACCTGAAATATCTGATGATATCATGAAGGAGGTAGGCAGATGAATACATAATTCCTAAACTGCTTACTCATTACTTTCAAAGTAGGCAATTTACCAGGCTTCACATTTACTGCGGTCGGTTGGTACTCCTGTCCGAATCAACGTAGCCCTACGTCGGTCAAGCGCTTGGTGCTGGGGGGTGAATGCGCGATGCTGGCGGCATACTCTTGCCCCCACTAGGCAGCGGGGATGTTGATGCACGGGACTGGCGGCTGCGATTGCCACTGGGCACACGCAATCGCTCCCTGTTGAGAGAAAAGAACTGTCAGCTGTTGTAAACACAGCTGACTGTTCTCTCTGAAATGATCACAGAGTGCCTTTGATCCTTTTATATAAGATCACAGGTCTCTATGGTCATTTCACAAGCCCCTTCCCCCACAGTTAGTAAACACTCCCCATTGCTCACATTTAACCCTTTGATCACCCACTAGGTTAATCCCTTCCCTGCCAATGTCATTATTACAGTGCATTACTGTTTACTGTAGTAATGTCACTGGTCCCCCCAAAAGTGTCAAATGTCAGTTAGGGGTCCGATCTGTCCGCCTGCAATGTTGGAGTCCCGCTAAAAATCGCAGATTGCCGCCATTACTAGTAAAAATAAAGCAAATGACATAAATCTTTCCCCTAGTTTGTAGACGTGATAACTTTTGCGCAAAAGCTTATTGCGATTTTTTTTTTCTACCAAAAAATACGTAGCAGAATACAAATTGGCCTAAAAGGATGAAAAATTTTGATTTTGTTTTTTTTTTTTTTTGGGAATGCTATATAGCAGAATGAAAAAAATATTGTTTTTTTTTTTTTTTTTCAGAATTGTCGCTCTTTTTTTGTTTATAGTGCAAAAGATAAAAATCGCATCGGTGATCAAATACCACCAAAAGAAAGCTCTATTTGTGGGGAAAAAATGTATTTGGGTACAGCATGCCCTACTGTTTGCCGTGTGGGTATAGTGCATGGAGTTCCCAGTGCAGAGACCGGTGCAGAGTGCGCAGCAGAGTCTCCCCTAACATATGTCCTAACTTCGGAAGGGAGGTCCCCTTGCACAGGGTGTAGCATTTCAGAGGGCACAGGAAAGATCCTCGCAGCATGCTTCATCATCTGTAGCTGATGGCGGCCATTTTTCCTCAGTCTGGCTGGTCTCCAGCTGGCGGCCATGTTTGTGTAGCCCGATGATGTCACTGGGCCATTTTCCCTTAGGCTGGCTGGTCTCCAGCTGGCCGCCATGTTTGTGTAGCCCCATGATGTCACAGGGGCCATTTTCTCCTAGTCAGGAAGACGCTGGAGACTACCAAAGCCTCGTGGGGATGCTGAAGCTCCTCCTTTTCCTCTTCCAGTGCCTGGGACATATGAACAGGGATGGTGTCCATGGTATTGCTGGGTCCGAAATCTCAGCGCTTCTCCGATCGGTAGGGTGAGTCCTTTGGGGTCCCTGTTATCTCTCTCTGCTGATAGGTACCCTGAGCCTTGAAAAGATCCTTTAGTTGTGCCAAAAGATCGTTTTTGTACAGCAAGGTCTTCCTTTCCTTATGGAGCATTAGGGTCACATCTCCCCCACTGATCCCCTCATGGAGGTGGCAGGTCCCTCGGAACCCCAGCTTCCCATGTTTGGACTGATAGTGGTCCTGTAGTCCTTAGTGTCCCGGGTGGAAGTGGCATGTGGGCAAAGGTCCAGGAGGAAGCGTCCCCCGCCTTTCCCTACTCAGTCTGTCTCATCTGATTCCGATGCCATTGTGAATGCAGTCCGTCCAGGAGAACTTAATATTACACCCCCAGATCCATCCGATAATGAGGATGATTCCTCCTTGGTCGCAGCAGCACTTATCATTGCAGTGTGTGAGACTGTGGCTGTGTCGTTCGGTATGCACAAGTCACCTCTCGCTCCAAAGGTGTTTCCTTATGTGCCTTATTTTGATAGGTTTTCCTGTAAGGAGTGGAAACAACCAAACTTACCCTTTGTGGTCCCCAAACGTTTTGCTGTAGGTTACCCTTTTGAGGAGTCGCTTTTAAAAACCTGGACTAGTTCACCAGTGGTAAACTTTCCTGTTTCCAGGTTAAACAAAACTGCCATGATCCTAGTAAAGGAATCCTTGTCCTTTAAGGACCCAGCTGACAGGAAAGCGGAGCATGTGGTGATTAGGCACTTGCTGTGGCTTAAGAATTGGTCTGCAGACCAAGCCTCTAAGAAAGCTCTCATTGATCTGCCCTTTAAAGGTCTGCCCTCACCCATCGCTGGTTTCCGGCCTCGTGAACCTCCTTCAGGAGCGTCAAGGGAATGCACGGAATTATTCTTTTGAGGGTACTCTGAAAGGGGGACAAAGCTTGTCCTTTTCAGGTTTTTTAGATCCGGAGTCTCCTTGTGCGGATTTATATCCTGCATAGGTTTAGGGGATGTCCAAACTACCTAATGTCCCCCCATCCCTGTCCAGGGTATTGGTTTACCTAGGTGTAAATCTAATTCTGACCAGGGTGGTCCTTCCTTTAGACAAACTTCAGGAACCACAGCCCGTGATTCTTCGGCTGCTGTCACACAGATCGTTCTCTTTCCCATTTTGCATACAGGTTCTGAGTCTGGTAGTATCCACCTTAAAGACAGTTCTGTTTGCACAGTCCTACATGCAGCTCCTGTAGCAGGTTCGGCTCCACAGGAGGATAGCGAGATCATAGTTTCTCTGGCAGAAGACGCAAGCATCCAAGGGCCACAGTAAGGCCAGTATCATCCTCGGCTCAGGCTTCTTCCGCAATTCCTGCAAGGAATCAAGGGCAAGGATCTTCTAGTTTGGTGGCCATAATTGTCCCTTGGAGGCTTCCTCTCAGTGAAGACCAGTTGTCCTAAGGGCTGTGCTACCATCCTGCTTTACAGTCACTGGTTTTATTAGCTTATCTATTGAAAGCCAGGTACTCAGGGATAGAGGTCTGTTTGGATCAGTGATCCTTACTATGGTGAAGGCGAGGAAGTCATCTTCCAGCAAGATATACCATCGTATGTGGAAAGCATACATTTCTTGGTGTGAGCCGATTGGCGCTCATCCTCAATCCTTTTCTGTGGCTCAGATCTTAACCTTTCTTCAACAGGGCATTGATCAGAAGTTGGCCTTGAGTACCATCAAGGGCCAGGTGTCTGCCCTGGTAATCTTCTTTCAGCGACCCCTAGCCACACACTCTTTAGTTCGTACCTTTATTCAGGGGGCTCGACAAGGGGCTTGCCTACGTTATCCGAAAAGGTGATATTTTTGGTGGCTAATACTTAGGCCCGCAGGGTATCAGAATTGGCGGCATTGTCCTGTCGCAGTCCCTATTTAGTGGTCCATAAGGATAAAGTGGTTCTTTGTCCCTGTCCATCATTCCTGCCCAAAGTTGTCTCTGACTTCCATTTGAATGAGGACATTGTGCTGCCTTCCTTGTGTCCCAAGCCGGCTCATCCCACGGAATTTGCTTTGCATACCTTGGATGTGGTTCGTGTAATTCGGGTGTATCTGGTAGCTACTGAGTCCTTTCGGAGGTCAGACTCGCTCAGTACACGGGCCACACACCGGGGCTCAGTAAAGGGGGCACACAGCTTGGCACAATACATGGGGCATTCAGCAAGGCACATTACAGCTGCAGCAGGTTTCTTTTTAGGTAGAGCTAGTGATCAGTTTTCTTCTGATGCACTTTTCCCTGCCATCCCCTCTTCCCCTCCTGTCCATCCCAGGTAATGTCACATACACCTGGGAGAACAATTTGATACACTGACGATTTTGCTGGTTTTCCTACTTACAAAGCATGTAGAGGTCTGTAATTTTTATCATAGGTACTCTTCAACTGTGAGAGACTGAATCTAACACAAAAATCCAGAAAATCACATTGTATGATTTTTAAATAATTAATTTGCATTTTATTGCATGACATAAGTATTTGATTACCTACCAACCAGTAGGAATTCCGGCTCTCACAGACCTGTTATTTTTTCTTTAGGAAGCCCTCCTGTTCTCCACTCATTACCTGTATTAACTGCACCTGTTTGAACTTGTTACCTGTATAAAAGACACCTGTCCACACACTGAACCAAACCAACTCCAACCTCTCCACAATGGCCAAGACCAGAGAGCTGTGTAAGAACATCAGGGATAAAATTGTAGACCTGCACAAGGCTGGGATGGGATGCAGGACAATAGGCAAGCAGCTTCTTGAGAAGGCAACAACTGTTGGCACAATTTTTAGAAAGTGGAAGAAGTTCAATATGATGGTCAATCTCCCTCGGTCTTTAGCTTCATGCAAGATCTCACCTCGTGGGGCATCAATGATCATGAGGAAGGTGAGGGATCAGCCTAGAACTACACGGCAGGACTTGGTCAATGGCCTTAAGAGAGCTGGGACTACAGTCTCAAGGAAAACCATTAGTAACACACTACGCCGTCATGGATTAAAATCCTGCCGCGCACACAAGGTCCCCCTGCTCAAGCCAGCGCATGTCCAGGCCTGTCTGAAGTTTACCAATGACCATCTGGATGATCCAGAGGAGGAATGGGAGAAGCTCATGTGGTCTGATGATCCAAAAAATAGAGCTTTTTGGTCTAAATTCCACTCACCGTGTTTGGAGGAAGAAGGATGAGTACAACCCCAAGAACACCATCCCAACCATGAAGCATAGAGGTGGAAACATCATTCTTTAGGGATACTTTTCTGCAAGGGGGACAGGGCGACTTCACCGTATTGAGGGGAGGATGGATAGGGCCATGTATCGCGAGATCTTGGCCAACAACCTCCTTCCCTCAGTAAGAGCATTGAAGATGGGTCGTGGCTGGGTCTTCCAGCATGACAACGACCCGAAGCACACAGCCAGGGCAACTGAGGAGTGGCTCCGTAAGCATCTCAAGGTCCTGGAGTGGCCTTGCCTGTCTCCAGACCTGAACCCAATAAAAAATCTTTGGAGGGAGCTGAAAGTCTGTATTGCCCAGCGACAGCCCGAAACCTGAAGGATCTGGAGAAGCTCAGTATGGAGGAGTGGGCCAAAATCCCTGCTGCGGTGTGTGCAAACCTGGTCAAGAACTACAGGAAACGTATGATCTCTGTAATTGCAAACAAAGGTTTCTGTACCAAAGTTCTGCTTTTCTGATGTATCAAATACTTATGTCATGCAATAAAATGCAAATTAATTACTTAAAAATCATACAATGTGATTTTCTGGATTTTTGTTTTAGATTCCGTCTCTCACAGTTGAAGAGTACTTATGATAAAAAATACAGACCTCTACGCGCTTTGTAAGTAGGAAAACCTGCAAAATCGGCAGTGTATCAAATACTTGTTCTCCCCACTGTACAAGCATCCAGGAATGATATGGATAGGGGAGAAGGGGCTGTCGGGAAACAGCACGCCATAGCCAACAGCAGAGCCACTGATAGGGCAGTACAACCGGCCCTGTTGTACCGGGCCCGCCCCCATCAGCTACACAGTGGGGGCCTGGCCACATTACAGTTCGTTACTGCATCTTAAAAAAAAATAGCTTTCTAAACTCCTCTCCCACTTTTACTTGCCTATGGGGTGGTGTTATATAATTTTCCTGGGCCCCATCAGGTCTACAGAGGGGCCCAGGAGGTGAACGCAGTGGAAGGACTATTTTTTTATTTTCGGGGCGCAAGTACGTCATGCCGCCCCACTATTCAAATAGTCCCGGCCGGCGGGGTGATACTACTATTCTCCGTTCGGCTCCCGGCTGCTGTCCTGAGGAGATGTGAAGCAGTTGAGCGGCTGTCAGGAAGCAGCAGGAGGAGAGTGCGGCTGCAATGGACACAGTGAGTGGAGAATAGAGGAAAAAATCCTCTTTGTGTCCTATTATATCACAGCACAGCAGGTTATCATTAGAAGCACAAAAAGCACTGTGTGGCATGAAGCGAGACGGATTTTATCACTTCCAGTTTCGGGTTCATGTAGCCATTACCGGTTTGAACAAGCATCTGATCAAACTGATCTTGGTTTGATCAGATGCTTTGGACAGATATGGGGTCTAAAAGACCTCAGATCTCTCCATAAAGATTAGCTGTCATGGCTCATGCTATCACAAGTGGTTGTTCATCCCTTGTGATAGCAAAAAAGAAAAAAAATGTAAAGATAGAGTGTACATTTTTTTTCTTTGTAATAAAAAATTAATAAAAATACAATTTAAATTAAATTTAAACTGCCCCCACTGCTTCACGCTAATGCGCAATTGCGAACGCACACGTTGGCTCCGCAAGCATTTATATAAACGGCAACAAACCTGCATTTTGTTTCGAGTTGGGATCAGGGGGCGGGGCCAAGGGTTTGGTTGAAGGGGGCCCCATCAGGTGGGCTTTATGGGGCCCCATGATTTCTAACAACGGCCCTGGCCAACAGTGTATGACAGCTGCTTCCCTGCCTAGCTCTGTATGTGCCATCTACCCTACTGGATGAGATCTACCAATCAGCTTCCTGAGGTTGATGGGTAGATCGCAGCGGAACCCCTATTGAGAGAGCCTGTTTTAGACAAAATATCATGGTATTTTTAAATTTCATTCCACTATGTGATGAATGAAAGCTGGACATTGTAATGAGAATCGTACAACAGAACTGAATAATTGCTGTATTGTTCTACAGCTTGGTTCACCTTTAGAAAACTTCTAGCCAAAAGTATGCTTTTTATTTCTGGATGAACAGGTTAATAAGCATAAGGATTGATTTTCTAAAACTGGAGAGTGCAAATTCCAGTGCAGCTCTGCAAAGAAACCATTCTGCTTCCAGTGTTTTTTTTTTTTTTCAAAGCTTAACCACTTCTAGACCGGAGTAAAGTAAAGCATTATTTTAATGGAAAATTGCGCGGTCGAGCGACACTGTACCTAAATAAAATTGATGTCCTTTTTTTCCCACAAATAGAGCTTTCTTTTGGTGATATTTGATCACCTGTGCGATTTTTATTTTTTGTGTTATAAACAAAAAAATAGCAACAATTCTGAAAAAAAAAAAAAAAAAAATATATATATATATATATATATATATATATATTGTCCACATTCTGCTATATAACATTCCCCCCCCCCCCCTAAAAATATGTAGAAATCAAAATTTTTCATCCTTTTAGGCCAATTTGTATTCTGCTACAAATGTTTAGTAAAAAGAATTGCAATAAGCATATTTTGATTGGTTTGCGCAAAAGTTTTCGTGTCTACAAACTAGGGGAAAGATTTATGTAATTTTTATTTATTTATTTATTACTAGTAATGGCGGAGATCTGCGATTTTTCGTGGGATTGCGACATTGCAGCGGACAGATTGGACCCCTAACTGACCTTTTTGACACTTTTGGGGAGACCAGTAACATTACTACAGTAATCAGTGCTAAAAATGTGCACTGTTACTATAATAATGACACTGGCATGGAATCCGCTTCCAGTGTTTTTTTTTCAACGCGTAACCACTTCTGGACCGGAGTAAAGTAAAGCGTTCTTTTAATGGACAATTGCGCGGTCGTGCGACGCTGTACCTAAATAAAATTGATGTTGTTTTTTTTCCCCACAAATAGAGCTTTCTTTTGGGGATATTTGATCACCTGTGCGATTTTTATTTTTTGTGCTATAAACAAAAAAATAGCGTAATTTCTGGAAAAAAAAAATATATATATATTTTTCACATTCTGCTATATAACATTCCCTCCAAAAAAAATGTAGAAATCAAAAATGTTCATCCTTTTTAGCCAATTTGTATTCTGCTACATATTTTTAGTAAAAACAATTGCAATAAGCGTATTTTGATTGGTTTGCGCAAAAGTTATCGTGTCTACAAACTAGGGGAAAGATTTGTCATTTTTATTTATTTATTAGTAATGGCAGTGATCTGCGATTTTTCGCGGGATTGCGACATTGCAGCGAACAGATCGGATCCCTAACTTACCTTTTTGACACTTTTGGGGGAACCAGTAACATTACTACAGTAATCAGTGCTAAAAATATGCACTGTTACTATAATAATGACACTGGCATGGAAGGGGTTAAGCTAGTGGGTGATCAAGGGGTTAAATGTAAGCCTAGAGGAGTTTTTACTAACAGTGGGGGGAGGGGCTTGGGAAATGACCATAGCGACCTGTGATCCTATATAGAAGGATCACAGGCGCTCTGTGATCATTTCAGAGAGAAGAGTGTTTACAACAGCTGACCGGTCTTCTCTCTCAGTGGGGAGCGATTGCTGCCGGAGGCACGCGCTCGCCCCCTGGACTGCTCCCACAAGCCGACGTACCCCTACATCGGTTCGCTCAGCTGAGCCAGCCTGCTCAGGGCCAGACTGGGAATAAAAACCAGCCCTGGAAATAATTTCATACTAGCCCCACAGCTTTATTATACCAGCCCAACAGCATGACATCATTATTTTCTTGTTCATAAAAGGGAAAACCATGCATTTTAAAGCACATGTGAAGAGTTTATTATATGTAGATAAGACCGATATGAAATCATATAGGGTTATATATATATATATATGTCAGAGTCTGTGCAGAAATGTACAGGAGATGTCATAGCCTGTGCGGACATGGTACAGGAGATGTCAGAGGCTGTGCGGACATGGTACAGAAGATGTCATAGGCTGTGCGGACATAGTACAGGAGATGTCAGAGGCTGTGCGGACATGTACAGATGCCAGAGGCTGCACAGGGGTTACTCGGCCCTGGGGTGGAGAGGCACACTCCACCGCCCAGTAAAAGATCAGTGCCTTCCTATTACGTCACTATGCATGCTCCCACCTACCAGAAAATGGGTGAGTGTGTACTGGTTTTCGCGAGCCCAGGCCCATGTGCAGTTGACATGTCGGCACCGGCCCGGCTGCAGCCATATACTGTACGGGTGCCACCAGGGCTGGTGGAAGGATTTTAACACCCTAGGCAAAAATCTCACTTACCTCTTTCCCCCTGCTGTCCTTTGTGCAACCTCCCGCAGCGCTGACGGCTTCTTTTCCTTTTCCTGCTCCCGGCTGCTGGGAGGGTATGGGGGGGATAGCTTCAGGATGAAAAACAGGTCAGGTAGGCTGTGCAGGGCCCCATAATTTCTAACAGCAACCCTGGCTGTGGTGGTGAGGGGAGTGGTATCAGTGGCAGTGCTGTGGGGGGTGGGATAAGTGGCAGTGGATGTGGTGAGGGGGGTGGGATCAATGGCAGCAGTGGTGGTGAGGGAGGTGGAATCAGTGTCAGCGGTGGTGGTGAGGGGGGTGGGATCAGTGGCAGCAGTGGTGGTGGGATCAGTAGCAGTGATGGTGGGGAGGGGGCTGGGATCAGTGGCAGCGGTGGTGGTGAGGGGGGATGGGATAAGTGGCAGCAGTGGTGGTATTGATGGGTGGGGTGAAATCAATGGCAGCGGTGGTGGTGGAATCAGTGGCAGCGGTGGTGGTGAGAGGGGTGGGATCAGTGGCAGTGGTGGTGAGGGGGGTTGAATCAGTGGCAGCCGGTGGTGGTGAGGGGGGTGGGATCAGGGGCAGCAGTGGTGGTGAAGGGGGTGGAATTAGTGGTGGCGATGAGGGGGGGGAATTAGTGGCAGTGAGGGGGGTGGAATCAGTGGCAGCGGTGGTGGTAAGGGGTTAGGATCAGTGGCAGCGGTGGTGGTGAGGGGTTGGGATCAGTGGCAGCGGTGGTGGTGAGGGGGGTGAAATCAGTGGCAGCGGTGGTGGTGGGATCAGTGGCAGCGGTGGTGGTGAGGGGGGGTGAAATCAGTGGCAGCGGTGGTGGTGGGATCAGTGGCAGCGGTGGAAGTGAGGGGGTGGGATCAGTGGCAGATGTAATAGTGAGGGGGGATTAGTGGCAGTGGTGATGGGGGGGGGGGGTGCCATCCCTACTCACTTTGTCAGTCGATTCCCCCTCAGCCTCAGTGCCTCTTCACACATGCCTCTGGATGCTTCTTCTGACATGGGGTTTCCTAGCAGAGCGCAGAGCTCCTCCCCCTTCAGTGTATTGGTCGTCATCTGGTCAGCTGACTTTCTGCTTTAGTTTCCTCCTCTCTAAAACCTCCAGCTTCTCTCTCTGCAGCAACGCTCACAGACTCTCTGCTTGCAACGCTCGCAGGGAAGGGAACTGGAAGGCAACTGCTGGCAATCGGCCATGCACAGAGCGGGGAGAGAGTGTGAGGATGCCTGGCGGGGGATCGCAGGGAAGGTGAGTAACAGGACTGCATTTCTATGGTGTGAACTGGCCCTTAGCAGAGGCATACAGGCAGGAGGGAGTGCTTGGCTGAGAAAACCCCTCCCTCTGCGGAAGACTCCTGGGATGTATGACAAAATTTGCTTGGGCCTGGAAACCAGCAAGTAACTGAAGAAATGTAAAAACTTTAAAACAATTAAATATGATATACTGTCCTATCTACACTGCTCAAAAAAATTAAAGGAACACTTTGAAAACATCAGATCTCAATGAGGAAAAACATCATACTGGAAATCTATACTAATATGGACTGGGGAATGTGTTAGGAACGAAAGGATGCCACATTGTTTGATGGAAATGAACATGATCAACCTACAGAGGGCTGAATTCAAAGACCCCGAAAATCAAAGTGAAAAAATGATGCAGCAGGCTAGTTCATTTTGCTGAAATTTCATTGCAGCAACGCAAAATGGTACTCAGTAGTTTGTTTGTCGGGGCATACTCCTAATGAAACGACGTATGGTGTCCTGGGGTATTTCCTCCCAGGTCTGGACTAGGGCATCACTAACATAGAAACATAGAATGTGTCGGCAGATAAGAACCATTTGGCCCATCTAGTCTGCCCAATATATCTGAATCCTATGATTAGTCCCTGGCCCTATCTTGTATGAAGGATAGCCTTATGCCTATCCCATGCATGCTTAAACTCCTTCACTGTATTTGCAGCTACCACTTCTGCAGGAAGGTTATTCCATGCATCCACTACTCTCTCAGTAAAGTAATACTTCCTCATATTACTTTTAAACCTTTGCCCCTCTAATTTAAAACAGTGTCCTCTTGTGGTAGTTTTTCTTCTTTTAAATATGCTCTCCTCCTTTACCGAGTTGATTCCCTTTATGTATTTAAAAGTTTCTATCATATCCCCTCTGTCTCTTCTTTCTTCCAAGCTATACATGTTAAGGTCCTTTAACCTTTCCTGGTAAGTTTTTTCCTGCAATCCATGTACTAGTTTAGTAGCTCTTCTCTGGACTCTCTCTAGAGTATCTATATCCTTCTGGAGATATGGCCTCCAGTACTGCGCACAATACTCCAAGTGAGGTCTCACCAGTGTTCTGTACAGCGGCATAAGCACTTCTCTCTTTCTACTGCTTATACCTCTCCCTATACATCCAAGCATTCTGCTGGCATTTTGTGCTGCTCTATTACATTGTCTTCCCACCTTTAAGTCTTCTGAAATAATTACTCCTAAATCCCTTTCCTCAGATACTGAGGTCAGGACTGTGTCAAATATTCTATATTCTGCCCTTGGGTTTTTCCCCCCTAGGTGCACTATCTTGCACTTATCCACATTAAATTTCGGTTGCCAGAGTTCTGACCATTCTTCTAGTTTTCCTAAATCCTTTTCCATTTGGCGTTTCCCTCCAGGAACATCAACCCTGTTACATATCTTTGTGTCATCAGCAAAAAGACAAACCTTACCATCGAGGCCTTTTGCAATATCACTTATGAACATATTAAACAAAATTGGTCCCAGTACAGATCCCTGAGGTACCCCACTGGTAACATGACCTTGTTCTGAATGTTCTCCATTGACTACAACCCTCTGTTGTCTGTCACTCAGCCACTGCCTAATCCACTCAAAAATATGGGAGTCCATGCTCAATGACTGCAGTTTATTGATAAGTCTTCTATGTGGGACAGTTATAAAAGCCTTACTAAAATCTAGATATGCAATGTCTACTGCACCTCCACCGTCTATTATTTTAGTCACCCAGTCAAAAAAATCTATCAGATTTGTTTGACATGATCTCCCTGAAGTAAACCCATGTTTTTCATCTTGCAATCCATGGGATTTAAGATGTTCCACAATCCTATCCTTTAATAGGGTTTCCATTAATTTGCCTACTATTGATGTCAGACTCACTGGTCTATAGTTGCTCGATTCCTCCCTACTACCTTTCTTGTGAATGGGCACGACATTTGCCAATTTCCAATCTTCCGGGACGACTCCTGTTACTAATGATTGGTTAAATAAATCTGTTAATGGTTTTGCCAGCTCACCACTAAGCTCTTTTAATAATTTTGGGTGTATCTCATCAGGACCCTGTGACTTATTTGTCTTCACTTTAGACAGCAGTCTTAGAACCTCTTCCTCTGTAAAGACACATGCATCAAATGATTCATTAGTCATCCTTTCGAGTGGAGGTCCTTCTCCTTCTTTTTCTTCTGTAAAAACTGAACAGAAGTATTCATTAAGGCAGTCGGCTAGCCCTGAACAGACTGCGGTGCAACCTAGTGGCATCGAATGGACCAAAACATAATGTCCCAGAGGTGTTCTATTCGATTTAGGTCAGGCGAGCGTGGGGGCCATTCAATGGTATCAATTCCTTCGTTCTCCAGGAACTGGCTGCATACTCTGGCCACATGAGGCTGGGCATTGTCGTGCACCAAGAGGAACCCAGGACTCACTGCACCACCATAGGGTTTGACAATGAGTCCAAGGATTTCATCCCGATAACTAATGGCAATCAGGGTGACATTGTCTAGCCTGTAGAGGTCTGTGTGTTCCATGGATATGCCTCCCCAGACCATCACTGGTTATGCAAAATAATGTTCTCCACAGCTTCCCCAGACCCTTTCATGTCTCATGTGCTCAGGGTGAACCTGCTCTCATCTGTGGAAAGCACAGGGTGCCAGTGGCGGACCTACCAATACTGGTGTTCAATGGAAAATGCCAATCGAGCTCCATGGTGTCAGGCAGTGAGCACAGGGCCCACTAGAGGACGTCGGGCCCTCAGGCCACCCTCATGATATCTGTTTCTGATTGTTTAGAGACATTCACACCACTGCCTGCTGGAGGTCATTTTGTAGGGCTCTGGCAGTGCTCACCCTGTTCCTCCATGCACAAAGGAACAGATACCAGTCCTGCTGATGGGTTAGGGACCTTCTATGGTCCAGCTCTCCTAGAGTAACTGCCTGTCTCCTGGAATCTCCTCCATGCCCTTGAGACTGTGCTGGGAGACACTGCAAAACTTCTGGCAATGGCAGGTATTGATATGCTATCCTGGAGGAGTTGGACTGCCTGTGCAACCTTTATAAGGTCCCGGTATTGCCTCATGCTACCAGTAGTGACGCTGACCCTAGCTAAATGCAAAACTAGTGAAGAACAGTCAGGAAAGATGAGTAGGGGAAAAGTCAGTGGCCTCCACCTGTAAAACCATTCCTGTTTTGGAGGTTGTCTCATTGCTGCCCATCTAGTGCACCTGTTGTTAATTTCATTAACACCAAAGCAGCTTAAACTGATAAACAACCCCTTTGGTACTTAATTGACCATATCAATATCCCAGGAGTTTAATTGACTTGATGCTATGCTCTGATTAAAAAGTATTCCTTTATTTTTTTTGAGCAGGGTATTTACTAATGCTAGCCGCAAAACCATTAAAATAGTCATTGATGATTGAGAGAGTGAAGTTCCGCTTTAAGATTAAAGGGTAACAGCTCTGTAGGAATCAGATGCATGGCTATAGCAATCAAATGCATACCTTTATTAATAGTACATTCTGGAGCATGGTGAAGAAAACCATTTTTATGCCAGCATTTTACTCAAGAAAATTTAGAGGTTTTAAGTCTGGCAAGCATTTCAAAGCTTTCAGAAAGGTCACAGTGCAATTTATGTGGACTTTTTTAGTGGGATTAGTAATGATGATTATATTATACTTTCATTTCACGTATTGAAAGATGAATTCAACCCAAAAATTATTTTTTGGTTGAAGGTGATATGATACATTTACTGCCTCTGCTAAAACACAACATCATGAAGTTAGGCAAATCTCGTCTCTTACTTGCTTCAATCTGCCTTACAGGGAAAGAAGTTGCCAGTTGTAGGTTGTTTGATTTGACCTTCATTTTTCTATCATAGTTTAGAAAACTGTGGTATGGACAAAGCAAATCCTCTTTTAGACATGTTCATACATATTTTAATTGGGTATTTTTAAAAGTACTCTCCAATTGAAGAAGCATAGGAATTACCTTTCTGTATATTAATATAGTGGGCAGAGCAGTATGTTGAAAGGCAGTAAACACTTAAAAGATCCGTATTCTATGGTAAAACTATTTCTCTCCAGTTACTTGGTTTTAAAAGAAAAGAGGAAAATACATATGCTGTAAACCATTCTCTGGTGATTGTTAAGATAGTTGATAGTTGCATTAAAATCTTTTTTTTTTTTTTCAGTTGTACACATATACCATCTGAGCCATATATTAACCATTCTGGTGTGACTTAGAAGAAATATTGAACTTGAGAATAGGCAAGGGGAATGTTTGCTGCAAATACTTATTAACTGACTGCTGACTGCAGCTGTTTAACTGGTTAGGGTACAGTGGACGGCATATACTGTAGATTAGCATCATGTTTTTTTTTTTTTTTTTTAATCCCTTATTTCTTTATTATAAAATGTACAAAATACAACACCATAGAGTGGTATTTGTGTACATAATGGAATTTTTTATAATAATCAGGCAACCGTCCAGCCGAGGGAACAGTAATGGTTAACATTGAGTACATTGTAAATACTGAAAAGAGGTAATAACATGGCAGGATCCAGAAAGACCAGTAGGTGTGCATTTCATCAACCTATCTACAGGGGGAAAAAGAGAAGAGTAGAGTCATGGAAGAAGGGGGGGATAGGTTGCATGGGAAAAGGATTAGGGGAAAAAAACAGAGAGGGGACATTACAGAATTTAACTGGTACAAAAAGTGGAGACCAGTTAATGCCTACCAGAAACATACAGGGTTTACTTGTACAATTAGGACTGGATAACCATACAGACCAATGTTTGTAAAACTGTGGGGTATTTAAGTTTTTGATTGCCAACAATCTTTCCATGTGACAATGTTTTTAGCATTATCAAAGTATACCTAATAGTGAAAAAGATCTAACCCAAACCTTCTCATGAGAAAAATGCCAAAAGGCTATATGTAAGCTGGAACTGCTTCCTCATTCACTTAACATTGGGATAATACCCCAAAAATATTAAACAAATGGTACCTAACACATGTATATGCCGGTGGTGCAATGAACAAGTTGTTAATTTATTTGACATTTTATGGAACTGCAAAAATCTACACAGCTTTTGGAAATCAATATCTTCATTTATAGTGGCCCTCACAGGTAATCTAATTGAACTCACTCCTGCTTTGGTCTTATTAGGAATCAGCCTACAACCTACCCCCTACAATACAGAACAATTGTTGCTCATATACTTATAGCTGCAAGGCTTACTATAACTAACCTCTGGAAATCTAATGATGCTCCTAATTTATCTAATGTTATCATTAGACTGAATACTTAAGCACAATAAAAATGAACGCTAGCCTATAAGAACTATTCCACGACTAGTTTAAAATAAAATGGCAAGCCTTGCTTTTTCACCCTAGAGCCTCTAATTACTTAACAGATTGTAAACTTTGACATTGTTCTAAATTTTGAAATATCGTTATGGTTTCTAATGAGAATAGGGTTTAGCAGATCATATAGAGTTGCTTTTCTTGGTCCTTGTCGTTATCATTTTTAAGAATTAATACATGTTTACAGTCTGAGCCCAATTTGGGGTAAGCAGGGTCTAATATTCAAGGGTACTGATAGTACCTTGTAACCAATACACGAAGTATGACCACTATAGTTAGTAATTTCCTTTCTTCAGTTCGTCATGTATGCGTTGTACAATCTAGACTGACATTGAGTTGTGTATAGACTTGTCTATCGTCAGTATTACTGTGTTTTGATCAGCTCATTACCATGTACGGCCAGCCTTAGCAATTTTCCCTTACCTATTGATGTTTTACAACAATTTATTCCCGATCTCACTCTTTCCTCATGGAATTTTATTAGCAAAAAGGAGAGGATCTCCCTTCCCTCCTGCAGCACACTGTGGGCAACGGGTGGTGAGTGGAGAGCACCTCTGACCCGAAAACTGGCGCCATCTTGATTCACTGATCCCACTGCTGGGTAGAAATCTGTAAGATGCTTTTCACAGGCTTGTAGCATTGGGCTTGGTCCCAGATGTCCAGCAGGCTAAAGGAAGGGTAGTGGTGGTGAGAAGCCCTCTTCTTTTGTTGCTGGGCAGCCACTAATAAAATCAGACAAACAAATCTGAGGATTAAGCGGTCATCTTCTGCACAGGCTGGAAATGCCCCCAAATTAGCATTATGTTTAAAGGGTCAGTTCATTTTTAGGGAACTCTCCACAAAACCCCCATGCACATTACAATTCACTCTTCAGCTTTTAAAAACAGCACTTTGTTATTCTATACCTGTAGCCCCCCCCCCCTTTTTCCCCGTTACAATTGCACTCCCAACACTGAAGGATCAAGTGTCTTGGCTCATTCAAAGACTATGAGATAAAGTGTAGGGGGTGACGCTGTCTGTTTGCTGACTTAGATGAATGATAAAGTGCCAAGTGAATAAATATATGGTTGACAATAATAAATATGATATGTAAATATTGTATATAAAAAATATGTGTGGTAAACCGTAAATCAAAGTGACATGTACATATACGTCCCTCAAAGGTGACGTGTGCTGAGATGATCGTAAGCGATAGAACCAGGTATTGGTATAAGATAGCAATATAATAGATATATGTGTCCTAACGGATACAGGTGTAATAGTATGTATACACTCAACAGGTGGTATAAAAATGTGATGTTAGCACCAATAAATAAACGCAAATAAAGTGCAGCTATACTTAAAGTGACACGTGCAACATCCTCAATTTAAAGTGACATATGCTGGTAAGTGCATGGAGCTACAAATAGATAATTACGATCTTCCTCAAAATATATAAATAAGCATATAAGTGCCAATAATCCAAGAAAGTAAAAGGTTAAAAATGGTAAATAAAATAAAAATTATATATATATATGTGACTATAAGTGAAGAAAAAAAGGTCAGTATAGTAATCCGAAAATAGCTATAAAGTGGCAAGTGCTTGAAACTCCAAAGTGATGTGTCCCAATGACAACAGCGGGATAAAATAGTGACAAATCAATAATAAATCAATAATAGTCTATTTCAAGTGAAACAGTGATAGGTAATGGGTGACCGTCCTAAAGGAGTGATTATAGAATTCTTCGTGTATACCGTACACAATACTGTGTGGCCCGTGGTGGGTGGTGAGGTGCCCAGTGACCCCTTCGATAAACAGCACACTCACCAGAGATACCCACCCCACACAGGGGTACAAGGCGGGTATATTATGATGTATAGATGGTGGGTCCTGTCTCCTTCTCCAGGTCCGGGGCGGGACGTCTGGAAAGGTCCCTGGTGGTCCAAGGGTAAAGGGTCCCGGCTAAATGCTATGGGGGTCTGATGGGGTCCAGGGGTATCCACTCCAGGTATCCGTAATGGTATGGGATAAGTGGTCAAAAGATAGAGAAGCACATAGATACAGCTTTTATTAGGTATACAGGGTAAAAGGTACACACAAACGAGAACTAGTAAACAGGCGATGAATCCGAGCGTCCGGAAAGCTGTGCGGTCCAAGCCTCATTTTGGGAACCGGAAGTGATGCGACACGCTGTACCGGTTTCGTAGTGATACGTCCTCAGCAGCCTTGGTTGTAAAAAAAAAAATGTAAAAGATGGAGTTGAGTCAAGTAGATACCAAACATGTGACGCTGTAAAATTGTACAACTTCTGAAAAATGATGTACCCCAAATTGTTCACAGTTGATGCTTTAAAAGTATGTACAGGTTATAAATTTAGCATTAACCTATGCTTAGCTATGCTACGCTAACAAGCGCCCTGTGTGGTAGCATAGGCAGGTAACAGGTTCTCTTTGGGAGACATCAGGAGTCTTTTTGACCCCTAATGTCAGCTCTGCCTTCCAATGCAATTTGTGATCAATTAGCTGCTTTTCTCTCTACATGAGCTGGGGAATGACCGCGCTGAAAACAGAAGTGAGAAAATGTGGGTTGCTTCTGGGTTCATTCATTGCAGAAGAGATTGGGAATGCATGTTTCCCGAGCTCCTTACACTCAGCATCCTGAAACCATTTAGAGCTGTCCCAGGCTCCATGAAGGAACAGAAGAGCCCAAAAATCCCTGTGGGTGGTGGCCCCTCACAGTACCGTAACAGTTGTTTGAATCCCTTTTACTGAAAATCAGCTTGGAAAAAAAAAAAAAAAAGTACCTATCTCATTGCTGCAGCCATGAGCTTAATTTATCCACTTGAAGTTCAGGCCATATATAAACAGCCTATAGACAGCAAGTGGTTCATTTTAAATTGCCTGCTTAAAGCGGTAGTATCCCGCTTTTTGACACTTTTACCTACAGGTAAGCCTATAATAAGGCTTACCTGTAGGTACAAATAATATCTCCTAAACCGGCACGGTTTAGGAGATATTTGCAGTGCATGCAGCCGCTCGCGCGAGCGCTCTGAGGGTCCGGGGGGACCTTCAATTATGTTTGCCGGGAGCTTGCCGGAAAATCACTCCCGCGCGCATGCGCGGGAGTGACGTCACCCGAACGTCGCCGAACCCGGAAGAGACGGCGAGGGATCATGGCAGCGCCCGCAGCGATGTCCGGGGGTCCGTGTCGGGGCTTCGTCCTAAGGTAAGTTACACATAATGGGCTAGTATGCGATGCATACTAGCTCATTATGCCTTTGTCTTGCAGGTTTTTTCTTTTTTTTTTTTTTTTTTTAGGGTTTACAACCGCTTTAAGAGCACCAGGGACATTCCTCACATGGAGATGCTTTAATTCTGTGTTCTATAGATGGACAAATCTGCCTGGGATCAATTTGTGGGTGATTCTTCAAATCCTATTTGAATTTAACGAAATCCAAACGTAGTAGCAAATCTCATTGTAAACTATGGGGAGATTTAAAACTATTAAATCTTTGCCATTTTTTAAGCTAATAGGCAAGCTATTGTCAAAAAAGGGTACGGGGAACTGTGCATTTCCACAGGGGACATGTAGCAAAGCAAAATAGATGTTAAAAAAATGTACAGTGGGGACAAGTCCCTTTAAATGCAACTTGAAAAAAACACCAATCTTTTAAATGATGTGCTTAAAAGTGCCTCTAAAGCTGTATGCAATGTCACAGAATAGTAGGATTTTTAGTATTGATATATCTATAGATATAGTGGCTGCATTTCTTTTCTTCTTTTTTTATTTTTCTTCTATTTCTTTACCCTTTATTTTACCTGGTGATTCAGCCAGTAAAACACTTGCTGTTTAAATCTAGCCAAACACTATACAATTTTCTTATTCAATGTTCTTTAGATTTGCCTTTAACTATGTAGTGCATGCCAGATTGCATACAAACTGAAAGTGTTTAGGTTTGACCTCATATTATATGGTTTTGGTAAAACATAGAATTTGAAAAAGGTAACCTCTCCACCGCGAATAAAAAACTTTAGACAGAAAATTAAGTAATGCTGTATCACTTCAGGCTGCCCCCATTTGCAGGTTTAGCTATATAAAACAATAACAAAAAATAAGCACCTATACTGTTTAAAATTCAGTAATGCACTTTTTGCAATTGTAGGCACTGTGCCGAATTTGTAGCGGCCAATCTGCTGACTGCCTAAAGAACCAAAACTTCTGTTCAGGGGCTCTGGGCTTCAGCAAGAAGGGAGCTTCCAGCAGGCAGAAAAAGGAGCAATGCTAGAGACAATTTACAGCACACACTAATTGTGGTAACATAATTATTATTATGGAATGTATGTTTCTCTTTCGTTCATTGACTGACACAGCTCTTCATCTTCTTGACCATTGGGTTGTACTGCCCTCTACAGGAGTAGGACACTAGGCAGACATAAAAACTTGACCACGCCTAACGGGCAGTCTCTGGGGGTATACTCCCTCTCTCTGCTATAGGTATTCATTTTTTTTTTCTGCCTAGTCAGGAGTAAGGACCTAGTTCCTTGCTGGGATCTCTGATCCTGGTCGCCAGCTACCGAATGATCGTTCCTCGGGTGGGGAATGGGCCTGCCGGATCCTCCGGGAGCCGCGTGTTGCCGCACTGGGGTTGTCATTTTCTTGTAACTTTTTATGCTACAGATTGGCAGCCATGTTTGTGTAGCCTCGGCGTCCATTTTCCTATGGTTTCCCATTGTAAATAGGGGCGGACATGTTTTGGAGACAGATGGGCAGTGATTCAGCGCTGGGAGCCCTTCCTCGGCCTCTAGTGCTGATCTCTGGATATTCCTCTTCTTGATTGCCGCATGGTGTGCAGTTAGTTCAGGCTGTGAGTACCTGACCAGTGGGGAGTCCTTTTGTTGGGTTTTCTCTCCCTCTCTCTGCTATTGCAGAGGTAGTGCTCTGTGCTGGGCCTTTTAATGCCTACAGCGTGGTTGGGTGTCCCTGACAGTGTTGTACACTTTTGTGTGTGGGTTCCCTTCTCCATTCACAGTCCCTGGAGCATATTTCACCACTTGATCCACTCTGAGGCTGTCGGGCCTCCTGGGTCCCAACAACTGACTGCACTGATGGAAGTCCTGAAGTCCTTGGTGTCCAAGGTAGATTTGGTCCTGGGCAAACAGGCTAGCAAAAAGCGTCCCCTGCCTTCACCTGTTTCCCCTATCTCATCAGTTCCTGAATATGATTCGGCCGCTGCGGAAGCGAGTTACCTTTTGGGGTCTGCGTCTACACACCCTGCGTGCTCCTATAGTGATCATGATTCCTCTGCTCCTCTAGCCAAACATGAAAAGGCACTGGTGGATGCACTGTGTCAGTGCGGGAAACCTTAAGTATGGAGGATGCGACTAGCGCAGCATTGGAGGCGTGGGTCACCTTTGGCACCCACAGGTCCTCAAAAGCGGCCAAGGTGTTCCCCTCTTCCGCCTTCTTTGACGATATTGTCACAAAACAGTGGGGGTGCCCAAAATGCACCTTTGCATTCACTAAGTGTTTTGCAATGCGGTACCCTTATGAGGAGTCCCTCCTTAAAAAATGATTCCTCCTGTAGTGGACTCCCCAGTTTCCAGGTTGAATAAAGCCACTGTAATCCCAGTTGAAGTTGCAAGCTATGACAGATTGGTCAAAACTTCTGTGCCGGGACCTGCAGGAGAAACCACTCCCCCCTGCATTTGCAGAGCTAGCAGATGAGTTGGTCGAAGGGCTACAGTTGGTCTGTGACACCTCTTTGAATGCTGCTCCTCTGATTTCTAGACTATCTGTCTCAGCGGTGGTGCTGTGGCGTATTATCTTGCTGAAATGATGGTCTGCGGACCAGGCCTCTAAGAAGGCCTTATCCGATCTTCCATTTGTGGGGATCGCCTGTTTGGACCCTCTCGGGGTGACATCATCAAAGACCTCACTGGGGGAAAGAGTAGTCTTCTTCCTCAGGCTTCCAAGGGTAAAGAGCATCGTCATAGATGGGGGCCTTTCTTTTCGACTCACAAGCAGCTTTTTCATCCCTCAGGGTCTCAAGACGAGATCTAAGCCCTTCAGGGCCTCCGCTGGGGGTTCTAAGAGGTCTTGGTCTGGCAAACCACGAGCGGGTTCTGCCAGACCTCTGGACAAGACTTCCTCCGCATAAAGGGGCCCCCTCAACCATATCTGGGGTGGGGGGGGCGTCTTCGCCCGTTTCCGGATCAGTAGACCTCCCTGATCCAGGACAAGTGGGTCCACAAAGTAATTTGCTCCGGCTACAAGATCGAGTTTCGATCATAACCTTTCGGAAAGGTTCTTCCCTTCCAACCTGCACTTACCCCCAGATTGTTTACGGGATCTTTATGGGGCAGTGCAAGACTTGTTACTTCATGGGGTAATGGTTCCGACATCAGAACGTTTTCAAGGTTTTTACTCAAACCTGTACAGTTCCCAGGAAGGAAGGCAAGGTGCATCCAATCTTGGACCTCAAGGCGCTAAACTGCTTTGTGCAGGTACAGAAGTTCCACATGGAATCCATTCGCACTGTAGTGGTGTCCCTACATCAGGGGGATTTTCCCGCCACCATCGACATCAACGCCTACCTTCACATCCCATTGTGTCGCCTACCAGTGTTTCTTCCGCTTTGCCGTGGGCGAGAAGCATTATCAGTTTGTGGCATTACCCTTTGGTCCTGCTTCTACTCCTCGGGTCTTCACAAAAGTTGGTCCCGGTTCTAGCATTACTGCGTCAGCAGGGGGATTGCGGTGCTGGGGTACCTGGACGACTTGCTTTTGCAAGCAGGGTCTTCAACTGCTCTGTTGAACAATTTGGAGATTACTCTGCGAAATCTGAGCGAGTTCGGTTGGATTCTGAATCTTCAAAAGTCTTCTCTGGTTCCGTCCACAAGCCTGGGCTATCTGGGTCTGACTCTGCCTCAGTCAGAGTGTTTCTTCCTCTGGAAAAACTTCAGAAGTTGCAGGAGGCAATTCAGCTTCTGCTGTCAAGCACATGGTCATCTCTTCTGACTTGTATGCAGGTGCTGGGCCTGATGGTGTCTACCTTCGAGGGGGTTCAATTTGCGCAGTTCCACACGAGACCTCTGCAAAAGGAGATTCTGGTGAAAAGGATCCTCAGTCTCTAGACAACCTGATCCTGTTGAGCCGAAGTTTGAGGGGGTCCCTGGCTTGGTGGCTTTGTTCTTCTTCTTCTTTGTACTTCGTCAACAAAAAAAATAATTTCTCTTACGTCCTCCGACAGTCGCCGCCTCTTCATATTCGTCACATATGGGGTATTAGACTTTGCTCCGAAGGAGTAGCTAGGCAACAGAATATGTTAACATTAAAGCTTTTAACATATCCCACCCTCAAGGGGTGGTCCCCTCAGTCAATACCCTCCTACTTCCTGCAACCATATCTCAGTTTCAATGTCTAGCTTGTCAGAAGTGGCTGGCTCTCTCTGTGCTGGGGCTTTGTGCCCCAGACTCTTTCTTCTTTTTTGATTTTTTGTTTGAGTTTTCTCTCTACCTTTGCTTAGCTGTTCTTTTTGTCAGCATTAGTTAGTTCTTCTGATGAAGAGGATCATGCGGGCTGGGTCTCGGGCTGATCCCCATGGTCGCAGGTCGTGGGTCAGTGGCTTCCCAGCCTGCCATCGAGCGTTCAGCCAGGTAACGCTCCTGGCACAGTGAACAACCCATCCCTGTTCGGTGCAGGGATGATTGGTGAGGTGGCTACCTCACTGGACGCTGTGCGGTTTCTTAACCCCCATTTTGTGCGTCTTGTATGCGACTCTCCCTGCCTCATGTGCAGCGGCTTGTTCGCCTGTGCGGGTCCCCCACACCATTGAGAGGTAAGTGTATCTATGTGGGGACCTGTCTGTCTGGGGGGGGTGTCAGTCTGGGACTGTGTAACCTGCCTCTGTTCTCACTGTTTGTCTCCCTATCACTCTGCTGCATGCTGTGGGCTGCAAGGGGGGGGGAGCTGTGTGACACTATGTGTGTCAGCTTTGTCAGTGTGAGAAGCTGTGTGCTGTGGGGCATGTTTTGTGGCATGTTTGGGCACTATACAGCGATCTACCATGTTTTTTATATATGGATAAAATGTGTGCATTACTGTACTGTGGAGCGGCGGTTTCGGCGCCAAACGGCGCCATTTTGCCTACACTCGCTCCGGCCGCATCTTCTACATGCATGGCGGCCATTTTCTTGTAGCCTCCCATAGGCTTTAATAGAGCGCCCTGGTCTCATCACTTCCTCTTCTCCTGGGTACACCGATCGAGGCAGCAGCAGCGGCGAGGGTCTCCTCAGGTTATATCCTTCTTATCCATTGCCTGTGTCAGTTTTATTGTCCCTGTGGGGGTCTCATTGTGCTTGTGTGTGGTGCGGTGGGCTGCGCTCGCCGCGCTTGTTAAAGGGGCAGTTAACCCTTTATTATCCGGCATTTGATTTTGGGGCAATGGATTCTCAGGAGGGCAAATTTCCTGCCACCTTGGTGGAAAGCCAGGGGACCGCTGTTTCCCCCCCAGGGGGGGATTTAGCCACTATTGTGGCTGGCCTTGCTGCTCAGGTGCAGATGCTGGTGGCTGCTCAATCTACTAAGAGACCCAGAGTTTCTCTTTCCTCTGATTCTGAGGGTGAAGGTGCTGGGGCTGTTATGGCGGGGGTCTCCTTATCGGGGTCCCGCTCCTCCCTGGATCTAGTGGGGTCCGAGGTGGAGGCTGAAGTTGAAGGGGTTGATAATTCTCCCCCTGGCTCGCCTGAAGAGCTTGCAATCATGGATGAATTGATTGCTTCCATAAAACAAACGCTGCGTTTGCAGGATGAAGTGTGTCCCCCCGCTGCCTTGGTGGCTTATGGGACGCAGAGAAAACGCAGGACGCCGCAGGTTTTTCCCTGCAATGATGATTTTCAGCGCGCTGTTAAGGAACAATGGCGCAATCTACGCAAACCTTTTGCTGTGCCAAGTAGGTTCAAGCTGCGTTATCCTTTCTCGCCTTCCACTGATGAACGGTGGTGTGTGCCATCCCCGGAGGATCACGCAATTGCGGTTTTAAACAAATCCACTGCGATTCCTGCAGAGGATTCCCCAGTGTTCCGTGATGCCACGGATAGGAGATTGGAGTCTCTTGCCCATCATACTTACTCTGTTACGGGTTCTATGCTTAAGGCTCTGTTTGCCTCTCTCATGGCGGCCCAGGCAAGTTGGACGCAGATGCTTAGGCGCGTCCTAGTGGCCGATTCGGCCTCGCCGGCGACCCTGGATATGGTGGATCAAATCCACCAGGGTGTCATGTATCTGTGTAATGCGGACTTGGACTTAGTCCCGTTGGCTGCACGTGTGCACAGCGTGGCGGTGTTGTCTCACCGCCTGGTTTGGTTGAAATGTTGGTCGCTGGACCAATCTTCACGTAAGACCTTAGCCAATCTGCCTTATGATGGGTCTCGCCTTTTTGGGGAGTCCTTGGATGTGTTGATTAAGGGGATCACCGGAGGTAAGAGCACTCTCTTGCCCCATTTCCCCAAGGCTAAGGGGGCTTCTGGGAAGAAGCATGCAAATTTTTGGCCCCCTCAGGGGTCCTTTCGTGCCTTTCGGTCGCACTACAAGGGCAAACCGTTCAAAGGTCAAGGCTCTCAAAAGAAGCCCTGGTCTGGGAAACAGAAGTCCGGTCAGTCCGGATCCGCAGCCCATAACAGTGCGGCCTGAAGGGGCGCCCTCACCCAGTTTTGGGGTGGGGGGACGCTTGCTCGGTTTTCTTCAACCCTGGTTGGCCCGCGTGCGGGACAGATGGGTTCAGGAGATCGTTCGATCTGGTTACAAGATCGAGTTTCTCTCTCGGCCGGAGAGCAGATTTTTTCTCTCAAATCTTCAACTGGCTCCGGAGCGTTTACAGGACCTGCACCTGGCGGTGCGGGACCTGAGGGCTCAGGGAGTGGTGGATCCGGTGCCTCATCGGGACAGATTTCGGGGGTTTTATTCCAATCTGTTCACCGTGCCCAGGAAGGAGGGCAAGGTTCGTCCAATTCTGGACTTGAAGGCTCTGAACCGATCTGTGCGGGTTCGCAAGTTCCGCATGGAATCCCTGCGGTCGGTGGTGGCTGCCCTGGTTCCGGGGGAATTCATGGCCTCCATCGATTTGAAGGATGCGTATCTTCACATCCCCATTTTCGAGGGTCACCAGAGGTACCTTCGATTTGCCATTGCGGAGGATCACTACCAGTTCGTGGCGTTGCCTTTTGGTCTCGCCTCGGCTCCGCGGGTCTTCACCAAGGTGCTTGCACCGGTTCTGGCATTATTGAGAGCCCAGGGCATTTCTGTTCTGGGGTATCTGGACGACATTCTGGTTCGGTCTGCGACCAGCCAGGGTCTGGAGAAGGACCTGTCTGTCACGATGCAAACTCTGCAGGAGTTTGGTTGGACGATAAATTTTCCAAAGTCGACACTGAGTCCGTCGGTTCGTCTTCCCTACCTGGGAATGATCCTAGACTCGGTGCAGGCGAAGGTCTTCCTGCCGAAAGACAAACTCAGAACTCTTCAGGAGGAAGTCAGGTCCCTCAGGGACGTTCCGCACTCGTCTCTGCGGACGTGCATGAGATGTCTGGGATTGATGGTCTCGGCCTTCGAGGCGATTCCCTTCGCCCAGTTTCACACGCGGGGTCTCCAAGCGGAGATCCTGTCCATGTGGGACAGGCGACCTCAATCTCTGGATCTTCAAATCTTGTTGAGTCATCGCACCAGAAGAGACCTTCTGTGGTGGCTCCAGTCCCTGATGGTGTCCGGGGGCAAGTCATTTCGTCCTATCTCGTGGACGGTAATCACCACGGATGCCAGCCTGTCGGGCTGGGGTGGTGTTCTGGGCGTTCTGTCCGCCCAGGGAACTTGGTCGGAGGGGGAGTCCTCCCTTCCGATCAACATTCTGGAATTGCGTGCGATAAATCTCTCTTCATCACTGGACGGACCGGCTTCAGGGCTGCCCGGTTCGGGTGCAGACGGACAGTGCCACGGCGGTGGCCTACATCAACCACCAAGGGGGCACCAGGAGTGCCCGAGCGGCTCGAGAAGTGGCCGACATTCTGTCTTGGGCCGAGACTCATGTCCCGGCGATAACGGCGGTGCACATTCCGGGGGTGGAGAACTGGCAGGCGGACTATCTGAGTCGCCAGACCCTGGATCAGGGGGAATGGTCTCTCCACCCGGCTGTCTTCCAGATGTTGTGCGCGAAGTGGGGTCTTCCAGATGTGGACCTGTTCGCGTCTCGTCTCAACAACAAGGTGAGAAGGTTCGTGGCAAGGACGTGCGACCCGCTGGCAGACGCGTCGGACGCGTTAGTGGCCCCGTGGCATCAGTACAAGCTGATGTACGCGTTTCCACCGATTCAGTTGCTGTCCAGGTTCCTTCGCAGGTTACACTCGGAACGCAGCACGGTGATTCTTGTGGCACCGGACTGGCCTCGCCGGTCCTGGTACGCAGACCTCGTGAATCTGGCGGTCGACTCCCCGTGGCGTCTGCCTCTTCGAGACGATCTCCTGTCTCAAGGGCCGATATACCATCCTGCTTTACAGTCGCTGGCTTTGACGGCCTGGCTGTTGAGACCGAGGTCCTGAAGGAGAAGGGTCTCTCCCCAGAGGTCGTTCATACCTTGATCAACGCATGGAAGTCTTCCTCGGGGAAGGTTTACTACCGTACTTGGAAGGCCTATTTTGCCTGGTGTGAGTCCAGGGGGTTTTCACCCCGCACGTACTCGGTTTCCTGAGTGCTGTCCTTCCTTCAAACAGGTGTCGATCAGCGTTTGGCGCTGGCTACGATAAAGGGTCAGGTGTCTGCGCTGGCCGTTCTGTTTCAACGTCCCGTGGCTTCCAACTCCTTGGTTGGCACTTTTGTTCAGGGAGTGCGGCATCTGGTTCCTCCTAGGAGGGATCCTCTGCCCCCTTGGGACTTGAATCTCGTTCTATCTGTGTTACAACGTGCTCCTTTTGAACAGATCAGGGAGATCTCGTTGTCTATGTTGTCCAAAAAGGTCGCCTTTTTGGTTGCGATTACTTCGGCTCGCAGAGTGTTGGAGCTGGCGGCTTTGTCCTGCAAGTCTCCGTATCTGGTTGTTCATTAGGTCTTGCGACCTAATCCTTCTTTTCTTCCGAAGCGAGTTTCGGAATTCCATCTTAATGAGGATATTGTCTTGCCTTCGCTGTGCGCGAAGCCTAAACATCCAAAGGAGGTGAGACTACATTCTTTGGATGTTCGGGCGATAAGGGTTTACCTTAAATCGACTGAGTCTTTTCGAAAGACGGACTCCTTGTTTGTTCTTCCAGAGGGTCCTCGGAAGGGCATGGCGGCGTCGGCCTCTACCATCGCCAAATGGATCAGGCAGACCATTGAACAGGTGTATGCCTTGCAGGGGAAGGTTCCCCCTGTGCCTGTGAAGGCGCACTCTACTAGATCTCTGAGTACGTCTTGGGCCTGTCGTCATGGGGCTTCTGTAGCCCAGGTGTGTAAGGCGGCGACCTGGTCGACCGTACACACTTTCACAAAATTCTACAAAGTAGATGTTCAGGCATCGGCGGATGCTTCTTTTGGCCGCAAGGTTCTTAGTGCGGCAATTCCCTAGGGTCCCTTGTTGGGGACCTCTGGCTGTTGGGATGAGTTTTTTATCCCCTGGTTCTTTGTCTTTTCCTGGATTGTTGCTCCTGTTGAGCAATTATTTTTCCTGTAGCCCAGCTGGTTTCCTTCCTTTGGTAAGGTTCCTTTCTTTGATGCGGAGACTGCGTTGCCTTTCGGCGCGGATGCGTTTCCCACCCCTCATGTTTGCACTGCTTTGGGACGTCCCCATATGTGACGAATATGAAGAGGCGGCGACTGTCGGAGGACGTAAGAGAAAACTGAATTTTTGTAAAATCTTACCTGTAAAATTCCTTTCTCTGAGTCCTCCGACAGTCGCCGCCCCCGCCCCTCTTTTGGGGTTTGGTTGTATACTCTACTGCTATTCCACTGAAACTGAGATATGGTTGCAGGAAGTAGGAGGGTATTGACTGAGGTGACCACCCCTTGAGGGTGGGATATGTTAAAAGCTTTAATGTTAACATATTCTGTTGCCTAGCTACTCCTTCGGAGCAAAGTCTAATACCCCATATGTGACGAATATGAAGAGGCGGCGACTGTCGGAGGACTCAGAGAAAGGAATTTTACAGGTAAGATTTTACAAAAATTCCGTTTTCTTCCCCTGTACTGGATGGTCGTCACCACAGATGCCAGCTTGTCCAGATGGGGAGGAGTCCTCAGTGTGCGTTCAGAGGGTCTGCACCCTGGTAGAGTCCAGGCTACTGATCAATGTCCTTTCAATGGGGCACAAGAAGTGTCCTGGCGGCTCTGGAAATAGGTGGCATTCTAAGGTGGGCAGAACAAACCATTCCAGCCCTCTCTGCTGTGCACATTCCAGGAGTGGAAAATTGGCAGGCGGACTACCTCAGTTGGCAGGCGTTGGACCAAGGGGAATGGTCACTTCATCCAGGGGTGTTCCATCAGTTGTGTCTCCGGTGGGGCTCTCTGGAGGTGGATCTGTTGGCCTCTCACCTCAACAGGAAAGTGCAGAGGTTTGTGGCACAGTCTTGGGATCCTCTAGCCGACGCCACAGATGCTTTAGTGGCTCCTTGGAGTCAGTATCGTCTGATTTACGCCGATCCTCCTCTGAAACTTCTGCTGAGATTCCTGCGCAGGATCAAGGCAGAAGGGATTCCGGTCATCTTAGTGGTGCCAGACTTGCCTCACCGGTCTTGGTAAGCCGATCTGGTATGGCTGGTCGCCGATGCTCCTTGGAGACTTCCTCTCAAGGAAGATCTGCTGTCCCAAGGGCCAATCTTCCATCCTGCTTTACAGTCGCTGACTTTGACGACTTGGCTGTTGAAAGCCAGGTGCTGAAAGATAGAGGGTTGTCTGACTCGGTGATTCCTACGCTGTTAAAAGCTAGAAAATCTACTTCTAGGAAAATGTACTATCGTACATGGAAGACATACATTGCATGGCGTTAATCCCTCAGGGTTCATCCTCGCTCTTTTTCAGTGACTCGGATCTTGGCTTTCCTCCAGTGAGGGGTTGAGCAGTGCCTGGCCTTGAGTACTCGGACTTGTTGGTTTTCTTTACACGTCCGTTGGCCACACACTCCTTGGTGCGTACCTTTATACAGGGCACTCAGCACTTGGCTCCTCCAGTGCAGTCTCCATTGCCACCATGGGACCTCAATTTGGGGTTGCCACTTCTCCAGAAGCCTCCCTTTGAAAATATTCGGGAGATTCCCCTACTTACCTTGTCCCAGAAGGTGGCATTTTTGGTGGCTATTACTTCTGCGTGCAGGGTGTCTGAACTGGCGGCGCTGTCTTGTCATTAATTTTACCTGGTGCTTCACAGGGATAAGGTGGTTCTTCGCCCATGTCCATCATTCCTTCAAAAGGTTGTCTCTAATTTTCATTTTCATCTGAATGAAGACATTGTGTTGCCCTCCCGGTGTCCAAAGCCAAAGCATCCTAAGGAAGTTGCTTTGGATTCCCTGGATGTGGTTCGGGCAGTAAGGGTGTATCTGACAGCTATGGAGGATTTTCGAAAGTCAGACTCTCTACTTGTCCTCACGGATGCACCTCACAAGAGTTTGGCTGCTTCTGCTGCGACCATTTCCAGATGGATCAGACTGTGGTTCACGCTTTTTCTTGTGTCTTTCAAGATTCTCGCATTTAATCCAAGGAAGCAATTACAACTCTGTAGTGTATTAATGTACTTTACTGAACAGAACATACAACTGAAGGATACAAAATGTTTTACAATGTATATGATGGGCATAAAAAACAAATCTGCTTCTTAACTTGGGTTTTTCTTTATGATCAAGTCATCTTCTAGGATCCAGAATCTTCCAGACTGCTTATTGCTTGTCCATCCTCAAATCAACTCTGTCCTTCTCTGTCTCTAGAACAAGTGTTACTCCTTTGTCTTCCAGAACAACTGTTGCTTCTTTGTTCCTCAAGCACATGGTTTGTTCAAAGTTCTGTTCTCCTCCCCCTATTTCCTGTTACATCATATCCTGTAGCCTTACTTCCTGTGCTGAGCTTGTAAACCAGTCCAACTGGTTTATTTGCAGATCAGTACGGGGAGCCTTATCTTCCAAACACAACACATGTAACTAAAATCTAACATTTACTTATCTAAGCTATAAAAAAATCAACAAAAATAGCCATAGCAGCACAGAGACCCATTAGCAAATTGAACTTGTATATTGATATTCATAAATAGTATATCTGTATCTTGAAATGTATTTCTTAAATGACCCTCTTAAAACTATGAAGGGATGAGGGATGCACCAGCTAGAGAAGCTATGAAAAATCGGTTTTAAAAATAAGTCCCCACCTATTTTTTGAAATCATTGTGTAGGTTCTTAGGAATTTAGTGCTGCATGATTTGTAGCAGAGTGTTCCTAGAAAACAGATGGCTGCTGGTGGCACTGTCCTGACTTTGCCTAGAGCCATGGCATTATGCACAACTGTACTACACGAGCAAGCAAGATCATAAACATATGTCATTGAATACCCTGGTTGTTTTTCTGCGCTTTGACCCCTCTTTTTGGTCTTGATGAAACCCAGATGTTTATTTGGCTAGATTGGCCTTTGTCCTTACATCTGGAACTCTCACTGTAGAAAACTGCTTCATTGGCTGAGCAAACTAATGGGCATCATTGGTTTCTAATTGTTTTGAGCTGATAATTCAGGTTTTGTGATTCATTGAATAAACATTGTACCTCATTTTTACCATGTAACCCTGAAGAAAGAGGGAACTCTGAAATGCATCGGGTGGTAATAATAGGGGTTCTTCTTTGACAAAAAGTGTTTCTCCATCAATATTCTACTATTTTAGTTCTATATATGGTCCTCTGTTTCAAAACCTCTGTTTGCATGTCAGATCATGTGTATATATATATATATATATATATGTACAAAAAAGTGTTTTTATTTCAGTTTGTATTAATTTTTTTATCTTTTATATATACAAAAAGTGATTTTTCTTGACCCCTTTATTGGACCATTAGATATTTTATTCTTGGCCGTGAAAGTCTCCTTTCAGAGGCACCCCTCCCACTTTTCCATACATTATTGCTATGTTGGCCTCTTTACTAAGGCCCCACTCTGTCTTCTATTATCTACTCCTTACCTAAAGTACACAAGAAAACCCCAGTCTCCCCCTGATCGGCCCATTGTTGATGGCATTAGGTCAGTCTCGGGAAGACTGGGGAAATATCTTGATAAATGCCTGGTCTGTGTTTGTTTGCACCCTTGCAAACAAACACAGACCAGGGTGACCAGGTAAGAAGCCACCTGGCCTGTGAGTTTGTGCACGGGGGCTGTTCAGGATAACCAGGTCCAAATACAGGCAAGGACTAGAGCAGGAGAACCGTCAGGTGAAGCCAGGGGTCAGATGCCGGAAACAAACAGGAATGCAGGAACTTAAACAACAGGAACCAAACCAGAAAACCAGAATCAATGAACTGACACTGCCCTTAGGGAGGGGCAGTGTCTTATACCTTGTTAATTAGGTATCAAATACAGCTGGAGAGTTACTGACAGGTCTGAGCCTCTGGTGAAATCCAGCCCCCTAGTGCTGCAGGCAATACAGGAATAAACAGGAGTTCTCCAAAGTCCTGACGTGGCTCAGAGGCTAGTTTGCAGACTGGGAAGCCAGAAGGACACAGGTTCAATACCTCTGAAAGGCACCAGTGGGGTGGCCACGCCTAGCCGTCTGGCGGGTATGACTAGAACCCTGACAAGTCTCATCTGAACCTTATCTGAGAATCAGAGCTCAGGAAGAGGGAACCCCCCCTCAAAACGCGTCAGCACTCTTTGGACTTTGATCTCACTTTTGGGACTTATCTAATGGACCAGGCTGTTCGGAGCATCAATTGTATTTTGTTGTGCTTGATTCGTGCCATTATTTGTGAGTGTATGCTTGTGTATATATATATATATATATATATACAGTGGGTACGGAAAGTATTCAGACCCCCTTAAATTTTTCACTCTTTGTTATATTGCAGCCATTTGCTAAAATCATTTAAGTTCATTCTTCTTCCTCATGAATGTACACATAGCACCCCATACTGACAGAAAAACACAGAATTGTTGACATTGTTGCAGATAAAAAAAGAAAAACTGAAATATCACATGGTCCTAAGTATTCAGACCCTTTGCTCAGTATTTAGTAGAAGCCCCCTTTTGATCTAATACAGCCAGGAGTCTTTTTGGGAAAGATGCAACAAGTCTTTCACACCTGGATTTGGGGATCCTCTGCCATTCCTCCTTGCAGATCCTCTCCAGTTCTGTCAGGTTGGATGGTAAACGTTGGTGGACAGCCATTTTTAGGTCTCTCCAGAGATGCTCAATTGGGTTTAAGTCAGGGCTCTGGCTGGGCCATTCAAGAACAGTCACGGAGTTGTTGTGAAGCCACTCCTTCGTTATTTTAGCTGTGTGCTTAGGGTCATTGTCTTGTTGGAAGGTAAACCTTCGGCCCAGTCTGAGGTCCAGAGCACTCTGGAGAAGGTTTTTGTCCAGGATATCCCTGTACTTGGCCGCATTCATCTTTCCCTCGATTGCAACCAGTCGTCCTGTCCCTGCAGCTGAAAAACACCCCCACAGCTTGATGCTGCCACCACCATGCTTCACTGTTGGGACTGTATTGGACAGGTGATGAGCAGTGCCTGGTTTTCTCCACACATACCGCTTAGAATTAAGGCCAAAAAGTTCTATTTTGGTCTCATCAGACCAGAGAATCTTATTTCTCACCATCTTGGAGTCCTTCAGGTGTTTTTTAGCAAACTCCGTGCGGGCTTTCATGTGTCTTACACTGAGGAGAGGCTTCCGTCGGGCCACTCTGCCATAAAGCCCCGACTGGTGGAGGGCTGCAGTGATGGTTGACTTTCTACAACTTTCTCCCATCTCCTGACTGCATCTCTGGAGCTCAGCCACAGTGATCTTTGGGTTCTTCTTTACCTCTCTCACCAAGGCTCTTCTCCCCCCGATAGCTCAGTTTGGCCGGACGGCCAGCTCTAGGAAGGGTTCTGGTCGTCCCAAACGTCTTCCATTTGAGGATTATGGAGGCCACTGTGCTCTTAGGAACCTTAAGTGCAGCAGAAATCTTTTTGTAACCTTGGCCAGATCTGTGCCTTGCCACAATTCTGTCTCTGAGCTCTTCAGGCAGTTCCTTTGACCTCATGATTCTCATTTGCTCTGACATGCATTGTGATCTGGAAGGTCTTATATAGACAGGTGTGTGGCTTTCCTAATCAAGTCCAATCAGTATAATCAAACACAGCTGGACTCAAATGAAGGTGTAGAACCATCTCAAGGAAGAAATGGAAAGCACCTGAGTTAAATATATGAGTGTCACAGCAAAGGGTCTGAATACTTAGGACCATGTGATATTTCAGTTTTTCTTTTTTAATAAATCTGCAACAATGTCAACAATTCTGTGTTTTTCTGTCAGTATGGGGTGCTATGTGTACATTCATGAGGAAGAAGAATGAACTTAAATGATTTTAGCAAATGGCTGCAATATAACAAAGAGTGAAAAATTTAAGGGGGTCTGAATAATTTCCGTACCCACTGTGTATATATATATATATATATATATATATATATATATATATATATATATATATATATATATATATATATATATAAATACATAGTATCTCACAAAAGTGAGTACACCCCTCACATTTTTTGTAAATATTTTATTACATCTTTTCATGCAACAACACTTAAATTACACTTTCCTACAATGTATAGTAGTGAGTGTACAGGCTGTATAACAGTGTCAATTTTCAATCCCCTCAAAATAACTCGACACACAGCCATTAGTGTCTAAACTGCTGGCAACAAAAAGTGAGTACACCCCTGAGTGAAAATGTCCAAATTGGGCCCAATTAGGCATTTTCCCTTCCTGGTGGCATGTGACTCGTTAGTGTTACAAGGTCTCAGGTGTGAATGAGGAGCAGGTGTGTTAAATTTGGTGTTATTGCTCTCACTCTCTCATACTGGTCACTGGAAGTTCAACATGGCACCTCATGGCAAAGAACACTGTGAGGATCTAAAAAAAAGAATTGTTGCTCTACATGAAGATTGCCAAGACCCTGAAACTGAGCTGCAGCACGGTGGCCAAGACCGTACAGTGGTTTAACAGGACAGGTTACACTCAGAACAGGCCTCGCCATGGTCGAGCAAAGAAGTTGAGTGCATGTGCTCAGCATCATATCCAGAGGTTGTCTTTGGGAAACAGACGTATAAGTACTGCCAGTATTGCTGCAGAGGTTAAAGGGGTGGGGAGTCAGCCTGTCAGTGCTCAGACCATACCCTGCACACTGCATCAAATTGGTCTGCATGGCTGTCGTCCCAGAAGGAAGCCTCTTCTAAAGATGATGCACAAGAAAGCCCGCAAACAGTTTGCTGAAGACAAGCAGACTAAGGATATGGATTACTGGAACCATATCCTGTGGTCTGATGAGACCAAGATAAACTTATTTGGTTCAGATGGTGTCAAGGGTTTGAGGCAGCAACCAGGTGAGGAGTACAAAGACAAGTGTGTCTTGCCTACAGTCAAGCATGGTGGTGGGAGTGTAATGGTCTGGGGCTGCATGAGTGCTGCTTGCACTGGGGAGCTACAGTTCATTGAGGGAACCATGAATGCCAAGATGTACTGTAACATACTGAAGCAGAGCATGATCCCCTCCCTTCAGAGACTGGGCTGCAGGGCAGTATTCCAACATAACGATCCCAAACACACCTCCAAGATGACCACTGCCTAGCTAAAGTAGCTGAGGGTAAAGGTGATGGACTGGCCAAGCATTTCTCCAGACCTAGGAGCGCAAAGTCTCTAACATCCACCAGCTCTGTAATGTCGTCATGGAGGAATGGAAGAGGACCCCAGTGGCAACCTGTGAAGCTCTGGTGAACTCTATACCCAAGAGGGTTAAGGCAGTGCTGGAAAATAATGGTGGACACACAAAATATTGACACTTTGGGGTCGATTTGGAGATTTTCACTTAGGGTTGTACTCACTTTTATTGCCAGCGGTTTAGACATTATTGGCTGTGTGTTGAGGTTTTTAGAGGGGACAGCAAGTGTATTTATACAAGCTATACTCTCATTACTTTACATTGTAGCAAAGTGTAATTTCTTCAGTGTTGTCACATGAAAAGATATAATAAAATATTTACAAAAATGTGAGGGGGTGTACTGCGCCTCTGTTCCCTAGCTTTTACAGTTAAACAAAAACTGTGTCTGTCTTCATTTCAGGCTGCAAAGCAACAACATGTGATTATTTTAAATGGGAAATATTCTTTTCTATACCCACTGTATTTATTATCGTCTTGTGTGATGTACATTATAAAATACATACTTTAAACCATGATGATTATCTGTCTGATGGCAATGCACATCATCTTACGCAAATTATGAGAAAGATGTGTCAAGTCATGATAAGTATACAATGCCTTGCGAAAGTATTCACCCCCCTTGGCATTTTTCGTGTTTTGTTGCCTCACAACCTGGAATTATCATGGATTGTTTGAGGATTTGCATCATTTAATTTACAGAACATGTCTACAACTTTGAAGATTTTTTTTTTTTTTTTTTGTGAAGCAAACAACAAATAGGACAAAATAACAGAAAAAGTCAATGTGGGTAACTATTCACCCCCCTAAAGTCAATACATTGTAGAGCCACCTTTTGCGGCAATCACAGATCCAAGTCCTTTTGGATAAGTCTCTATGAGCTTGCCACATCTTCCCACTGGTATTTTTGCCCATTCCTCCTTGCAAAACTGCTCCAGCTCCTTCAAGTTGGATGGTTTGCGCTTGTGAACAGCAATCTTTAAGTCTGACCACAGATTTTCTATTGGATTGATGTCTGGGCTTTGACTAGGCCATTCCAACACATTTACATGTTTTTCCCTAAACCACTCAAGTGTTGCTTTAGCAGTGTGTTTGGGGTCCTTGTCCTGCTGAAAGGTGAACCTCAGTCCTAGCCTCAAATCATGCACAGAGTGGTACGGGTTTTGCTCAAGAATATACCTGTATTTAGCACCATCCATCTTTCCCTCAACTCTGACCAGTTTCCCAGTCCCGGCTACTGGAAAACATCCCCACAGCATGATGCTGCCACCACCATGTTTCACTGTAGGGATGGTGCTCTTTGGGTGATGTGATGTGTTGGGTTTGCGCCAGACATAGCGTTTTCTTTGGTGGCCGAAAGTTCAATTTTATTCTCATCAGACCAGAGCACCTTCCTCCATACATTTTGGGAGTCTCCCACATGCCTTTTCGCAAGTTCAAAACGTGCCATTTGGTTTTTGCTGAAAGTAATGACTTTCTTCTGGCCATTCTGCCATAAAGCCCAACTCTACGGAGTATTCCGCTTATTGTCCTCCTGTGTATAGATACTCCAGTCTCTGCTGTTGAACTCTGTAGCTCCTCCAGGGTTACCTTAAGTCTCTGTGCTGCCTCTCTGATTGATGCCCTCCTTGCCCGGCTCATGAGTTTTGGTGGGCGGCCGCCTCTTGGTGGGTTTGCTGTTGTTTCATGTTCCTTCCATTTGGTTATGGTAGATTTGATGGTGCTCCTGGGGATCATCAAAGATTTGGATATTTTATTATAACCTAACCCTGACTTGTACTTCTCAACAACATTGTCCCTTACTTGTTTGGAGAGTTCCTTGGTCTTCATGGCAGTGTTTGGTTAGTGGTGCCTCTTGCTTAGGTGTTACAGCCTCTGGGGCCTTTCAAAAAAGGTGTGTATATGTAATGACAGATCATGTGACACTTAGATTGCACACAAGTGGACATCATTTCCCTAATTATGTGGCTTCTGAAGGTAATTGGTTGCACCAAACTTTTTTATGGGCTTCATAACAAAGGGGGTGAATACATATGCACATGCCAATTTTCTCATCTATTTCTAAAAAATAGTTTTATGATATATTTTTCTCATTTAACTTCACCAACTTCAACTATTGTGTTCTGATCCATCACATAAAATTCAGATTAACAAAACATTGAACTTAAGGCTCCTTTCACACAGGCGGACCGTTCAGATCCGCCTGTCAGTTTTTTTGGCGGATCTGAACGGTCCCCCCATGCATCCCTATGGGGCATTGCATGAAGACTTTAGCAATCCCGATAGAGTATTAACCCCTTCTAAGCCCTATAGTGAAAGAGTTAAAGAAATAATGGGTTGCATCAATAATGGTTCCTGACATTCCAGTTCCTATTAAACAGCTTAACAACTTCCATTGAGGATTTCACCTCTTTTAAGGATTCTGTTGATAGGTACAGTATCTGTAAGTCCTCTTAGGCTCCGTTCACACATATGCGATGCGGGAACCCTGCAAATCCACTGCGGGTTCCCGCATCGCATTCAAATCGCAGGCAGTTCACACTGCCATATGTGAATCGCTGGGGTGTCAATACAAAGTTAAAGACACCCCGAGATCAGTTTGCATAGCGCAGTGCGAACTGACAGTTCGGACATGAATCAGATCGCATTGGTGTGAACCAAAAATGGTCCTGTGCGTGTTCAGTCCGAATCGGATGCAAATTCAGCCATACAATCTGTATGGCTGAATTTGCATCGCACAGACATTGCCTGTGATTTTCAAGTAGTGCGCTCAGAATCACATTCAATGTCATCGATATAGTGTGAACCGGGGCTCAGAGGCCATTTTTTTCCCTCCCTGCAGCCAGCAATTGCTGCTATGTCTATTTGGCAGACTTATGCTAGCTATACAAGACTATTAAACAGTGTACAGAAATAGGTCTTTGATGACTTTGCTCTCCTAGGACATTTTCAGGTGTTGCCCTCAGGCTTATTGTTTTGTCTTGACACTAGAAAATTAATTTGCTAAGTCTCTAGAATGCCTATTATCTGCTGAACCTGTTATAAGAAGCAACTTCTGTACATGCCTTTTGACAGGCAGAGTTCACACTATTGTGAATTGAATGTGGGTTTCCCCTGCATCCAATTCGCATGTCAGGAACCTGTGACCAGCTTTGAATGGAGCCGGTTCACATAGCTTTGGGACGGCTGCGGAGTGAATTGCACAGGAGTCCTGTGCGTCTTCTGGTTTCAGGTTCATTTCAGGTCAGTTTCAGGTCTGCATTCAGCCAAAAATTCGGCCGTAAATTGGACCTGATACGGTCAACAGGGATGCACCGAACCCCTTCTCTGAGCACTGCGGTGTGAACCCAGCCTAAAAGCTTATTTGGGGAGTCCCTTGATTAATTCATAAAGAAAGTCACTGGGAGAAAGGTACTTTTACCCGACAACAAAAAAGCCTACGTTTCTATTTTCCACAGCTGCTAATTTTACTCAATGAAAAGGGGTCTTTTCACTTGTCCCAAAAGCATCAACATCAGCGTATAATAATTCCTTTTGTCACAAACCCTTGACTCCCAGTCCACCAAGCCTGCTCCAAACTTCGCTTGCCAATAAAGGGGCTCCTCCACAATTTTGAGTGGGGAAACATTTGTTGGCATTGCTCCAGTCTGGATACAAGACATCCTGAACCTCTGGGTCCTATTGGTCATTTCAAAGTGATACTAAATAAAGTTGAGACCATTCACAATAGAGATGAACTATTTGTTGCTCCTGCTCAGACTAGCTTATTTTTTTTAAATGTTTTTTCATTTCATTCTATGTGTATATGTTTTATAAATAACTACCAGATTCATTATTTCGACATCATAACACTTGCTATTAAAATTGTCGCTTGTCAACCAGGAAAACTTTACTTTTTAATTTTCTTTTATATAGAGACGGAAATAGCCCTTGGAAAAAAATACCACCTAAAAATGTTGTATGTTTTTTATTGCTTCCGGTCTTTTAATATGACTGTTATGAATATTTTTTATGTGATTCAAACTGTAATTTGATAGGAAATTACCACAACTTTCCTTGGGCATACCAACAGAAGCTGCTCTGTATTTGCCTCATTGGGATTAGAATTCGTTTTTTATGATATGGTTTACTGTATTATATGTTTTTATCTAATTATTTATGTGATTCTGGATAGTAAACAATTGCATATTGGCAAGAATATTGTCTAGATGTGCCATATGTGCAGAGAATTTGCTGACAAAAAAAGGTTAGCATAGAGATCACCAAATCACTGTGGTACTTCTGCTTAATTGTGTAATCTACAGCCCAGGGTTATTCACCTAGATGTAGGTGGGGGGACATGGTATGTGGATAGCGTAATAACCCAAAGCTCCTGCCGTATCCTGTGGAAAACAACCCTATGCACATGAATCCTCTTTCTACTCCTTATGCCCATGAGACACTAAAGTCAGTGGCGGCTGGTGCTCAAAATTTTTGGGGGGGCGCAAACAGAAAAATTTAATAGGCATTGCTTTGCGGCAAAAAACGCTGTAAAAAATTGCGTGACTTTGAGGTCACAAAAGTGTGAAAGGGGCCTTCAGTAATCAAGGTATAGTGTGCCCCCTTCAATGCAGTGACCAGCGTGCCCTCTTCAATGCAGAGACCAGCATGCCCCCTTTCAATGCAGAGACCAGCGTGCCCCCTTTCAGTGCAGAGACCAGCATGCCCCCTTTCAATGCAGAGACCAGCGTGCCCCCTTTCAGTGCAGAGACCATCGTGCCCCCTTTCAGTGCAGAGACCAGCGTGCCCCCTTTCAGTGCAGAGACCAGCGTGCCCCCTTTCAATGCAGATACCAGCGTGCCCCCTTTCAATGCAGAGACCAGCGTGCCCCCTTTCAATGCAGAGACCAGCGTGCCCCCTTTCAATGCAGAGACCAGCGTGCCCCCTTTCAATGCAGAGACCAGCGTGCACCCTTTCAATGCAGAGTGAACAGTGTGCCCCTTTTCAATGCAGAGACCAGCGTGCCCCCTTCAATGCAGAGATCGTCGTGCCCCCCTCAATGCAATGAAGAGAGCACACAGATTAGACATGTATAATGAGGAGAGAGCACACAGATCAGACATGTATAATGAGGAGAGAGCACACAGATCAGACATGTATAATGAGGAGAGAGCACACAGATCAGACATGTATAATGAGGAGAGAGCACACAGATCAGACATGTATAATGAGGAGAGAGCACACAGATCAGACATGTATAATGAGGAGAGAGCACACAGATCAGACATTTATAATGAGGAGAGAGCACACAGATCAGACATGTATAATGAAGAGAGCACACAGATCAGACATGTAAAGTGCAATCTCCTGCAGCAGCTTCTCAGTTGTCACTGCTCTGCCTGCAGTACATTACAGGACATTGAGATCTAATTGTGTTCCCTGCACTTTGCACCCCTGAATATTGCCCCTCATGTCACTGATTTTCCTATATACCCCCAAGTGAGTGTTATATCCCCCGTTCTCCAAGTCCAGAGCTGGTCCTAATGAGTAGATAAGAGAGTGATATACCCCCCCCCCCTCCTTGTTGCGCCTGCTGTATGGAGCCTGTAGGAGCTGAGCAGGGTGAGGGCAGTGCTAAGTCTATTATGACCAGTGGCGGCCGGCAGCAGAGGAGACACACATGCTATAAATATGCACTGTTACTGTAATAATAAGGGGTTATGACACTGGCAGGGAAGGGGTTAACACTGTGGGTGATCAATGGGTGAAATGTAAGCCTAGGGGAGTGATTCTAACTGTATGGAGCGGGGCTTATGGAATGACCATAGAGACCTGTGATCCTATATAGAAGGATCACAGGAGCTCTGTGATCATCCCAGAGAGAAGAACGGTCAGCTGTGTTTACAAAAGCTGCCCATACTTCTCTCTCAGCAGGGAGCGATCGCGGTTGGCAGGCGGCAATCGGAGCCACCTGCCCCGTGCATCGGAGTCCCCTCTGCCGAGAGGGGGCGGGAGCACGCCGGAGGCGGTGCGTGCTCGCCCCCTAGCTGCTGGCGCGCAACCGACATAGCCCTATGTCGTTTTGTGCAGGAGGGCCAGCCTGCCACAGTATATATGCGGTGGGCGGTCCGGAACTGGTTAAAGGGTAACTCCACTTTCGTGGGGAAAAAAAATAGCAAATAAAGAAAAAACAATATAGCTTATAGAAATTGCGACACAAATCATATTGTAATTGAATGTTATTAAATATTATCTTTCCTTTTCAATCTGTAGCCGTTTTCATTTTCTGAAAATGCAATTCAATATGGCTACCTGGAGCTGTTCTGTACACAGAATGTGTACTGACCACACCCCAGAAACATAATTTCCTGCTTGTGTGATTGACTCACCAATTTTCCCAGAAGTCTGCCTTTGATACAAGTCAGATTTCTGGCATCCCCTGCAACAAAAATGTCATTTTTGGTGAGCAACTCCCACAGCCTTTTAATATAGGCAGTTTGTTGTGTATTTGGGGAGTAGATAGTGACAGTGGTATAGGTAGTGCCATCAATAGAGCACGAGAGGACCAGAAATCTACCTTCCGGATCCGTCGTTTGTGAGAGCAAGGTGAAGTTCAAAGTGTCTTTAACAAGAATAGCCACTCCGCATCTCTTCTTAGGGCCACTTGAGTAAAAAACGTGGAAAATGCTTGGTTGACAGTTGAGGATGATTATTCACTATAAAATGAGTTTCCTGTACAGCAGCGATATCACAATTGTGATCTTACACCTCTCTCCAGAGCATGTGCCTTTATGGGGGCTGTTGAGCCCGTTCACATTGAGCGATAGGAGCTTAAATGGCATTATGCTGCAGGGGGTGGATTAGTGTAAAAGAGCAGTTATATTAAGCGCACTTACTCAGTCCTGAGAATGTGCCGTAGTCTTGCGGAGAACTGTTGGAACAAACCAGGTGGAGAATGCAGGTCCGGTCAGCAGGCGATCGTTCAATTCGGCAGACAGGTGGAGGAGACTAGCAGGTACAATAGTGGTGCTGGATGAGAAAAAAGAAAAGAAAACAACACAAAACAAAACCGTACAAAGAGAGTAAAAAAAATGGGCGACTCCCTGAGGTAGTCTGCACGGTTATGAAAAACCGCTGTGTCGGGGGAAGTAACAAACAGTTTATAACCGAGCAAGTCGCCCGGAGCAAAGTGGTTGTGAACCGTAGAACATGGAGGGTCACTTAAAACATCATGGTGGCTGCAAATCAGCACTTGAGGTCTGAGCAGGCAGCTTGTCCTCTTCAGGCTGAAGTATACCCCACCTCTTGAGTAGGGCTAAACCTTCATCCAAAGATGAGATCCTGTGCTCCCTTTCCCCTTTAGTTACAATTAGGGTTGCTGGATAATTCCACCTATAAGGAATACGATGTTTTCGCAACGGTTTCGTAACAGTGAAGAGGTTGCGTCTCATGTTCATGGTGAACGCAGATAGATCGGCATAAAAGGTGAGGTTGTTCATGGCTGGCGGTAAGTTAGAACCTTTCCTCACTAGCGACATAAACCTCTCCTTGACTGTAAAGAAGTGGATTCTGGCTATAGTGTCCCGTGGAAGCGAGGCTGCAATATGCTTGGCTTTTGGGAGCCTGTGGATCCGGTCGATAGCCAGATAACATAATGGGACGTCAGGCATTGCTTCTTGAAAAATAGTGGTCAGGTACTCAGACAGGTCAGGGGGTTTGACTGTCTCAGGGATGCCCCTGATTTTAATATTATTACGTCTCGAGCGGTCTTCCAAATCCGCCACTTTGGATTTCAGCCAGTCTATATCATCGCCCCTGACGACGTCATCACGTATAACGAAACGTACGTCAGGTGTCCTCATTGGTAGAGGCGGACGCATGTGCAGTGGAGGATGACGGCGGCCATCTTTTCGGTTGGAAACAACCACATGTGGATACATTCAATGCTGTTGCCACTCTACACAAATGTGAGTGTAATGCATGATAATTTATGCTTAATAAAAGAATATTCAGGACGTATTACGCTATGAGAGGCTCCTCTTGTATCTTTTTGAGATAAAGTTTAAAGGGGAATTTCAGCATATGAGATACGGTCGACCACGGATACCTGCTGGGAGCAAGCCCTATGCCTGTGGATATCTGTTTACGTATACCGCTTATAAGATTGGGAGATCTGGTAAGGGTATTTAAGATACCTCTCTTGTATGTGATGGTTTCATGTCACGTGGTCTTCCGAGGGAGAGCTGGTGAATGCCATTTTTAATCCACGTGTGGCTAGCTACTGGTTTATTGATCTTAAAGGACTTTTCCTTTTAAATATATGGACTTTTTACTCTCTTTAAGCGCTACAATTTTATACTTTTTATGCTTTATGATTATTTCAGGATCTTTTTGTGTAGCTGCTTTTTATGAATTTTATGCAATTTATTCAATTATCTGCAGCATTTGATTGTTTGCTTAGTGGTGCATAGCGCAGCTGTTTTATACTAGTTCAGTCTATATCATCAGCATGCTCATTGTGGGTATCAACCATGGTGTTGAATGTATCAGCAAAGTCCCCCATCTTATTTTCAATGCGTGCGACTTTATTGTCCACCGCAGCGACTGCAGAGTTGCACTGGGTCATCAGTTGTAGCATGTCTGCATGTATAGAGCTTCTCAATGACAACATCATCTCTTTCAGCAGTGAATCCATCACAGGCTGGCCAGTGGTGGGAAAGGAGGATATAGTGTCATGGAATTCCAGGGTGTCATCTACTCTGCTAGATGGAGTGGTGTCTCCCTCCGTATGATGCAGTTAAAGCTTGGATTTAGCAGGGCTGGAGCATTCAGAGTGAGATGGGGATGGATCCATGTTGTTGGCAGAGAAATTGGGATCAGGGCTGCTGGTGAATGCCTCTATAGGGCGCGCAGAACGCCGCTCTGCTTGTGAGGCCTGTTGTGAGGCAGCGTGGGGAGAAGCACCGGCGCCATTTTGGCTGTGCTGCCCGCGCACTGGGCCGAAGAAGTTAGGCATCTTACCGGGCTTCGATCACCCTTTCCTCTTCCCCGACATATTGGCCGACCTCCCAGGCTTCCGTAAAGTTGTGTGGCGATTAGTTTTTGTGACCCTCGGCTAGGGATGCACCGATCCGACTTTTTTGGAGCCGATACCGATATCTGGTGTTGTGAAATCGCTGATACCGATACGGAACCGATCCGGAGCTACACACAAAGCAAGCGGCTGCAGTACAGAGCAAACCAGCTGCTTCATGTGTGTGGCTCCTCCATTCACAGGCGGAGTGCATCTGATATCACTTCGCCTGTGAGCCGGACCTATACAGGAAGTAGCGGCTCCCATACTTTAACTGCACCTAGTAAGGGATGGCTGAGCCGTTACTCAGCAAAAACCGGATCGGCCCGTGGGACGGCTAAATTTTACCAATCTCCGATCCAGCTATTTTGTCCGGATCGGGGCCGATTTCCGATCCGAATATCGGATCGGTGCATCCCTACCCTCGGCGTCGCTGCAAGCTCTGGAACGATCACTGAGCAGGGAGCTGTGTGACTATGCTTCCATCTCCCTCGCTGGCCGGCCCCGCCCCCTTGGTGAGCTACTCCCAATTGGAACACGTCTAAAGGGATGCAGGCCCAGCAGCTTTCCTCATTAGAGCGCTGCTGCTGCCACAGCTGTTAGATAATTATGAAACCACTTCCATTTGACCCACTCAGCACAGAGGAGAATGATTTCTTCAGAATAACAAAAGGTAGGAATTTGCAACAAAGTTTGTTAAAATCCCTGCAATGTACACAGATCACCCAGAGGGGAATGTGTTTTCTCAACAAAAGTGGAGTTATGCTTTAAGTAAATAAACCCGGGTGTGTATGTTCTGTTTGCAGACTGAATGTGAACAATTCCCACAGACCACAACGAAGCCTGTACATGTATATGGGGACAAGATGGAGGATACATTTGGCAGAAATATGGAAATGGATTTTAAATATATTGTGCTTTTCTTGTTATCAGGATCCTAAGCCTATGATATGCCTTTTGTATGTAAGGTTTGTATGTAGAAATAACCAGAAAAAAATAGGGTGTAGAACAGTGTATGTTTCTTTTGATTCTCCAGCTGCCTACTTGCAATATGCAAGAAATCATCTGCATTTATTATCTGAGCTTTTCATTACGCCATGGCGTGCAAGTAGTAGTATTCATTGTAAGCACGTGCTCTCTGATTACTTCAGTGTTTATTCCTGCTACATGGGTGACATATTGTGTATGACAACATGTTTATGCCTGCGTGTCTGTCAGTGTACATTTGTGTATGTACATATGTATACAGCTGTTTGTGTATATAGATATTGGAAATTATTAATGTAAACACCCTATTGTCTGACCTCAGATTGCGTCATTATTACACATGCTAAAGTCTTTTTGAAGTATTCTACATAAAGATAGTTACTGCAAAAACGTTTTCAGTTTTATAAAATAAAGTGTTTCACAGTTACAGATTTTTTTTGCATACTGTACTGAAAGGTTATATTATTCAGTGATGTACAAAGGGAGCTTTTTTTTTTTTTTACGTGATTGTAAATACTATTGTTTTTTTTTTTTTTCCATAGTAAACATTTTATACTTACCTGCCATGTGCAGTGGTTTTGTACAGAGCAGCCTGGATCCGCCTCTTCTCGGGTCCCGCTTTACTTCTCCTGGCCCCTCCCTCCTGTCGAGTGCCCCCACAGCAAGCAGCATTTCACATGCTTTTGGAAACATTTCTCTTGACCCAGCTTTCCACCAATGAAGTGAGTTTGTAGTCTCCTGGCCAGATGATCTTCCATTGAAGTGAATAGTGTCCATGAGGTTAAGCTGTTTCCTCTTTTTATTATGGCAGATGACTTGGTGGCTACATATTTACTGTCTATGGCAGGACATATCCTGGACCGGTGACACTGTGGCAAGCTGTTTGAATGCTGGTATAATCCTTCAGGAACTAGGACAGTTAAGGGGCATGTATTTATCACGTCACGTGATATACCAGCGATGGGACACTGATGCTTTCAGACAAAGCCAGTGAAGACTGCTTTCATCCCCACATTTCAAAGTTGCTATTGATCAGGTATTGTAATGGCAGCTCTTCTTTAAGACACGTGGAACCCAAGTTCCATGTCTAAGAACTTTGGCCCAGCACAACTGCCACTTTGGAATTATATTGCTTCCCGTTAGCCAGTTAAAAAATCTGAGCAGCTCATTGATAAATACGGGTTACTGGCTTTGAAAATACATTACAGCTTCAAGTACTGCAGCAGTTGAAAAGGTGCTCAACTTCACTCTACTTAAAGCGGTTGTATCCTCACCGAAAAAAAACAAACAAACCCTGCAGGACAAAGGCATAATGAGCTAGTATGCATCGCATACTAGCTCATTATGAAATACTTACCTTAAAACAAAGCCCCGACACGGTCACCCGATCACTGCTGAGGGAGCTGTCATGTTCCCTCGACGTCTATTCCTCGTTCGGCGACTCCGGCACTGTGAGTGGCCGGAGCCGCGATGATGTCACTCCCGCGCATGCGTGCGGGAGTTAGTTTCCGGCAAGGAGCCGGCAAAGAGCTCTGAAGGTCCGCCGGACCTTCAGAGCGCATGCGCCGCTGGACGAATATCTCCTTAACCTTGCAGGTTTAGGAGATATTAACTATACCTACAGGTAAGCCTTATTATAGGCTTACCTGTAGGTAAAAGGTAAAAAGCAACGATACTTCCACTTTAAGCATTTAAGGTCCAGGGCTATTTCTGACATATGTTATTTACAAAATAAAATCAGTATTTTTTGCTAGAAAATTACTTAGAACTCCCAAACATTATATATATATTTTTTTTAGCAAAGACTCCTAAGAAAAAAATTTCACACCGAGTAAATAGATGCCTAACATGTTATGGTTTAAAATTGCGCACACTTGTGAAATGGCTACAAACTACAGTACTTAAAAATCTCCATAGAGGACGCTTTAAACATTTTTAATGGTCACCAGTTTAGAGTTACATAGGAGGTTTTGCTTTTGCTAGAATTACTGCTCTTTCTCTGCCGATCGCGGAGATACCTCATGTGTAATTTTAACATCATTTACATTTCGAGGTCGCGACTTACATATGTGTTTTCTTTGGTGCGCTAGCTCACAGGGATGGGGGAACTTAAAAAAAAAAAAAAAAAATTCCTATTTATTTTATTGTTCCTTAAAAAAAATAAAGCTAAATCTGATCACTTTTATTGCTGTCACAAGGAATGTAAACATTCTTTGTGACAGTAATAGACAGTGACAGGTACTCTTTATCGAGGGATCTGGGGTCCAAAAGACCCCAAACCCTTCCACTGCACTTAAGAGTATTCAAAACGCCAAAATCAGCATTTTTGAATACTGTCACTTTTTTAAATCGGCACCATTGGCAACCGAGTAAACTGGAAGTTACGTTGTGGCGTTGTGATGTCACTTCCGGGTTTCTTCATCGGAGACCCCATCAAAGCCAAATTGGACTTCGTTCATGACTCTAACAAGCCGGTGGAAGTGGTCATTTGGGTCTCCCAGGGGGACAAGAGACCCGGGCAGAGTGGCATCAGTTATCATTAGAAAGTCGACCGCCAGCTTTCAAAAACTGTACTGGGTTGATGCATGCATCTGCAGGCATCACCCCGGTACAACCACTCCTTCAAGGCGATGTAAAGGTACGTTTGTTTGCGGAAAGTGGTTAAAACAGTTTTGCTCACCGTAGGGGTTTTCTTCTTTGTCAGATTAGAAATCCCCCTTTTAAAAAAAGAACGTGAATATGGACTCAATTGCATTGTTGCAAGTCTATAAATTGATAACTCCTTAAAACAAATGTTAAAACATGCACCAATTGAATATAACTATATATGAGATATTGCAAAATGATTTAAATATTCCTACAGACATGTAGGCCTGGATCTGAAACTGTTCATCACATAAATAATAATAAAAATAAGGATTATGAATGCAATTATCATAGCCATTGTAAATAAATCCTTGTGTAATCATAAAGCCGTTTCCAGGTATGCTAAAGATATGCCATACCATAGCTATATATACCATATTATGAAACCTAAAAGATAGACCCATGTATTCATAATATATGCTAATTTTTAGAAAGTGTGGATTCCAAATGTGATTTAGCCTTATATTTTAGAATCGCAGTGTTTACAGTTTTGTTAAAGCTGATATTTATTCTCTAGACAGCCAAATGATCATCAATTCTGGTGCAAATGGCGAGACAACCCTAGTATCAGCTTTAAATTATCCTGCCAGAAAATGTTCATTTGTGGTAAAAATCATACCAACGTGATGTAAACATAAAATGTGGCCAAATGCTTTGTATCTTTAGTATGCATTTTGATTAAATTACTTTAAGCAAATTTACTCAGCTGTTCATATCATGATTCATTTTCCAGTATTGATTTCCAGAAGAATAACCCAGTGCACAAGTTAACAGAAGAAGAATTGCTGGCTTTTACATCAGTAAGTACTTCTTTTTTTATTTACCAGAAAGAGGACTGGTAGCGAATTGTAACAATCAAAAGTTTTCAAATCCAGCTTTATCTTCATATAACACAATGAACTTACATAAGAGAAACAACAGTTTCCGGCATCTCTGCCTTTACTCAAGTGCACATTTAAAATTTGATGGTCAATTCATGTCTTCTATAGTAGCGTGCCAGTAGGAAAGATGTTACAGATGCAAACATCCCTTTTACAAAAATGTATGTAATACAATAGGATTTTTGAATAAACCTCAAGAGACCCCATCACCAACTTAGAAAAACTACAGGTAAAAGTACAGAAAAATGTAATATTTAAAATACTTGCATAATTTGTTTTTTTCCAAAAATTATTTTTTATTCACTTAAAATGTGCCTTTGGACTTACAAAATCTGACTATTCAAGGAAATTAAATTTCCCACCATCTTCCCCTCCCTCTTAGTATGTCCAAACCCTCTCTTCTTCTCGGAATGTCTAATTACTCTCTGTGCTGCCCAAGCATCTCTCTCACCTCACTGCATAACTTTTTTGTTTAGCTGCTGAATGAAGTGGTATATTAGTGTCTTTCAAGTTACAGCTTTGTGTCTGCTAATGCTGTTGACATCACATCCATGGCAGCACCTAGCAGCCATCTCAGGGCTTTTGGATGTCTGCACGTAATAAACAACGTAATAAAATACATGAATGCATATATAACCTTATGGGAAAATTGCTGTTAAAAGTTAATGGTCTGGTGACCAGTCTTTTTAGAGAAGAAAACTAACATAATGACAGACCGCTTTCCAGTCAAAAGTTGTGAGCTCTTTACCAACCAGACACAGGTGATTCCTCCATCCACCTCACTTGTGGGGATGGACAAATCTGTTGGGTGAGCAAAAAAATAATGAACCAGCTATGCCCAGCCTATTGCTAACTGTTCTTACAAATTTTCCCTCCCCTTCCTCCTATTTATCCTGTTTAAAAAGTTATGTGTACTTACCTAATTTTTTTGTGCTCTGCTCCGTTGACGTGATCCTGTAGCAGCTCTGTGTTAGTGAGCAGCTGCTGTAGGGTAGAGGCAGAAACGCTGACAATGGCTGGGCCATGGGAGCCTATGAGCTTCAGGAATTTACAGCTGTTGTTGAGTGCTTCCTTACAGAGGGGAACCGCAACTGCAGGGATCACATGACCAGACTGAAGCAGATTTAAAAGTATTTAATACACTAACTATCACACATCTTTTTATACAGGGTAGGTAGGAGAAGGGGGAATTTTTAAGAATAGTTAGAGTTAGGATTTCTTTCCACTTCCACAAGGAATTGTGCAACAGATAGTATGGCCCCCCACATCTCCCTAATTTATAACATCATTAAGCCAGTCTAGGACTACTTGCAGAGGCAAATGGAAGTAAGAGCCAAAGTCTGTGATGGAACTGTGGCAAGTTCTCCATTGTGCTTGAAACAACCTACCACGCAAGAACCTTCAAGAACTGAATGCAAGTGGGTAAAGATAACGCAAACTGGGCACACCAAAAACTGTGTAATCTGTCACAGGGCAGCCATGTTGTTTGAAAGTCGTAAATCAGTCATGACATGTTTTAAAATAGAAGACAGAGCAGCTGTGACTCCACCTTTCAGAACATAGCTGTAGACACAGGAGTGCTGCATTTCCATAGCCTTTTGGGTCTGGAAACTTCAAAAGAATTGTTTCAATTCAGGAATGGCTATTAGCAATTCGTCTATACTATTACTTAGCAAATAACTAATAAACAGGGATTTGCTAAAGCTGTAAATAACTAATTGAATGCTTTAGCAGGGGATCTGGAGCAGAACACTGCAATATATCAGAAGATATAGTAATGTCTTTTAGCAGTCAAGGACTAGAAAGGTTATCAGCACTTCCAAGTGAGAGCTTTGGGATCAGGCATCCTAAAACTGTGAAAGCATTCAAGTTTTGCCATGCTGGGGGCCTCATTGGGGTCTAATTAATATCTAAAAGCTATTTAGGCCCGGCTCTACTCCTTGACCTGCAAAAAGCTCATTTTCAAATTCACAAATTCTCAAACTTTACATATAATCCTTAAAATGAGATACGATAATTATGCTTCTGTTTTTGAGAACGCTAGAACAGTGGTTCAGTTTACTTATTGCAATAATTTACTTACTGTAATTACTTTTCACTCTTCACATTACTAGTGAATATATATTTGAATTTGGAAGCGATTACTGAGCAGATCATGATCACAGATGACTAGGCTATCATACATAGGATGCGGAACAGATTTCTTCCACCTCCTGTGTAACCTGCCTGTCTTAGGTATATCAAGTTTAGTATCTCTGGAATGGCAATTTCATAGTTCATAATTATATGTGGGTTACCAGATCCTGACATATGCTCAAAATGTGAATACATTTAAAAAACTGTACCTGAGGGAGTGGCAGTTGCATGCTCATAAAGACTGTGACATTTCATCGGCCACTTCTCAGACCTTCTCATTGGTCAGATCATTTCTGTCCACACCCTCCTCAGGAAGCAGAAAAGAGAGACCACATCAGCAGTCTGGAGCTCTCCTTTTAGCCTCAAACAAGGAACATTAGCCAATATATGAGAGCCACTGATCCATCTTGTTCATTGACTAGACTTTGCTTAACTCACAGAACCTGGACTTTGCTAAGTATTTTCATTCTTAAACCCTTTTTGTTTTTCTGTTCCAATGATGTCTCTTTTTCTGTTGTAGCACTGTTTTTACCTGTTTTATTTTACCTTTTTTTTCATAAACTGTTAACATTGTCTGAAATGCACTAACCTAGAACCTAAAGTGCCTGTTAAGTCTCAGCCTGGGTCCTCCTCTTCTCAGGTCCCTCTTCTGTGATCCTGGCCCCTCCCTCCTAGTGAGTTCCCCCACAGCAAGCAGCTTGCTATGGGGCCACACAAGCTGAGTCACAGCTTCTTGTTTCCATTCAGACACCGAACACCGCCCCCGCCTCTGCTCACTACTGATTGGCTAGCTGACTGTGATTGACAGCAGCAGCAGCCAATAGCAACTCTGCTTTGTCTCAGCCAATCAGGAGGGAGAATCTCGACCAGCTGAGACACTCATGTACATTGCTGGACAGAGAGGGACCTCAGGTAAGTATGAGGGGGGCTGCAGCACACAGAAGGCTTTTTATCTTAATGCATAGAAAGGATAGATTTTCAAGTGTACCTGCCTTTTTAAATACTTATTGTCAATAGGTTGATCTGTGTGTTTTGAAATAAGTCAGCTGCTTTTTCATGTCATAGTATGGTTTTATAGCAGTATGTTTTTTCCATCAGTATACACGTGAAAAAAATTTTTCTTCATTTTCTTTCTGTTAACCTAGTTTTGTAAAGCCAAAAGGCTCAGCTGTTTTATGTTGGTACCGTCACAGCCAATTCCATAGTATAGCTTGCTCTCTGCAGTGATGTGAACTGATTTCACTGATTTCGACTTTTCTGAGCCATATCAGGAAACTGAATGAATCATTATAAAAATAACCAGTGTTTTTACAGAGACTCCCTGCCTTTCAATTCCACAGTACAGTTTGTATCATTACACCTAACTGCGTAGTTTTCCAGCAGGTCAGCCAAACGTCTCCAAGAATCACAGCCATTTTAATTTCCCTTTATTGTTAGTGATGTGTACTTTTTCCCCGGTACAGGTGCTTTCAGTCTTTACTTAGTTGATGTTTTCCTGTGTCGGTTAATAAATGAATGCTGATTATTTCATGCTCTTGTTTCATACTAAAATTATTCATGTGTGTTCCAACTGTAGTAAGTCCAATTAAAAAAAAACAAATATATGGAATATAGTGCAACGTTTCCTGGGAGCATGGAGCTAGTTGTTACAGTTTGCCCAACACACAGGATGCACTGATAGCTTACTCAACATACAGTTCTGACTCATTTTGTAAGGACACTATAATCCAAAGAATCAAACTACACTGTATACATCTGTTAATACTAGAAGCTGCATAATGTTTGTTCTTATACTATCTGGATAATGGGATTTTTGACTTACCGTAGAATCCATTTATCTGATTTCCATTGACAGACACAGCTTGTGATCTTCTTAACTATTGGGTTTACTGCCCCCTACAGGAGTAGGACACTAGGCAGAAAAAAAGTTTGGCTACACCTATAGGCAGTCCAAGGGGGTATACTTCCTCTCTCTGCTATAGGTACTCAGTTTTGTTACAAGCAGTGTCAGAAGAATTACAACTCCGTAGAGGGGTGGGTGCTGTGTCTGTCAATGAACATCAGAGAAATGGATTTTACGGTAAGTCACAAATCCCATTTTCTCTTTGAAGGGCACAGCTCCTGATCTTCTTAACCATTGGGACATCCCAAAGCAGTGTTAAACATGAGGGGTGGGAACAGTGAAATGGAAATTCCCAAGGCTAACTATAGTCAACCAGGTAAACAGGAGCTCAAGCAAAACAACTGGAGCTCCCCTGAAAAAAACAATACATCCTCAAAGAGGACCAGGTCCTCTAAACAGCAGCCTGCAAAACCTAGCGGCCAAAGGAAGCCTCGCAGATGCCAACATATCCACTTTATAGCACTCTGTGAAAGTGTGCATTAATGACCGGGTGGCTGCCTTGCAAACCTGCGTCACTGACGCCCAGGAGGCACTGTGCGCCCGAGTAGAGGGCACCTTGACAGAAAAAGGAGGAACCTGACCCCTGATGGAATAGGCCTGGATCACCGTCTGTCTGATCTTTCTGCAAATGGTCGCCGAGGAAGCAGACAACCCTTTCCGAGGCCCATCTGTGAGCACAGATAGTGAGTCTGACTTCCTAAAGGACTAAATAGCTGCCAGGTACACCCTAATTGCCCAGACCACATCCAAAGCTTGCAAGGCAATTTTCTCCGGTTTGGTCTGGGACACAGGTAAGGCAACACAATGTCTTCATTCAAATGAAAATCAGAGACAACCTTTGGAAGGAACAACGGACAGGGATGAAGAAACACCTTAACTCTGAACCACCAAGTAAGGTGAACCACAGGATAACGCCGCCAATTCTGTGAAGATTCTCAAAAGGAGGCTTCCGGAGGACTGAGCGCACCAAATTGAGGTCCCAAGGCGGCAACGGAGACCGCACTGGAAGGACCAAGTGCCTAACTCCCTGAAGAAAAGTACGCACCAGGGAGTATGTGGCCAAGGGCCATCGAAAGAAGACTGCTAATGCCGACACCTGACCCTTGCTAGTACCCAAGGCCAGTTTCTGCTCAAACCCCCGTTGAAGGAAGGTCAAAAGAGCGAGGATGAACCTCAATAGACTCACACCACGCAATGCACGACATACAATGGTAGATCTTTCCAGGAGTGAATTTCCTAGCTTTTAGTATTGGAATCACAGACTCCGACAAACCTTTATCCATCAGCACCTGGCGTTCAACAGCCAAGCTGTCAAAGCCAGCGACTGTAAGGCAGGATGGAAGATTGGTCCTTGGGACAGCACATCCTCCCTGGGTACCAAGCCCAGCGAGGCCAGTCCAGAGTCACTAAGATGACCGCAATCCCTTCTGCCTCGATCCTGCATAGAAGGATTCTGAAGGAGCCTCAAGGACAGGCCCAGGCAGGAGCCCCCACCAGGTACAATACCCCCCCCCGCGCACAGCGGATTGTCCGGTCGCCGGCAGCGCACCCCACCCCCCCTGCCCCCAACCCAGGAGGTGGACCAGGCCACCCATACAGCCCCAGCATAAATGGAGGGGGGATAGGATGGGGGGAGGCAGATGGAGGGGAACCCAGGGGTCTGACTGTCCCAAGGAGGGGCCCACGTCCGCCCTAAAACCCTTCAGGGGGAGAGGGGGGACGGCTACTCACCATACCAGGAACCAGACAGGCACCGCTACAGTCAGAACCTTCTCGCCATCAAAATGGGGGGGACTGCCCATAGGCGTAGCCAGACTTTTTTTTAGTGTCCTCCTGTGGTTACGAAGATCTGGAGCTGTGTCTGTCAATGAATGAAAGAATTTTTTTCTCTTTATTTGTTCTCCTGAAGGATAAAACTTAAAATTCTTTTCTAAAAGTATACCTGGCATTTCCTATTCTAAGACTTTTAAATTAATTTAAATATGCAAATGCAAAAAAGAAAAACAATCTATTCATATCCTATTTATGCATTTCTACTATTTACTCTGCTTCCTCTTTAGTATGAAGACAGGGAGGGATTTGTTTGTTAATCGAGCTGTGATTAAACAGCTTGGTTCATAGGCATTTACTAGCAAAACAGCCACCCCCAGGTGTTAATTCAACAGTGTTTTTGATGGACACAGCTCCAGATCTTCTTGACCATTTGGTTATGCTGCCCCCTACAGGAGTAGGACACTAGGCAGGAAAAAACATAACCGCGCCTATGAGTTAGTCCCAGGGGGTATACTCCCACTTCCTGCTATAGGCACTCTTTTATTATTTTCTGTTCCTGTGAGAACTACATTCTACTGCCGGGCTGGGCGACGCACTGGATATTCTTGATCCTTACGATCTCCCCAGTCTAGCCATTTTCGGTCGCCAGCTAAAGTGTGGGCAGGCCACACTGTTTGGGCAGCAGCCATTTTCCCTGTGCTTCCTATATAATTTCTATGCCACCATTTTCCTGTGGTTAGTGCGGGCGGGGCCTCTAGTGCTTGCCTGGTCACTTCCTCCCAAAAGTTTCACTTGCTGCAGACAGATTGCGGAGCGGTTGTTTCTCCAGGTTACTGGCACAGTAAGGGGTTTTTGTTCCTTTGGGCATTCCTCGGACACACTTAGCTCCTGTCTGGACACCTACTAGCTTAAAGAGGGATTCTAGCTGTAGCACGTTATTGCGGTGCGAACCGCGATCACAATTTAAAGGGCCAGTGTTCTAAATGTTTTTGCCTTGCTCAAAATGGAGTCCCAAGGCGAAAATTTCCCCTCTGAGTTTATTTGCCCATCCGATTCACCTTCTCTGGTATCTCTGTCTGCAGCCATAGAAACTCTGGCGTTCAAAGTGGATCTTGTAATGAAACAAGTTGCTATCCATAAATGGCCGATGCCCTCTCAGTCCTTTGATTCAGAGCCTGATGTAGTTTCCACGGACAATGCCCTCCCCGAGGGATCCCTGTCCTTACAGTCAGACAGCGAGAAGTATGAGTCCTCCTCAGCTGTGGCGCGGGAACACGCTTTGGTGGAAGCACTGATTCGATCACTAAGGGAGACATTGAATATATATGATGAGCCCACACAGTCAGGAAAGCGGATTGTCTTCGCCTTTCCGTAAAGCCCAGAAGTCGGGTCAGGTTTTTTCTTGTCCCGAGGATTTTCAGGATATCGTGAATGAGAAATGGCGGTGCATTAAGCACATGCTGGATTCTGCCCAAGCGCTTTCAGCACCGTTACCCCTTTGCAGACTCAGTTTCCAATCGCTGGACAGTGTCACCTAAGGTGGATCACACTGTTTCCCGGTTGAATAAATCCACTGTAGTACCCGTGGAAGGTGCATGGAATCACTTTCTCAAACCTGTGTTCGCCTCCATCCTGGTTTCTCAGATGGTTACAGAATGGATCAAAGTGCTTCGGAGCAACTTGCAAGCTGAGTCAGTTCCTCCAACTCTAATTGAGATCAAATGGCACAGGCCATGGTGTACCTGTGCGATGCGGCCCTGGAGGAGGCTCCTCTGGCTGCCAGAGTGTCTGCAGTGGGGATCACCTTACGCTGCATGGTGTGGCTGAAGAGCTGGTCGGCGAACCAGGCTTCTAAGAAGGTCGTGACTGATCTCCCCTTTTTAGGGGACCGTCTGGTGACTCCTTGGATGAGTTAATCAAGGGTCTAATGGGGGGGTAAGAGTACTCTTGTCCCGCAATCTGCAAAGGGTAAGGCACCTCACAGCAAGCGAGGCCTTCCACCCAGCAGACAGTTTCCTTCCACCCTGTCTTCGTCTATTTCCAGATCAATTGAAGGATCCCAGGGAGGTGGTGCAGGATTTCCTTGCACAGGGAATGATTGTGCAGGACAGAAACCCAGGGTCTTCACCAAGGTTTTGGTCCCGGTGCTGGCTTTGCTACGCAAAAATGGGATTGCGATCCTCGGATATCTGGATGATCTCCTGCTGAGGGCGAGCTCTCATGTCGCTCTGCCCAGCAACCTGGCATTCATGGTCCAGAAGCTTCAGGAGTTCCGTTGGACCATCGACTTCCAGAAGTCGGCGCTGATTTCGTCAGTGCGTCTGTACTACCTGGGCATGATCCTGGACTCCTCTCAGGCGAGGGTCTTGCTTCCAGAGGATGTTCTGACCTTGCAGGGCGAGATCAGGTTGCTAATGGACAATGGTCTCTCCTCCCTGCGGACGTATATGGGGTCCTTGGGGCTGATGGGGTCGACCTTCGAGGCAGTCCCATTAGCTCTATTACTCAAAAGGCTTCTGCGGATAGAGATTCTTGTCAAGTGGGCCACAGTCCCACAGTCTTTGGACAGGGTGATTTGTCTCTGCCGTCAATCGTGATCGGAGCTCTCCTGGTGCCTTCTGTCACCCACTCTGAGCCAGGGCAGGTTTTTTCTGCCGCTGCTGTGGACGGTGGTCGCCACGGCTGCCAGCCTGTCGGGCTGTGGGTGGATTTGTTCCGGCCCTCTCCGCAGTTCACATTCCAGGAGTGGAGAACTGGCAGGTGGAATACCTGAATCATTAGTAACTACAATGAGGGGGGCAAATTGGGACTTTAGAGGTGCAAATGATGGAGAAAAATCTGAATTCTCAAAAATTGAACATTTTATTACACAAAGGAAAAGGGACAAGACAGGACATTAGATAAAATGTTAAAAGCAAAGGAATGCACTCAAAAATATCAACTCTACATGTTTCGCCATCTTCATAATAGCTTCTTCAGGAGTTTTGCCAGATATTTCTTGAGAGTGAACATTTCTAAATTACAGAAAGAAAAAGAACGTAAACAATAGAACAAAGGAATAACTACTGGGGCATAAGGCAAAAGGTCCTAAATTTGATGCCCTAATACACTTCACAATTTTAGCACTAATATCAAAAAGGTACCTTTATAAAGGCCTGACCCCTTTCTTTTGCCGGAGGTGAACACAACGTAGGCGCCGGAGACCAGGTGAATGAGGAGGGAGGAACTGAGACATCCAGCCCCTTAAAGTTGACCCATAGAGAGGGTGATAGCCAAGCCAAGGATAATACGTATTGAGAATGAGAGACTGCAATATAGGAATACATTAGAAACAATATAGGTTTTGTGACTTATAAATATCACATTCTTGAATGGGAATATATTTACCTATTCTGAATTATCAATGAAATATACTTCAAGGGTATTCCAATATCAAAAGCGGGGAGGGAGAGCAAAGATTATCCCATATAAATCCCCAGGAAGAGGTATCCTTTTAAGAGAGACAAAAAAAATAATATTTCTCTTACGTCCTCCGACAGTCGCCGCCTCTTCATATTCGTCACATATGGGGTATTAGACTTAGAGTAGCTAGGCAACAGAATATGTTAACAATAAAGCTTTTAACATATCCCACCCTCAAGGGGTGGTCCCCTCAGTCAATACCCTCCTACTTCCTGCAACCATATCTCCGTTTTAATGTCTAGCTTGTCAGGAGTGGCTGGCTCTCTCTGTGCTTGGACTTTCTGTCCCAGACTCTTTCTTCTTTTTAAAATTTTGTTTGAGTTTTCTCTCTACCTTTACTTAGCTGTTATTTTGTCAGCGTTAGTTAGTTCTTCGGATGAAGAGGATCATGCGGACTGGGTCTCGGGCTGATCCCCCTGGTCGCAGGTCGTGGGTCAGTGGCTTCCCAGTCTGCCATCGAGCGTTCAGCCAGGTAACGCTCCTGGCATAGTGAACGACCCATCCCTGTTCGGTGCAGGGATGATTGGTGAGGTGGCTACCTCACTGGACGCTGTGCGGTTTCTTAACCCCCATTTTGTGCGTCTTGAATTGCGACTCTCCCTGCCTCATGTGCAGCGGCTTGTTCGCCTGTGCGGGTCCCCCACGCCATGTGAGGTAAGTGTATTTATGTGGGGACCTGTCTGTCTGGGGGGGTGTCAGTCTGGGACTGTGTAACCTGCCTCTATTCACACTGCTTGTCTCCCTATCTCTCGGCTGCATGCTGTGGGCTGCAAGGGGGGGGGGGGAGCTGTATGACACTGTGTGTGTCAGACTGGTCAGTGTGAGAAGCTGTGTGCTGTGGGGCATGTTTTTTTGGCATGTTTGGGCATATACATCGATCGCTGCGGCGATCTGACATGTATTCTGATATTGGAATGTAATGTGTGTGTTTTAATGCACTGTGGAGCGGCGGTTTCGGCGCCAAACGACGCCATTTTGCCTACACCCGCTCCGGCCGCATGGTTTACATGCATGGCGGCCATTTTCTTGTAGCCTCCATAGGCTTACATAGAGCGCCCTGGCAGCATCACTTCCTCTTTCCAGGAACACCGATCGAGGCAGCAGCAGCGGCGAGGGTCTCCTCAGGTTTTATCCTTCTGTTCTTGCTATCCATTGCCTGTGTTCAGTTTGCATATTCCCTGTGGGGGGCTCATTGTGCTTGAGTGTGGTGCGGTGGGCTGCGCTTGCTTAAAAGGGGCAGTTAACCCTTGGTTGTCTGGCATTACAGGGGCAATGGATTCTCAGGAGGGCAAATTTCCTACAGTATTGGTGGAAAGCCAGGGGACCGCTGTTTCCCCCCCAGGGGGGGATTTAGCCACTATTGTGGCTGGCCTTGCTGCTCAGGTGCAAATGCTGGTGGCTGCTCAATCTACTAAAAGGCCCAGAGTTGCTCTTTCCTCTGATTCTGAGGGTGAAGGTGATGGGGCTGTTATGGCAGGGGCCTCCTTATCGGGGTCCCGCTCCTCTCTTGATCTAGTGGGGTCTGAGGTGGAGGCTGAAGTTGAGGGGGTTGATAATTCTCCCCCTGGCTCGCCTGAAGAGCTTGCAATCATGGATGAGTTGATTGCTTCCATTAAGCAAACGCTGCGTTTGCAGGACGAAGTGTGTCCCCCCGCTGCCTTGGCGGCTTATGGGACGCAGAGGAAACGCAGGACGCCGCAGGTTTTTCCCTGCAATGATGATTTTCAGCGCGCTGTTAAGGATCAATGGCGCAATCTGCGCAAACCTTTTGCGGTACCAAGTAGATTCAAGCTGCGTTATCCTTTTTCGCCTTCCACTGATGAAAGGTGGTGTGTGCCTCCACCAGTGGATCATGCAATTGCGGTTTTGAACAAAGCCACTGCGATTCCTGCAGAGGATTCCCCTGTTTTCCGTGATGCCACGGATAGGAGACTGGAGTCTCTTGCCCGTCATACTTATTCTGTTACGGGTTCTATGCTTAAGGCTCTGTTTGCTTCTCTCATGGCGGCCCAGGCGATCGCAAGTTGGACGCAGATGCTTAGGCGCGTCCTAGTGGCCGACTCGGCCTCGCCGGCGACCCTGGATATGGTGGATCAAATCCACCAGGGTGTCATGTATCTGTGTGATGCGGACCTGGACCTGATTCCGTTGGCTGCACGTGTGCACAGCGTGGCGGTGTTGTCTCGCCGCCTGATTTGGTTAAAATGTTGGTCGGTGGACCAATCTTCACGTAAGACCTTAGCCAATCTGCCTTATGATGGGTCTCGCCTTTTTGGGGAGTCCCTGGATGTGTTGATTAAGGGGATCACCGGGGGTAAGAGCACTCTCTTGCCCCATTTCCCCAAGGCTAAGGGGGCTTCTGGGAAGAAGCATGCTAATTTTCGGCCCCCTCAGGGGTCCTTTCGTGCCTTTCGGCCGCACTACAAGGGCAAACCGTTCAAAGGTCAAGGCTCTCAGAAGAAGCCCTGGTCTGGTAAACAGAAGTCCGGCCAATCCTGATCTGCAGCCCATAACAGTTCGGCCTGAAGGGGCGCCCTCACCCAGTTTTGGGGTGGGGGGACGCTTGCTCGGTTTTCTTCAGCCCTGGTTGGCCCGTGTGCGGGACAGATGGGTTCAGGAAATCGTTCGATCTGGTTACAAGATCGAGTTTCTCTCTCGGCCGGAGAGCAGATTTTTTCCCTCAAATCTTCAACTGTCTCCAGAGCGCTTGCGGGACCTGCACCTGGCGGTGCGGGACCTGAGGGCTCAGGGAGTGGTGGTTCCGGTGCCTCATCGGGACAGGTTTCGGGGGTTTTATTCCAATCTGTTCACCGTGCCCAGAAAGGAGGGCAAGGTTCGTCCGATTCTGGACTTGAAGGCTCTGAACCGCTCTGTGCGGGTTCGCAAGTTCCGCATGGAATCCCTGCGGTCGGTGGTGGCTGCCCTGGTTCCGGGGGAATTCATGGCCTCCATCGATTTGAAGGATGCGTACCTTCACATCCCCATATTCGAGGGTCATCAGAGGTACCTTCGATTTGCCATTGCGGAGGATCACTACCAGTTCGTGGCGTTGCCCTTTGGTCTCGCCTCGGCTCCGCTAGTCTTCACCAAGGTGCTTGCACCGGTTCTGGCATTATTGAGGGCCCAGGGCGTTTCTGTCCTGGGCTATCTGGACGACATTCTGGTTCGGTCTGCGACCAGCCAGGGTCTGGAGAAGGACCTGTCTGTCACGATGCAAACTCTGCAGGAGTTTGGTTGGACGATAAATTTTCCAAAGTCGACACTGAGTCCTTCTGTTCGTCTTCCCTATCTGGGAATGATTCTGGACTCGGTGCAGGCGAAGGTCTTCCTGCCGGAAGACAAGCTCAGGACTCTCCAGGGGGAAGTCAGGTCCCTAAGGGACGTTCCGCACTCGTCTCTGCGGACGTGTATGAGATGTCTGGGATTGATGGTCTCAGCCTTCGAGGCGATTCCATTCGCCCAGTTTCACACGCGGGGTCTCCAAGCGGAGATCCTGTCCAGGTGGGACGGGCGACCTCAATCTCTGGATCTTCAAATCTCGTTGAGTCATCGCACCAGAGGAAACCTTCTGTGGTGGCTCCAGTCCCCGTTGGTGTCCGGGGGCAAGTCGTTTCGTCCGATCTCGTGGACGGTGATCACCACGGATGCCAGCCTGTCGGGCTGGGGTGGAGTTCTGGGCGTTCTGTCCGCCCAGGGGACTTGGTCGGAGGGGGAGTCTTCCCTTCCGATCAACATTCTGGAATTGCGTGCGATAAGTCTCTGTCTTCATCGCTGGACGGACCGGCTGCAGGGCTGCCCGGTTCGGGTGCAGACGGACAATGCCACGGCGGTGGCCTACATCAACCACCAAGGGGGCACCAGGAGTGCCCGAGCGGCTCGAGAAGTGGCCGACATTCTGTCTTGGGCCGAGACTCATGTCCCGGCGATAACGGCGGTTCACATTCCGGGGGTGGAGAACTGGCAGGCGGACTATCTGAGTCGCCAGACCCTGGATCAGGGGGAATGGTCTCTCCACCCGGCTGTCTTCCAGATGTTGTGCGCGAAGTGGGGTCTTCCAGATGTGGACCTGTTCGCGTCTCGTCTAAACAACAAGGTGAAGAGGTTCGTGGCAAGGACGCGCGACCCTCGGGCAGACGCGTCGGACGCGTTAGTGGCCCCGTGGCATCAGTACAGGCTGATGTACGCATTTTCACCGATTCAGTTGCTGTCCAGGTTCCTTCGCAGGTTACACTCGGAACGCAGCACGGTGATTCTTGTGGCACCGGACTGGCCTCGCCGGTCCTGGTACGCAGACCTCGTGAATCTGGCGGTCGACGCCCCGTGGCGTCTGCCTCTTCGAGACGATCTACTGCCTCAAGGACCGATATACCATCCTGCTTTACAGTCGCTGGCTGTGACGGCCTGGCTGTTGAGACCGAGGTCCTGAAGGAGAGGGGTCTCTCTCCAGAGGTCGTTCATACTTTAATCAACGCGAGGAAGTCTTCCTCCGGGAAGGTTTATTACCGTACTTGGAAGGCCTATTTTGCCTGGTGTGAGTCCAGGGGGTTTTCACCCCGCACGTACTCGGTTTCCCGTGTGCTGTCTTTCCTTCAAACGGGTGTTGATCAGCGTTTGGCGCTGGCTATGATAAAGGGTCAGGTGTCTGCGCTGGCCGTTCTGTTTCAACGTCCCGTGGCTTCCAACTCCTTGGTTGGCACCTTTGTTCAGGGTGTGCGGCATCTGGTCCCCCCTAGGCGGGATCCTCTGCCCCCTTGGGACTTGAATCTCGTTCTATCTGTGTTACAACGTGCTCCTTTTGAACAGATCAGGGAGATCTCGTTGTCTATGTTGTCCAAAAAGGTCGCCTTTTTGGTGGCGATCACTTCGGCTCGCAGAGTGTCGGAGCTAGCGGCTTTGTCCTGCAAGTCTCCGTACCTGGTTATTCATTTGGATAAGGTGGTCTTGCGACCTAATCCTTTGTTTCTTCCGAAACGAGTTTCCGAATTCCATCTTAATGAGGATATTGTCTTGCCTTCGTTGTGCGTGAAGCCTAAACATCCAAAGGAGGTGAGATTGCATTCTCTGGATGTTGTTCGGGCGATAAGGGTTTACCTTAAATCGACTGAGTCTTTTCGAAAGACGGACTCCTTGTTTGTTCTTCCAGAGGGTCCTCGGAAGGGCATGGCGGCTTCGGCCTCTACCATCGCCAAATGGATCAGGCAGACCATTGAACAGGCCTATGCTTTGCAGGGGAAGGTTCCCCCTGTGCCTGTGAAGGCGCACTCTACTAGATCTTTGAGTACGTCTTGGGCCTGTCGTCATGGGGCTTCTGTAGCCCAGGTGTGTAAGGCGGCGACCTGGTCGACCGTACACACGTTCACAAAATTCTACAAAGTAGATGTTCAGGCATCGGCGGATGCTTCCTTTGGCCGCAAGGTTCTTAGTGCGGCTGTTCCCTAGGGTCCCTTGTTGGGGACTCCTGGCTGTTGGGATAAGTTTTGTATCCCCTGGTTTTTTGTCTTTTCCTGGGTTGTTGCTCCTGTTGAGCACTTGTTTTTCCTGTTGCCCAGCTGGGTTCCTTCCTTTGGTAAGGTTCCTTTCTTTGATGCGGAGACTGCGTTGCCTTTTCGGCGCGGATGCGTTTCCCACCCCTCATGTTTGCACTGCTTTGGGACGTCCCCATATGTGACGAATATGAAGAGGCGGCGACTGTCGGAGGACGTAAGAGAAAACGGAATTTTTGTAAAATCTTACCTGTAAAATTCCTTTCTCTGAGTCCTCCGACAGTCGCCGCCCCCGCCCCTCTTTTGGGGTTTGGTTGTATACTCTACTGCTATTCCACTAAAACTGAGATATGGTTGCAGGAAGTAGGAGGGTATTGACTGAGGGGACCACCCCTTGAGGGTGGGATATGTTAAAAGCTTTATTGTTAACATATTCTGTTGCCTAGCTACTCCTTCGGAGCAAAGTCTAATACCCCATATGTGACGAATATGAAGAGGCGGCGACTGTCGGAGGACTCAGAGAAAGGAATTTTACAGGTAAGATTTTACAAAAATTCCGTTATATATGGTGTATAGGTACACCTCAAATTGTAAGAAATATGCTAGTGGTAAAATGACCAAGAATATTTACCCTTATGAGGCAATATTGAACACATGGAGTTCCATCCACACTGATATGTGATCGGATACCAAATTGCAACAAACTTTCCCAATGGTGTGCTCCAAAACAATGCTGCACAAGAGAGAAAGAGGGGCATAAAGCACAAGGTAATTTAGTCAGCATATCTAAGCCCAAAAGGAATCAATAGAGTAGTAAGAAGGAGAAATGTTCCATTACCGCAGAAATCTTCAAACGCATATGTCGTTCCCCGGTGGTCTAGTGTAATACTGACCATGTTGCGCCGGCATTTATACACCCTCTCCACTCCCGCGGCGTCTGACGTCACCGCGGGAGTGAGAGCGAGGTGTGCCCGGCGATCCAATTGAAGCCAAGCGGGAAGTGCGTCATATAGACGCGACCGCATTACATGATGCGGCCCGGAACCGGAAGTCGAGGATGACCACATCCGGTCCGGTCGCCATGTATGCAAAGGAGGTAGATTGAGAAAGAAACAAATAGTCCGAAATAGGTTCAACACTAGGATCGACCCAAATGACGCTAATTAAGCGATGATACTTACCTGAGAGAATCTTGAAATATATAAAGATATAAAGAAGATTTTATAGGACACAGTCACATACAAAAATCTGCCTCAATTACTCTCTCATATCTATAGTAAGAAATATGCATTCATCTGCTAAAAGAAGGATGTAAAAAGAAAAAGGATGTAATATAAGGCTCCAAAAAGGAAATCCTCGACTTCCGGTTCCGGGCCGCATCATGTAATGCGGTTGCGTCTATATGACGCACTTCCCGCTTGGCTTCAATTGGATCGCCGGGCACACCTCGCTCTCACTCCCGCGGTGACGTCAGACACCGCGGGAGTGGAGAGGGTGTATAAATGCCGGCGCAACATGGTCAGTATTGCACTAGACCACCGGGGAACGACATATGCGTTTGAAGATTTCTGCGGTAATGGAACATTTCTCCTTACTACTCTATTGATTCCTTTTGGGCTTAGATATGCTGACTAAATTACCTCATGCTTTATGCCCCTCTTTCTCTCTTGTGCAGCATTGTTTTGGAGCACACCATTGGGAAAGTTTGTTGCAATTTGGTGTCCGATCACATATCAGTGTGGATGGAACTCCATGTGTTCAATATTGCCTCATAAGGGTAAATATTCTTGGTCATTTTACCACTAGCATATTTCTTACAATTTGAGGTGTACCTATACACCATTTATATATTATTTTTTTGTCTCTCTTAAAGGGATACTTCTTCCTGGGGATTTATATGGGATAATCTTTGCTCTCCCTCCCTCTTTTGATATTGGAATACCCTTGAAGTATATTTCATTGATAATTCAGAATAGGTAAATATATTCCCATTCAAGAATGTGATATTTATAAGTCACAAAACCTATATTGTTTCTAATGTATTCCTATATTGCAGTCTCTCATTCTCAATAAGTATTATCCTTGGCTTGGCTATCACCCTCTCTATGGGTCAACTTTAAGGGGCTGGATGTCTCAGTTCCTCCCTCCTCATTCACCTGGTCTCCGGCGCCTACGTTGTGTTCACCTCCGGCAAAAGAAAGGGGTCAGGTCTTTATAAAGGTACCTTTTGATATTAGTGCTAAAATTGTGAAGTGTATGAGGGCATCAAATTTAGGACCTTTTGGCTTATGCCCCAGTAGTTATTCCTTTGTTCTATTGTTTACGTTCTTTTTCTTTCTGTAATTTAGAAATGTTCACTCTCAAGAAATATCTGGCAAAACTCCTGAAGAAGCTATTATGAAGATGGCGAAATATGTAGAGTTGATATTTTTGAGTGCATTCCTTTGCTTTTAACATTTTATCTAATGTCCTGTCTTGTCCCTTTTCCTTTGTGTAATAAAATGTTCAATTTTTGAGAATTCAGATTTTTCTCCATCATTTGCACCTCTAAAGTCCCAATTTGCCCCCCTCATTGTAGTTACCATTTATTATAGGGATGTGGTGCTTTTTATCCTATCTCTAGCAATATTTAAAAAAAAAAACCTGAATCATTAGGTTCTGGATCAGGGGGCAAGGTCCCTGCATTGAGGTTTTTCACCTCCTGTGTGCCCGATGGGGAACTGCGGAGGGGGATCTGTTTGTGTCTCGTCTAATAAAACTGGCCTCGCCGGTAGTGGTACGTAGACCTAGTCGAGATGGTCGTCGAGCGTCCCTGGCGGCTGCCTCTGAGTGAGGATCTGCTGTCTTGAGGACCACTCTTTCACCTGGCTTTACGGCCGCTGGCTTTAACGGCGCGGCTGTTGAAGGCAGATGCCACAGATGCTCTGGTGGCTCCTTTGGGCCAGTATCATCTAATATACCCTTTTCCTTTTCGGAAACCTCTGCGAAGAATCGAGGCAAGAGGGATTCCGGTCATCCTAGTGGCTCCAGACTGGCCCCGTCAGTCTTGGTTTTCAGATCTGGTACGACTGGTCGCTGACGTCCCTTAGGAACTCCCTCTCAGAGAAGATCTTCTGGCTCAAGGGTCGATCTTCCATCCTGCTTTACAGTCACTGTCTTCAGCGGTGTGGCTATTAAAAGCCTGGTGCTGAAGGATATGGAGGTGTCGTAATCGGTGATTCCCATGCTGTTAAAAGCTAGAAAATCTACTTCTAGGACGATTTATCATCGTGTCTGGAAGGCATATATTAAGTGAGGCTCAGGAGGGGGGGGGGGGTTCCCCCCACATTCCTTTTTATGTGGCTAGAATTTTGGAGTACCTCCAAAAAGGGGTAGATCAGCACTTGGCCTAGGGAGCCATCAAGGGCCAAGTTTCGGCCTTGGCAATTTTCTTTCAATGCTTTCCTTGATTCATACTTTTATTCAGAGGGTCCGCCACTGGGCTCCCCTGGTGATGACTCTGTTGGCCCTGTGGGACCTCGATTTGGTGCTGTCGGTTCTTCAGAAACCGCCTTTTGAAAATATTTGTGAGATTCCTCTGCTCACTTCGACACAGAAGGTAGCCTTCTTGGTGGCTATTACTTCTGCACGCAGGTTGTGGGAGTTGGCTGCGTTGTCCTTTCGTTCCCCTTATCTGGTGGTCCACAGGGACAAAGTAGTACTTCGTCCCTGTCAGTCATTCCTTCCTAAGGGTGTTTCTGGTTTCCATTTAAATGAAGACATTGTGTTGCCTTCCTTGTGTCCTAAGCCTATACACCCTAAAGAGATTGCCTTACATTACCTGGATGTGGTTGGGGCAATCAGGATGTATCTGGCGATGACTTTGTCGTTTAGGAAATCTGACTCACTATTTGTCCTTACAGATGGACCACGTAAAGGGCTGGCTGCGTCTGCTGCGACCATTTCCAGATGGATCTGGCAGACGGTGGTGCAAGCCTATTCTATTAAGGGTCAGGATCCTCCTTTCCATGTTAAGGCGCATTCTACAAGGGCGCTTAGTGCCTCTTGGGCCTTTCGTCATCAGGCATCCGTGGTGCAGGTTTGCAAGGCGACCACCTGGTCGTCTGTGCATACTTTCACAAAATGTTAAAAGTGGATGTGTTGACACCTGTGGATGCTGCCTTTTGCTGCAAGGGTTTGCAGGCTGTTTGAAAAGGCTAGTCCTCTTTGAGGGTGTAATTTTCAGGTGAGCTCCAATTGTTCTTGTTTGAGCTCTTGTTACCTGGTTGGCTAGGTTTTAGCCTTTTGGGGATTTTTTTCTGCTGTGTTTTTCCCGCGCCTCATGTTTGACACTGCTTTGGGATGTCCCAATGGTCAAGAAGATCTGGAGCTGTGTCTGTCAATGAACGAAAGAGAAAATTGTATTTCGTAAAATCCTTTTCTCTGATGTTCATTGATGGACACAGCACCCACCCCTCTATTGAGTTGTGTTATATATTCTTCTGACACTGCTTGCAACAAAACTGAGTGCCTATATATAGTAGGAAGTGGAGTATACCCCCTGGGCCTGCCCCATAGGCATGGTAAAGTTTTTTTCCTGCCTAGTGTCCTACTCCTGTAGGGGACAGCAAACCCAATGGTCAAGAAGATCTGGAGCTGTGTCCGTCAATGAACATCAGAGAAAAGCATTTTATGGTCAGACAAAAATCCAATTTTTTAAATGTGCTTTTAAACATTGTTTTTACGAATCTCCAGGTGATTATGAAAGTTAGAGTTTAAATAATGTGCATGCATACAGGCTTATTAAAATCCCATTCATGCTGGATCTTTCTGCTAGGAGCTGGCAGGCAAATTTGTTGTAAAAAATGCTTGGTTAATCGCGTATTTAGACACATTCATGTATATATTTATGCATTAAAATTCTTTCTCATAGCTAGAATATTAATTTGTTCAAGCTAATAGACTGAAATACACATATATGCACACACACATGTAAATTATGTCAGTACACTTCTTTCTGAAAGCACGTTTGGAGTATTTTTAAAATCAAATATATTTTTATTAAGAACAAGTTTTCAGAACTAACAGAAATAAGATAGAAAGAAAAACAAATTCAAATTGAAATTGTGAATACAACTTGACATTAATCATAAAGGAACAATTTTCAGTCAACTTCAACATCCACATAAAGGCACTGCAGGCAATATCAATTACTGATATGACACAAATGCTCAAATTCGTTCAAGGGTATGCAGTATGCACTAGACCTGATTCAAATAAAGAAGTACAGTAGGTTGATAATTGGAATTTCGCCAATTCAGGGGAGGTGAAACTGTAGTTGATTGGGTCACAAAGGAACCCAGAGAAGAGTACATTGGCTAATTTGTTAATGCACCTAAACACTGCTCTACAATCCAAATCTAAACACCACAATATACACATGGACACATTAGCGAAGAGCTGATATAAAGCTGCATTCAGAGACCAAAAAAAAAATGCTTCTAAAAATAGCATTTTCTCTTTCGTTCATTGGCAAACACAGCTCATGATCTTCTTAACCATTGGGTTATACTGCCCCCTACAGGAATAGAACACTAGGCAGAAAAAAGTCTGGCTACGCCTATGGGCAGTCCCAGAGGGTATACTCACTCTCCCTGCTATAGGTACTAAGTTTTTGTTTTTAGCCTTGTCAGAAGTAAGGACCTAGTTCCTTGCTGGGTGTAATGTTCTGGTACCTTTGGTACCCTAATTCCACTTTTCCTAAGTGTATGCGCCCCACCATTCTCTTTTGGTAAGGTGCGCATACACCTTTAAGACCGATGCTGTCATCACTGAGCGCCGCTGGAGCGGCTATTTCAACCTCTGGCGGTCTCACTCACATGTTCCTTCAACGCCGCATAATCTGTCTTGAAGCTCTCATGCTTGCAAGCATACCTCGCTATCGGAACCACGCTGCTGATCCCTGTATCCCGTTACTGGATCATCCGCTCTTGCCGAACCTCTCCTCTACTACATTGCTACTAGTGATAAGTACCCCACAGGGGAAACCTCTATAACCTTCATACTAAAGCTTACACTATCTAGCTCTGCATACTAAGGACTATTACTACATCTGCATTAACTAAGATTGCTAGCTCTTGAGCCTAATACCATCTGCTCTTGCACTGGGTTGGTCTATCCTGTATGTTCACCTGCTACTCTATCATCTGCTACCATACATGATTGCTAAACCTATCTGCATCCCATCTGCTACTATCTTACTTTCAAGAACATTCCTTTCAAGTGTCTGTCATCTACCATCTCTACCCAACCTGTCTCTTCAGCCTATCATCACTATATTACTATTCATATAAGTCACTCTAGGAACATCTTAATGAGTGTGTGTATTTACTTGCTGAAATGAGACTATCCACACATGATGAGTCTTGGGAGTTGGGATTGGTGTCTCAGCGTTTCTCTACATGACTACTGAAGTGGAATATTTCTGCAGCTGTAAATCCACATTATACATAAAACGCAGGAGCGTTACAGATTGAACGAACCTCAAATGGATTCAGCAGAAATAACCACTCAGGTGACACAATTAAAACAGCAAGTAACTGCGTTAATACACGCACTTGCTGAATTAAGAGAAGAAAATCAGGCTCTGACGCAGCAGGTAACCAGACTGACACAACTTACCACTGCTCAGTCCCCTGAACCCAAAATAAATCCTCCTTTGGTATTTACGGCGATCGCAAAAAATTTCGCGAATTTAAAAACGCATGTGAGTTACTTTTCTTGCTAAAACCCCGTACCTACCTTACTGATCACATTAACCACTTAAGCCCCGGAGGATTTGGCTGCTAAACGACCAGAGGGTATTTTGCGATTCGGCACTGCGTGACTTTAACGGACAATTGCGCGGTCGTGCGACGCTGTACCTAAACGAATTTGGCGTCCTTTTTTTCCCACAAACAGAGCTTTCTTTTGGCGGTATTTGATCACCTGTGCGATTTTTTGATCACGCGCTATAAACAAAAAAAGAGCGTAAATTTTGCAAAAATAGCAATATTTTTCCCTTTTTTTTATATGAAATTCCCCCAAAAAAAATGTAAAAATCAAAATTTTTTAATATTTTCGGCCAATTTGTTTTATGCTACCTATGTTTGGTAAAAAAATCGCAAAAAGCGTATTTTGATTGGTTTGCGCAAAAGTTATTGCGTTTACTAACAAAGGGAAAGATTTTTGTCATTTTTGTTGGTTTTTTTTTTAACGCGTAATGGCGGCGATCTGCGATTTTTTTTGCGGTACTGCGACATTGCGGTGGACAGATCGGACCCTTGACTGACATTTTTGACACTTTTGGGGTTACCAGTGACATTTCTACAGTAATCAGTACTATATATATGCACTGTTACTGTAAAAATACACTGGTAGTGAAGGGGTTAACTTTATTTGAGAGGGAGGGGCTGTGTGTGTCCCTAGGGGCGTGATTCTAACTGTGATTGGCTGTGGCTTCAACTGTATGCAGAATGATCAATGGATCTACATAGTAGATCCATGTGATCAGCTCTCATACAGAGAGGAGAATGACAGGCAGCTTGTTTACACAAGCTGCCTGACTTTCTCCCTCTCCCCCGCCGATCGCAGAGTGGCCGGCGGCGATCGGGTCCGCCGGTCACACGCGCGGGGGGGTCCGTGACCACGCGGGAGCGGGAGCGCGCCTCCGGCGGCGCGCGCTCGCTCCCTAAACCCTCACAGGCGAGCGACGTAGACCTACGTCACTTTGCCTGTGAGGGGCTGACCGCCGCCGTAGATAGTCGTGCGGCGGTCGGCAAGTGGTTAAGGTTTGTACTATTATTTCTTACCTAACAGGCGATCCTCGGGCCTGGGCAGACTCTCTTTTTGAGAAAAACGATCAGCTTCTCAAATCCTATGCCTTATTTCTAGCAGAACTTACTAGCCTATATGATGATCCCAATAGGCAGAGTACTGCCGATCTTCAATTAAGGTCCTTCAAACAAGGTAGGAGACCTGTGGAAGACTTTGTCGCAGAATTCAAGAGATGGACCCTTGATTCAGAATGAAATGATGCATCTCTGAAAACTCAATTTAGGCTTGGCCTATCAGAGGCCGTTAAAGACGAGCTCGCCCGAGCGGATCTGCCAAAAACCCTGGATGCATTGATACAACTCAGTATCACCATAGATAGAAGACTATGAGAAAGAAAGGCTGAAAAAATGGGAATGCCATTATCCAGTTCTTCTCGGATTTCGGCCGATGACCCCACTCCTATGGAGGTAGGAACCATACGCCCACCTCTATCAACTATGGAAAGAGCCAGAAGATGATCTGGTAATCTCTGCTTGTACTGTGCATCCCCGGATCACAAGATAGACGTCTGTCCCCTAGTCTACAAAAAGAAGGGTGAGTGTTTACATGTCCTCCTAGGGGGATTGACAACTTCAATTACTAACCCTTACCTTTTTGTTTGCTTAACATTACAGTGGGACCAGAACAGGATTACTACTAAGGCCATGATTGACACAGGATCTTGTGGAAATTATATTGACATACGTTTTGCTGCTTTAAATAAAGTCCCTATTATTTCTAAACCTAAACCTGTCTCAGTGAGTCTTATTAACAGTGTTCCTTTATCCTCTGGTCCGATCACTGATCAGACACAGGCACTCCTAGTCACTACTAACGGGTCTCATATGGAGACCACTACCTTCGATCTAATACCTTCACCCCACTTTCCCATTGTTTTGGGACTTCCCTGGTTACACACACATCAACCAACCATAGATTGGAAGGAACGGACCCTGGCCTTCCTCTCTTGCTATTGCGAGGGTACGTGTAACCTCCCGTCTTCCGGGAAGATCCTGTCTGTGGTGACAGATGAGATTGCACCACTATGTTATCAGGATCTCTCTGAGGTTTTTCTTGAGAAAAATGCTCAAGCACTACCTCCCCATCGAGACTATGATTGTAGTATTGATCTACTCCCAAATAGCAAATTGCCGTTCGGTCATGTTTATCCTCTTTCACAGGATGAACTTTCCCATCTCAAAGAATATTTGGATGAGAATTTGAAAAAAGGTTTTATTAGACCTTCCACTTCTTCCACAGCAGCAGGACTCTTTTTTGTCCGCAATAAGGACTCAAGTCTCAGGCCTATCATCGACTATAGGCAATTGAATGCTATTACAATAAAAGATCGCTATCCTCTACCGCTTATCCCTGAGCTCATTGAGCAGGTTCGTGGACCTACCTATTTTTCAAAATTGGACCTGAAAGGGGCATACAATCTCATTCGAATCCGTGATGGACACGAGAGGAAGACTGCATTCAGAACCAGATACGGATTGTTCGAATATCTTGTAATGCCATTCGGGCTATGCAACGCCCCTGCAGCCTTTCAACGATTTATAAACGATATTTTCAGAGACTTACTAGATGTCTGTGTTGTGGTATATCTGGACGATATACTTATATATTCACGATCCTTGTCTGAACACATAAGACATGTAAGACTAGTATTATCGAGACTGCTTGCACACAACCTATACGTGAAACTGAAAAAATGCTTGTTTCATAAAGAAGAGGTACTGTTTCTAGGCTACATCATATCCAAAACAGGAATCAAGATGGACATGAGTAAGATATCCTGCATTCAGGATTGGCCTACACCAACCACCCGCAAGGCGCTACAGCGATTCCTTGGATTTTCTAATTTCTACAGGAAATTCATCAGGAACTTCTCTGCCATTGTGAGACCCCTCACACAGCTCACTAGCATTAAGAGACCATTCAAATGGTCAGATGAAGCAAATAAAGCTTTTCACCTGTTAAAGACAAGGTTTACTTCTGCTCCCATACTACGCCATCCAGACCCATCCCTCCAATACATTCTGGAAGTAGATGCGTCAAACATGGCAGTAGGAGCAATACTCTCCCAACGACCAACTAACACTTCACCACTCCATCCAGTCGCCTTCTTTTCTAAATCCTTAAGCAGTCCAGAGGTAAATTACCCTGTGGGTGAAAAGGAACTGCTTGCTATAAAATTGGCTCTGGAGAATTGGTGACATCTACTCGAAGGTACCCGATTACCAATACTTATATACAAGGACCTTAAAAATCTTCAATATCTTCAGACTAACAAAACTCTCTCTCACCGACAGGTACGATGGTCACTATTCTTTCTAAGGTTTAACTTCCTAGTGACCTACACACCTGCAGATAAGAACAAAAAGGCGGATGCACTATCACGACTAACTGAAGAAAACTACTTCGAAATCCCTTCCGTTCCTATAATACCTCACAAGCGTATTATTGGAGTTGTCCGTTCTTTGAAGGAAGAGGTTTTGCATGGTATAAGTTTGGATTCACCCCCACCACAACTAAATACCGATGCAGAAGGCTTCCTCTACTACAACGACAAACTTTACATACCACCTACCATGCGCACCAAGATCTTGGAATTATCGCATGATGTGCCTATGGCAGGACATATGGGTATGACAAAGACTCTTAATCTGATTACCAGACAATTCTGGTGGCCTGACATGAAAACATCTATACAAAAATTCGTCTCTTCATGCAATGTCTGTGCCAGGTCCAAAATTGACACTACGAGACCATCCGGTCTACTATGCAGTCTACCAATACCCCAAACTCCATGGGAAGTTGTGTCCTTGGACTTTATAGTAGAACTACCTCCTTCCAAAGGATTTAATACCATCTTGGTGTCAGTGGACCATCTGACAAAGATGGCACATTTCATTGCTATTCGCAGACTACCTTCGTCCAAACAAATGGCAGAACTCCTGATGAAACATGTCTTTAAGTTACATGGTATCCCAAAAACTCTTCTGTCTGACCGTGGATCACAATTTATTTCCAAGTTCTGGCAAGAACTATGTCACATACTACGAATTGAGCGGAAGCTCACTTCTCCTTACCATCCGCAGACCAACGGACAGACTGAAAGAGTCAACCAATGCATCGAGCAATATTTACGTTGTTACACTTCTTACCAACAGGATGATTGGGTGGATCTTCTCCCTCTGGCAGAATTTGCCTACAACAACGCAACCCACAGTACGACCAAGCAGAGTCCGTTCTACTTGAACGATGGGTTTCATCCCTCTATTCTTCCACCACGCATCCTTCCTTCAAATAACCCAGTAGCCTCAGACTATCTTACCCAAATAAAGGACTCTCTGGGTTTGCTTAATACTACCATTGCACACGCTCATAGTCAACAAAAGAAGTACTATGATCTTCGCAGAAGACCTTCTCAGTATGCTATTGGGGACCTCGTTTGGCTCTCAACAAAAAATTTAAGACTGAAAATCCCTAGCAAAAAGCTTGGACCTCTCTTCTTGGGACCTTTCCCAATCAAGAAACTTATTGGAAAAGCTGCAGTACAGCTTACATTGCCAATAGACCTCAAAATACATCCCATTTTCCATGTGTCGCTACTGAAGCCCCATGTTCCTGACCAAGGAATAAGGCCTACTATCCCACTTCCTCCTCCTGTACAAGTTGAAGGTGGAGAAGAATATGAGATAAAAGAGATTCTGGATTCTCGTATCCACAGAAGAAAACTTCAATACTTAGTTCGATGGAAGAACTATGGGCCCCAAGACGACACCTGGCTAAACACCTCTGACATACATGCCCCTAGATTAATCCGCAACTTTCATGCGAAGTACCCAGACAAACCAGCTCCAGAGGCCTTCAGGAGCCGGCCTTAAGGAGGGGGTACTGTAATGTTCTGGTACCTTTGGTACCCTAATTCCACTTTTCCTAAGTGTATGCGCCCCACCATTCTCTTTTGGTAAGGTGCGCATACACCTTTAAGACCGATGCTGTCATCACTGAGCGCCGCTGGAGCGGCTATTTCAACCTCCGGCGGTCTCACTCACATGTTCCTTCAACGCCGCATAATCTGTCTTGAAGCTCTCATGCTTGCAAGCATACCTCGCTATCGGAACCACGCTGCTGATCCCTGTATCCCGTTACCGGATCATCCGCTCTTGCCGAACCTCTCCTCTACTACATTGCTACTAGTGATAAGTACCCCACAGGGGAAACCTCTATAACCTTCATACTAAAGCTTACACTATCTAGCTCTGCATACTAAGGACTATTACTACATCTGCATTAACTAAGATTGCTAGCTCTTGAGCCTAATACCATCTGCTCTTGCACTGGGTTGGTCTATCCTGTATGTTCACCTGCTACTCTATCATCTGCTACCATACATGATTGCTAAACCTATCTGCATCCCATCTGCTACTATCTTACTTTCAAGAACATTCCTTTCAAGTGTCTGTCCTCTATCATCTCTACCCAACCTGTCTCTTCAGCCTATCATCACTATATTACTATACATATAAGTCACTCTAGGAACATCTTAATGAGTGTGTGTATTTACTTGCTGAATTGAGACTATCCACACATGATGAGTCTTGGGAGTTGGGATTGGTGTCTCAGCGTTTCTCTACATGACTACTGAAGTGGAATATTTCTGCAGCTGTAAATCCACATTATACATAAAACGCAGGAGCGTTACACTGGGATCGCTGGTCCTGGCAATTTTTTCTTTTTTTTCTTTTTCTTATTTTTTCTCCTGGTTTTTTCCTGTGAGATCTACAATTAGCTGCAGGACTGGGCAACAGGCTGGATAATCTGGATCCAGTGGTCACCCCAGTCTGGGCAGCGAGCGTGCGCAGACCTCAGCTCTGCGCTAGGTCAGCCGCGACATAGCCCCACCGGACGGCGGCTGGCCTGCGAGTTTAACGCCTTGTGAGGTCGCATATGACCGGGTCTTGACCCAAGTCGCAGCGTTCCTCCTAGCCAACAGCACCCCCCATTTTGATAGTGAAGGGTTCTGTTTGAAACGCTGCCCACCAGGTTCCTGGTATGGTGAGGAGCTGCCCCCCCTTCTCCTGGAGAGTTTTGAGGTGGATGTGGGCCTCTTCTTGGGACATTCATCCCTTGGGTTCCCCTCCTTCCCGTCAGGCACCCCCTTTCATCTTTTCCCTAATCCTACCCCCTATTCACTTATGCTGGGGCTGTGTGGGTGGTCTGGTCCACCTCCTAGGGTGGGGGCGGGGGGCTATGCTGGCGATGGGGGGTGCACCGCTGGTGACTGGACGATCAACTGTTCGGGGTGGGATTGTACCCGGTGGGGGCTCCTGCCAGGGCCCCACGTCCTGCCTGGGCCTGTCCTTGAGGCCTGGGTTCCCTCCTGGGTCCCTGTAAGCCTCGTGGTGCCACGCAGGGCCGCCATTTTGTTGTAGCCTGTGTGTTTCTTTACACGGCGGCCATGTTTGTGTAGTCCGTGGCCATTTTGCAGTGTTTTGCCATTAAAAATAGCAGCGGCCATGACAGTGGAGTCCTGTGGGCGTCAATTTTGGTGGTGGGAGCCCCTCCTCATCCCCTGGAGCAGACTCCTGGATCCTTTCACTTTCTGATCGCCGTGCATGGAGTAGAGATTATCTTGGTGGCTGCAGTTGCCTGTTTCTGCTGGGTAGTGAGACTGGTGGGGTTCTCTCCCACTTGGTGCTTGTAACTGGCGACCGGGTGGTGCTGCCAGCACAGTGGGGGTTGTCCCTTGCAGTGTTTTCACCTTTTGTGGGGTCCCCCTGGTGACTCATGGAGTCTTTGGAGCACATCTCCACACCTGATCCCCTCTCTGAGACTGCGGGGCCCTCCGGGTCCCAACCATCCATCGATGCACCAACGACAGTCCTGGAGTCCTTTGTGTCCTGGGAGGAGGTAGTCTTCACCCGAAGGGCTAGCAAAAAGCGCCCCCTGCCTCATCTTTCTCAGTAGATCCTGAATCGGATTCGGCCGTCGCGGACATGGGTCACTCTGCTGGGTCTACGATCACGCTCCCGGAATCCTCTGATAGTGAGGATGATTCCTCCACGTCTGCAACCATGCATGAAAAGGCGCTGGTGGAAGCACTGATTATATCTTTGCGTGAAACCTTGACGATGGAGGCTGCGACAGAGGCGTAGGTTCCCTATGGCACTCACAAGCCAACCAGAGTGGCAAAGGTGTTTCCTTTGCCCGCCTATTTTGACAGAATGGTTGCTAAAGAGTGGGGACAACCAAAGTATCCCCGTTGGGTCCCTAAGCGCTTTACTAGGCGTTACCCCTATGAGGAGTCCCTTCTTAAAAAGTGGACTGTTCCACCGGTGGTGGACCCTTCGGTTTCCAGATTGAACAAGGCAGCCATGATTCCAGTTGAAGAGTCTCCGGCCTTTAAGGAACCGGCTGACAGGTAGGTGGAGGCTGTGGCCCGAAATATGTGGCTGGTTTGGCACTGAGGCCGGTATTCTCTGACCGAGTGGGCTGAGCTTTTACGCCTGGTCTGGAGGGAGAACAGCTCCCCCCTGCCTTTGCTGAGCTGGCAGACCAGCTGGTCCAGGGGCTGCAGTTTATCTTAGATGCCTCTTTGGATGCGGCTCCCCTAGTTGACTGATCTTCCCTTTCAATGAGATCGCCTGTTTGGAGCTACCCAGGATGACATCATTAAAGGTCTCACGGGGGGGGGGTACCTTTCTTTTTCAGGCTACTAAGGGCAAGGAACCTCGTCGTAGACGTGGACCTTCCATTTTGGCTCATAAGATGTTTTTTCGTCCCTCAGGATCGACTGACAAGGGCTCAAAGTCTTTCAGGGCTGCCTCTGGAGGATCCAAACTAACCTGGTCTGGCAAGCCGAGAGTGGGTTTCTCCAGACCCGTGGGCAAGGCTCCTTCAGCATAAAGGTGCACCCTCAACCATACCAGGGGTGGGGGGGCGTCTTCACTGGTTTCCGGACCCGTGGACTTCCCTGGTGCAGGACAAGTGGGTCCACAAAGTCATTTGGTCCGGCTACACAATCGAGTTTCTCTCTTGTCCCCCGGCAAGGTTCTTTCCTTCCAACTTGCGCCTGTCCCGGACTGCTTACAGGTTCTGTTTGGGGCGGTACAAGACCTGTTACATCAAGGAGTGATTGTCTCGGTTCAGACTTCGGAACCTTTTCAGTGTTTTTACTCAAACCTATTTACAGTTCCCTGGAAGGTAAAGTGCATCCAATCCTGGACCTCAAGGCGCTGAACTTCTTTGTACGGGTGCAGAAGTTCAGTCCATTCAGTGGAGTCCATTCACACAGTGGTGGCATCCCTGCATCAGGGGGATTTTCTTGCCTCTGTCGACATCAAGGATGCTTACCTTCACATTCCAATATGTGCCAGTCACCAGCGCTTCTTCCGCTTTGCCATGGGAGAGGAGCATTATCAGTTTGTGGCGTTACCCTTTGGTCTCGCCTCTACTCCCCGGGTCTTCACAAAAGTGTTTTGCTACGCCAACAGGGGATCACGGTACTGGGCTACTTGGACAATCTCCTACTGCAAGTGGAGTCTCCTTTTGCTCTAGTGGAAAACCTGGAGATCACCATATGAACTCTGCGAGATTTCGGCTGGATTCTGAATTTTCAGAAGTCTGCCCTGGTTCTGTCCACAAATCTGGACTATTTGGGCCTGACTCTGGACTTGGCCTTAGCCAGAGTGCTCCTTCCTCTGGACAAACTCCAGAAACTGCAGGCTGCAATTTGTCTCCTGCTTTCCAACAGGTGGTCATCCCTCCAGGCTTGCATGCAGGTGCTGGGCCTGATAGTGTCCTTCGAGGTGGTTCCGTTTGCACAGTTCAATACGAGGTCCCTGCAAAAGGAGAGTCTTACTAAATGGGACAAGACACCGCAGTCTCTGGACAAATGAAATCTGGCTGAGTCGGGGAACGAAGGAATCCCTGAAATGGTGGCCTCGTTCTCCCATGCTTCGGTTGGGCAAATCCTTCCCCCACTTGTATTGGACAGTGGTCACCACGGATGTCAGCCTGTCCGGCTGGGGAGGCATCCTCGCCAAGTATCTTGCTCACAGTGCTCAGGGGATCTGAACGCTGGAAGAGTCCAGACTACTGATCAATGTCTTGGAACTCCGAGCGATCAGACTGTGTCTGGACCATTGGATTGATCCTCTTCAGGGTTGTCCAGTGTGCATTCAATCGAAAAAATGCCACAGCTATGGCTTATGTCAATCACCAAGGGGGGAAAGAAATGTCCTGGCGGGCTCTGGAGGTAGTCGGCATTCCAATGTGTGCAGAATGGTTCGCTCCAGCCCTCTCTGCCGTACACATTCCCGGGGTGTAAAACTGGCAAGCCGATTACCTCAGCCAGGCAGGCGTTGGACCAAGGGAAGTGGTCCCTACATATGGAGGTGTTTCATCAGTTGTGTCTCTGGTGGGGCACTCCAGAGGTGGATCTGTTGGAATCTCGGTTCCACAGAAAGGTGCAGAGGTTTGTGGCTCGGTCAAGGGATCCTCTGGCAAGTGCCACAGACGCACTGGTGGCCCCATGGGGTCAGTATCGTCTGATTTACGCCGTCCTTCCTCTCAAGCTTCTGCCAAAAATTCTACGCAGGATCGAGGCAGAAGGGATTCCGGTCATCTTAGTGGCTCTGGACTTGCCTCGCCGGGCTTGTTACGCTCATCTGGTGCTGCTGATTGTCGACGTTCCTTGGAAGCTTCCTCTCAGGGAGGATCTACTGTCCCAAGGACTGATCTTCCATCCTGATTTACAGTTGCTGGCTTTGACAACCTGGCTGTTGAATGCCAGGTGCTGAAGGATAGAGGTTAATCTGAGTCGATGATTCCACGCTATTAAATCTATGAAATCTACTTCTAGGAAGATCTACCATCGTACGTTGTGTGGTGAGTCTCTTGGGGTTCATCCTCGCTCCTTTCCAGTGCCTCGGATCTTTACCTTCCTTCAACAGGGGGTTGAACAGACGTTGGCCTACCATCAAGGGTTAGGTGTCGTCTTTGGCGGTCTTCTGCCAACAACCTTTGGCCACACACTCCCTAGTGCATACCTTTCTTAAGGGTGTCCGACATTTGGTTCCCCCAGTGCGGGCTCCTTTGCTGCCTTGGGACCTCAGTTTGGTGCTTTCGGTCCTCCAGAAGCCTCCCTTTGAGAATCTTTGGGAGATTCCCCTGCTTATGCTGTCCCAGAAGGTGCCCTTTTTGGCGACTATCACCTCTGCGCGCATGGTGTCGGAACTGGCAGTATTTTCCTGTCGTTCCCCTCAACTGGTGATTCACAAAGATAGGGTGGTTCTTCGTCCCTGTCTGTCGTTCCTTCCAAAAGTTGTCTCTGATTTTCATTTGAATGAGGACATTGTGCTGCCTTTATATAAGAATAATGTGATCCTTACTGATTCCTACATCGTGGAGCATGATAATAATAGATGTATACATATAATTACACCTATATAGTTTTAGTATCTTTAAATATTAATAAATATGATAAGTTAATGTAATATATATATTCATATTTGTGTATATTCCATATTGATAATTGAAGCTAAAGTGGCTCTTGTAAGTTTGTTAAAAACATGTTTTTTGCTAAGATGTTATGAGTGGAAGACCACTTTTGGGTCATCGCTCCTATACCAATGAATGTGTGATGTGTGATAAAAAAAACCCTATAAAAGGGGCATCTGAGATCCGTCCGATCAGAGCATACAGGGCGGCTTCATAGGGGTGTGCTCTCATGTAGCTACGTCTGATAATAAACCTTTTATTTGGGACTCTCTCAATCTGAAGGTTGTCATTTCAGGTAATTCCCTATTCACCTTCCCTGTGTCCCAGGCCTAAAAATCCGAAGGAAATTTCTTTTCATGCCTTGGATGTGGTCCGGGCAATTAGGGTGTTCCTGGCAGCTACAGAGTCTTTCAGAGAGACAGACTCTGTTTGTGCTCATGGATGGGCCTCGTAAAGGGTTGTCTGCTTCCTCTGTAATCATTTCCTGATGGATCAGACAGACAGTGATTCAGGTCTATTCCATCAAGGGTCAGGCTCCTCCTTTCACTCTTAAGGCACACTCTACTCGGGCGCTTAGTGCCTCCTGGGCTTTGTCTGTCAATGAACAAAAGAGAAAATGGGATTTTTGACTTACCGTAAAATCCATTTCTCTGATGTTCATTGACCTACACAACACCCACCCCTCTGTGGAGTTGTAATTCTTCTGACACTACTTGTAACTAAACTGAATGCCTATAGTATAGAGAGGGAGTATACCCCCTGGGACTGCCCATGGGCATAGCTAAACTTTTTTTATGCCTAATTTCCTACTCCTGTAGGGGGCAGTATAATCCAATGGTTATGAAGATCTGAAGCTGTGTTCGTCAGTGAATATCAGAGAAATTGATTTTTACAGTAAGTCAAAAATTTGTGTCTGTTTTTTGTTGCATGCTAGTCTCATATCGAAACCGAAGAGGTTACTCAACATAAGAAAATTCTCGTACAACAAAATTCAACTTCAGAAATTATGTCATGTGTTGAATTGTTTTGTATGTGTAGCACTGCCCCCTTGAGGACTGCCAGATGTCACACTCAACTCTCCAACATTTTACTTGGAAAAACATACTGTTTCTTGGGTAAAAGTTCATTCGTTGCCCATGGCAACCACCGTTACAAACGTGACTTGTCAGCACACTTTCACTGATCACTATAGAGTAGACAATCCTTTCTTTACTGACACTTCAGCACATTACCTGGGGAACCATAGCATTACTTGGCGGAACTACTCGGCCGTTGCTTTTAGCAGCTGTTGCTGTAACCCAGGGGTGCCTCCCGGAGGACGCCTCCAAATGTAGGACTGCCACATGTCACACTTTACGGGTCCTCCTGAGTTTCCATTAGCAACCTTGACATGCACAGGGTCTCTCTTTTCCTTCTTTGCTCGTCTAATAATCATTGCAGGGGTATGTAGTTGTTTTTGTGTTTATTTATAAATTAGGATTGGGAGAAGGGAATAGTGGGATACTTCTTAAATATGCACAACATTGGACTTCTATCTCTCGGTACAGCTAGGCTGTTTATCCACCTTGCCACTGAGGTGGATTTAACGTTGTCTCTTTCCTAAGATGACTTGATGAACTAAGGTTATCTTCAGGACACTCTCCTCAGTATCCTCTTTCTCAACTGCCGACACCCATCCACTGACTGTCCTGCTCTTGTGGTGGCCCCCCTCAGGTCTGGCCTCTTGACACAAACCTCTGTACTCGCGATACTGTTTTTCTAGGGTCTCCAGTGTCTCCCCCCTCAGTCAGCTCTCCTGGACCTCTTGGTTCAGCTCCATTCCTCTGGCCCTCATGACAACCTCCTGAAGCCACGTGGCACTGCTACAGAGGAAGAAGCAGCCGCCACCCTTCCTCCGGGACTCTGCTCTCCAGCCAAAGACCCCGCTGCACATGTGCTGCTGGCTTTTATACACTTTCCCAGAATGCACCAAGACAGCTTGTCTACCAATCACCAGGACTGTATCAAAGCCTATGTATCCATTGGTCAGGTTTCCTCCCACTGTCCAACATGCCTCCCTATTGGACCAGTGTGAAACACTCCTCTAGACTCAATGAATCACATACTGAGCTCACTGAGCAGACCCCACTCACAGATCCTGCTCTCTGCTAGACAGAAAGCAATATAGATTTTCCTGCTGCTCCTCTGATAGGCAGACAGAGCCAAAAACTCTACTCTCTCACCAGCACCTACCTAGGAGGGTGCTACATATGTATTCTTTCATTTCCGAGCATGCGTAGTCTTACTCTTACGACCTTTTTCGGACGAAAACTATACTAATTAAATGAAAATTGGACAATGTGTTCACGTACGATGAAAATTTTATAACCTGCACATTCAGCTTTTGTCATACGAAAATTCGTAATCGGCTGTCGAAAGCACTGTACTAACGAACCAAAAATCGACAGGTCGTTCGTCGGAGGAAATTTTACTTCCAATTTTCTTATCGTGTCTACAGGCCTTTAATCATAGCCACACTACATAAAATATGGAAAATTCCATAAATACCCACCTCCCTATACTTCTAAAGAACAGGTATAAAGCCTGGAGTGGCTAGCTACAGCATACAAAAATTAACAAAAAAAATACACACACTTACAAGGACTTTTTCTTTTAAAGTATTTCCAGCCTTTTCCGATACTATATAGAAAATCTCCCTTTTATCCCTTTTGTTCTTTATATACTTGATCCCCTTTTGTTCTTTATATACTTGGTATCATAACAAACAAAGTAATGTTATCGCTATGTGTGCAAATCCAGTCAATTTATTCACAATCTAACCCTCATTCTCAAAGTCCATGAAGCCTTTCTTTAAAGAAAAAATCATTTAAAATCGCCTTCCCTCCTTTGGGCTAAAACCCTGTCTTTGCCTTAAAATAGAATCCAGAAATATTGTCAGCTTGTACATTTGTGAAATGCCTGGAATCATTGGAATAAGAGAGGTTTCTGTGCTCCACAGTGGTGCACCATGTGTAGACCATAGTAGTACTGTAGATTTATGGATCGACATTCAGAGATGTGTTGTCAAACACTGAACAACAGCGTTGTAATAATGTAAGCAAGTAAAGCTGCACTGATTTCTGTTTGGATGAGAACACTTGCACACACTGCCCATTATCATATTCTCCAAAAGCTGCATCTGCACATACTGGCCATTTTCAAACCACACACCTCATCTCCTACACATATTGTCTGATGTCTGTTTTCATGTCCTGCAGCACTCCCCTCTTGCACATACTGCACTTTGTTATATTGTCTACAGTTCTCTTCTTCACATATGTGGCCCACTGTTCATACTGTTCCCAGTCCACCCCTGCACATACTCCTTGATGTCATACCTTCGGCATGCCTCTTCTGCACATACTGGTCACTGTCATACATTCTGGACTTCTTATCTGCAATGTTGCTCGTTGCCATGCTCCTTACACAATCTTGCTGCACGTTGTCCTCCATCATACTCTGCAGTACGACTTTCCTGCAGATAATGACCTACCGGGACAACACTATAGGTCATATTTGACTGTTGTCATGTCTCCTGTGGCTATCTCTTCTGCAGAAGAGTGTAAAGGTTGGTCCTCCCAATGGAATGCTGCTTATCTGAGTTCTAACTTTATGGGATTCTATTGTGTGTTTCATATCTAATGTCCAGCCTGTAAAGATAAAATGCCAAACAAATGGACTGTGTATTAGGTTGTTTTTTTTTTTTAATGAATGTCATTTTTCCCCACTTTGTTTTTGCCCCCTTCCCTATCCCGTTTTTTATGTTGTCTGCTTTTTACCCAAAATAACCCCCCACTCTGCTCTGAAGAAGGGTTTTGTCTTGTTGCGCTTTATTGATCTATAGAGGGGTAATATAAATTATGCTCACTATGGTTAACTGTGTTGGGGGACAGGTGAAAAAATGATTCTCAAGTGGAAAGATGTTTCATAAATCAGCATGTGATAATTATATAGCTAGCTATTACTTCCATGGAAGCAAAGGTGTAAGTTAAAGCTTTAATTCCATCTCCTCTTATTACAGTGCTTTGAAAAAGTATTCATACCCCTTGAAATTTTCCACATTTTGTCATGTAACAACCAAAAACAAAAATTTATTTTATTGTATGGACCAACATTAAGAGGAACATAATTGTGAAGTGGAAGGAAAATGATAAATGGTTTTCAACATTTTTTACAAAAAAATATCTGAAAAGTGTGGGGTGCATTTGTATTTAGCCCCATGAGTCAATTCTTTGTAGAACCACCTTTCGCTGAAATTACATCTGCAAGTAATTTTGGTTATGTCTCTACCAGCTTTACACATCTAGAGAGTGAAATTTTTGCCCATTCTTTTTTGAAAAATAACCCAAGCTCTGTCAGATTGGATGGAGAGCGTCTGTGAACAGCAATTTTCAAGTCTTAAATATATATATAATCAAAAACAATTGCGCTAGAACACAAACAAAGATGATAATGATAAAAAGTCCAAAAGTACAGACTCTGAGCAGCTGACACACTGTCCTATTGGTAAAGGATGGTCATATACAATTAAATAAATAGCAGCGCTCAAAAATTTTGGATTCCAATTAATCCCTCAGTGTGAGGAAATAAATGCTGTGAGGGTCAAACATCGGTGTGTCCACCACCAGGAGAGTGAAGCCCCGTACACACGTACCAATCGTCGTCATACAAACGTCGGCGGACGAAAGATCTGCCGATTGTACGCGTGTTAGTATGGTGCCTCCGACAGCTGTCTGCGCACAATCCGCGGACAAGAGTCTTTCTTGCAAACATGAAAATTTTTGTCTGTGGACACCAGAAAGGACGATTGTTCGCCTGTCAGTACAGAAATCAGCCGACAGACCGCAGATTTGCAAGACTGGGCATGCTCAGAAAATAAAAAACACAGGGAAAGTTAACCATTACATGACATCACCTTTGCAGTCAGCTGAAGTCTGCGGACAAAATTCTTGTGCTGTCCTTGTGCTGTCTTTGCACTTTTCAACAGACACCGACATCCCGGGGAGAAAAGACGAACGTTTGTATGACGACGATCCGTACGTGTGTACGGGGCTTAAGAAACATGCAGACAGTCCAGATTAAACAGCAATCGAATAAGGTTCAATCAGGCAGAGCAGACATCAATCACTTGGGCGTTTGAATCCAATCATATGGACCAAACGAATAATGATCCACGTTGTAGATGTAAAGGAACAATAAAATGATCATTGCACATACATATTTTATAAGTTTTATTAAAACATCAAAAAGCCTGCACACAAGGTACTCACGTGAAATCCAAAGCAACAGACATATAGGTAAAAAATGGTGAGTTTGTTTCCATCCAAAAGCATGGCCGACCTCCAGTAGCATGCCAGTGTCATGTGGTTAAGCTCCTCCCAACACGTTTCATCATAATTTACATCATCTCCAGTCTTGCCACAGATTCTCTATTGGATTTAGGTCTGGACTTTGACTGGGCCATTTTAACATATAAATATGCTTTGATCTAAACCATTCCATTGTAGCTCTGGCTGTATGTTTAGGGTTTTTGTCCGGATGGAATGTGAACCTCCGCCCCAGTCTTAAGTCTTTTGCAGACTCTAACAGGTTTTCTTCTAAGATTTCCCCGTATTTGACTCCATCCAACTTCCCATAAACTCTGATCAGCTTTTCCTGTCCCTGCTGGAGAAAAGCATTTCCACAACATGATGCTGCCACCACCATGTTTCACTGTTGGCATGGTGAGTTCAGGGTGATGTGCAGTGTTAGTTTTCCGCCACATATAACGTTTTGCTTTTAGGTCAAAAAGTTCAATTTTGGTCTCATGTGACCAGAGCACCTTCTTCCACATGATGACTGTGTCCCCCACATGGCTTCTCGTAAACTGCAAACGGGACTTCTTATGGCTTTCTTTCAACAACGGCTTTCTTCTTGCCATCTTCCATAGAGGCCAGATTTGTGGAGTGCACAACTAAAAGTTGTCCTGTAGACAGATTCTCCCGCCTGAGCTGTGGCTCTCTGCAGCTCCTCCAGAGTTACCATGGGCCTCTTGGCTGCTTCTCTGGTTAATGATTTCTTTGCCTGGCCTTTCAGTTTAATTGGACGGCCATGTCTTGGTAGGTTTACAGTTGTGCCATACTCTTTCCTTTTTCGAATTATGGATTGAACAGTGCTTCATGAGATGTTCAAAGCTTGGGATATTTTTTTTATAACCTAACCCGGCTTTAAACTTCTCCACAACTTTTTCCCTGACCTGTGTGGTGTGTTCTTTGGCCTTCATGATGCTGTTTGTTCACTAAGGTTCTCTAACAAACCTCTGAGGGCTTCACAGAACAGCTGTATTTATACTGAGATTTAATTACAAAGAGGTGGACTCTGTTTACTAATTAGGGGACTTCCGAAGGCAATGGGTTCCACTGGATTTTAGTTTGGAGTATCCGAGTAAAAGGGGCTTAATACAAATGCACACCACACTTTTCAGATATTTATTTGTAAAAAAATCAGAAAGCCATTTATCATTTTCCTTCCACTTCACAATAATGTACCACTTTGTGTTGATCTGTCACATAAAATCCCTATAAAATACATTTACATTTTTGGTTGTAACATGACAAAATGTGGAAAATTTCAAGGGGTATGAATACTTTTTCCAGGGACTGTATGTGTAAAGGTCAGGTGTTTACATAAAAAGAATGCTATGAGGCCATGATCAAATCTGTATTTTAATAAATGAAACCTACAGCCAGTGTTATTTATATAAAATATTTATTTGGTCCAATAGAATGTCAAGAAATGAAAAATGTATACTCCGTTTGACACATCGTAGCAGAGGCCATAGTTTTGTATTGTCTTACACTTGCGGCACTGTGTGTGTGTGTGTGAGCAGGCATCTTCTCAGCCTACATGTAGATTGCCAGGTCTGCAGGCTGGTTAGATGGTTGTCATACATTCATCTGACGTCTCCTGAAAATTAAATGCCTGTAAAATAGAAAGAATAGACAGGACAATTTACGTCTATTATTGGTATTCTAATGTTTTCCAATTGTTTGCTTTAAATTCCTACAAAAACATATTTTGTTTCTTTTCTGATATGATTTCTTTATTGGTGCTATATATTGGTACAACAGTTGTTTGTTTTTTAATGTGATACTGTTTATTGGCTAACTAAAAGATGCACGCTGGCCTTTTCTTCAGGTAACATGCCTGGAAAGCTTACACTAAAGCCCCGTACACACGTACCGATTGTCGGCCGTAAAGATTCGGCCGACGACCGATTGGCCGATTGTAGGCTTGTTAGTATGATGCTTCCGACAGCCGACAGCGCATTTTCGGCCAAACAGAATCTGTCATGCAAGCATTAAAATTTTTGTTGGCCAACACCAGAACGGCCGATTGTTCGCCAGTCAGTACAGATTTCGGCCGACAGACAGCAGATTTGCAAGACTGAGCATGCTCAGAAAAGAAAAAAGACAAGGAAAGTTAACCATCACATGACATCACTTCTGCAGTCGGCTATTGTTGGCCGACAAAATTTGTGTGCAGTCTTTTGCACTTTTCAACAGACAAGACAGCCCTCGGACAAAAGACGGCCGATCGTTCAGCCGACGATCGGTACGTGCGTACGGGGCTTAAGACATATTTTGTTAGCTAATAAATGATTTAACCCTAAACTCAAACTTCTATATTTGTCGATGGCTAACATGGTGCAACACTCTGCTGCGGTCATATTGTTACATCAGTAATCGTGTAATTTTCAAAGAAACTTGGAGTCCATCTACTTACTACGAATGCCAAATTATTGTTTTAAGAAATATTCAACCTAAAACTTACATTCAACAGGGACTTGAGGGAAATCTTACTGCTGGGTTTTGTGAGTAATCTTGCTGGATATTGACATAGACAAAGCTCACAGAAAAAACAGTGATCAGCTTTGGGTGTCAATTGTCATTTGAAGCATTTTACACACAACATTTTTTTATGCTGTATACCTTGCCAGATTTAATGGCCATTATTAATAATAATGCTCTATTGTGTACCTATATTTTACATGAATTGCATGTACAAAAAGTATTTAGTGTTTTATAGTTTTGCCCTGATAATAAACAAATTTTCCCTGAAGATCTTTTTTTCCTGAAAGTAAATCTGTTATCAAGTGTAGAGACTGCAATTTTTGGTCTTCTGCTAGCTGCTGGGCTCTTTCTGGGTTCAATATTATTGAATTACGGACCTGTAACAAGCATGCTATAAATATGAACAGTGTCGGAGTTCCTTAATATACTTGCACCAGATCAATGACTCATAAGGTGTTGAAGCCAAAGGTACCTGCATGACAACCAGGAAATTATAGTTCTCAAAAGGGGAGCTTGGTATTGGCAAATTACATAATTTTCTCATGCCAATGGGCAGTACTGTGGCACCCAGGGAGTGTGTCATAGCTGCTATACCCTGGATATGCCACTGGCTTCCCTGCCTTACACAGTCCACTGGGTTCCTGAGCGGCTAATCACTAGACCAAAGCACTCTGATGTCTTTTCTGCTAGTTTCCCCTTTCATCTTATTTAAGTTCCCGGTCAGCAGTAGATTTGGGTTGTTGTAGTTTTTTTTTCTTTGTTTTTGTTTTTTCATTTTTAGTATAATAATGTATCCCAACAGGGTCACTTTAACTGCTTTGCCTTACAGTGATTTTCTCAGATATATTGGCTTGGCTGTTTTGAGTCCTGAAATGGTAGCTCAAAACCTTCTAAGCATTGTTGTATGTGTACTTATTGTATGTAGGATGCTATTCACGTGAATCCTCAGTGGATAAAAATGGCATTGGAGTGGGCTTGGAATATGTAATATTTTTACAATAGAGAAATTTTCAGATGTAACACTGACCTCATGCTTACTATATCTAGTTTCAAAGTAGAAAGTATTACTGGGTAGTCCTCAGCTGTCTTTCAGCCCACAAAGGATAATTTATATAGTGTTGTGCTTACATTCAGAGCAGTGAACCTGTTTGTTTACAAGGGCATTGGTAATAAAATTATGGCTTGCCGCTAAACCTAATATATTTAAAATATATTGCTTTAGACTTGTTGACTAAAGAAATCTCAGACTACCTTTTATTGTTTTTTTTTTTTCCCGTCTAAATTGATTTTCTCTTGTACATATTATAACTGTGGTCTCTGAGTTAATTTGACTCAGAATTCCCAGAATGTGAATTATACTTACTATTGTTATGTAAAAAGGTATGTTCCGCAAGAATCACTTTGTGCAGATGCTTAGTGAAACATGGTACATTGATAACTATGCATTTTCTGCCTGTGAGGGACAGTGCTCAAAGTGACTGTTACCCCCCCCCCCCCCCCCAAAAAAAAATCATGCTTCTGTCCCTTTAAAGTACAAGCTGTAGCATTGTGCTTTTGCCTTATCAATTGACCCTTTCTAACTTCTACAATACCTGGTTAATCCTGCCAGGTCCCTGACTTCCCCTCTGTGAGCTGACCACGTTTATCATGACTGCTGAGCCATGAAAGCATGGTCAGTTTACGTGCCTCTGTCATCCCAGCTCTCCTCTGTGCGTCTCTCTATCTCTGCATCTCCTCCCTCTCCCTGTCAGTACTATGGTCAGCAGTGAGATCTCCACTCGCCTCTCCGCCCTTCCCCTCTCAGGCCTTCCCCTAAATGCTTTTGTTCTCATTGCTGATCTGCGGTCATGTGACTGCCCAGCTGATGTCAAACAGGAAATTCAGCCCCTCCCACTGTAGTCTGTACATCAGGGAGTGAGAGCGGTGGGTGGTCACGTGACCGCACATCAGCGCTATGAAAAAAGGTATTTATCTGCTGATTTAAAAAAAAAAATAACACACTGTGTAGTATATCTTCTGATTGCAGAGGGGCTGGCAGGAATTAATAATCGGCCTTAACAGACCCTTTAACTCCAGGCAAGTGACTAAATGCACATACTGTATATACTATTTTATCTGCTAAGGGTTCATAATTCGGGTCAGCTTTTTTTATAATCTAAGCACCTCTGCAGCAACCAGTTCACTGATCCTCATTGATATGTTAAAACAATTTGATCAAGAACACAAGTCAACATACAATATATACCCAGCCTGTTGACTGGACAGTGAAGCATCAGCAGCACACTGATAGGGTCATCACTTTGCTCTCTCTCCCATAAGCATATGTGCCTTCAGCAAAGCCCATCTTGAAGTCTGGTATCAAGAAAGATTTGGGCACTTAAGCCCAAGCCTAGCTTGGGCAAAAAGGCAATAATCAAACTCAGTCTTTTGTAAAAATAATAAAACAGCTCTGGCAGCTACAGTATACCTGCCCAATCCCCAGTGTAGGGGCAGGGGGCAAAATACCTTCTTCTCTTGCTAGCAAAAGGAGCCACAACTTGCGGAAGGGGGAGAAAACATTCAACACACCCACATGTGTTCTAAAGCTTTATCAGCTCAGGATCAGCAGAGTTTGAAAACACCAAAAAGATATTAAAGGTGACAGGGTCATTTTAAACTAGTTGCAATTTAAAATATATTTATTATATAACAGCACTGATTTGTGAATATATGTCTACCTGGAGCTCAGCTTTCAAATCCACATCTATCAATAATATTTGTACTATTTTTATAAGGATGACCTATTTGATATATGTACAGCAGTAGTAAGTGTAAAACATGATATCTATTAGTAATGCCACTCATTAACTTGTCTGACCCAAGTCCCGGTGGCATAACAGATGTATGGATTAGTCAAAGTATTTCTTTCACTCTCCCAGCATAATCTTGGGAATGCCAAGATGCAATAAATTTCAAACAGTGTTTATTTTGCATGCAACGTATTGTGGAGTCCCATATTTCATTTTATCAGGACTTGTATATTATTTTAACTAATTGAAGCATTATGCATTCCTGTGGATATGTGCTCACTAACCTTTCCCAGCAGTAATGGTTAAGGTGCCCTGCATACTGTATGTGTTTTACAGCAGTAACCATTGAAGTGTGCTGATAAATTATAAACATAGAACTGCTTTATATTGTGAATTTCAAACACTGTGTGCGCTAATCAGTATTTTTTTTTTGTTTTTTTAAGCATATACGTGTGTGCGCTAATCAGTATTTTTTTTTGTTTTTTTAAGCATATACGGTTTTAATAAAATATTCTTACTTTTAACATTGCTATGTTAAAAGTAAGAATATTTTATAAAAACTGTACATGCTTAAAAAAAAAAAACTATATTGATTGATTTTTTTTTTTTTTTTTAAAGCATGTACAGTTTTAATAAAATATTCTTAGTTTTAACATTGCGCTATATTCTTTTTTCCCCTGTTGACATTTAAATTGAGAAAAAAAAAATCAGACTGTATTGAAATATTAGACAATGTATGTAAAATGGCATCCTATACCATGATTACTGTTATAGTAGTGGAATCTACAATTAAACAGTTCAGTGCAGGGAGCAATAAAGAGCTCTGGCATCAGAGTTTGATTTTGCTTTTACTTTCCTGATCTTCATGCTTGCTCCAGGTTATTGACTCAAAAAGTTTGAAATTTAGAAGGTCAGCATAGTAGCCAAACAACAAACGTTTTTTAGAAGATGATCAACAATCTTAGATCTAGGGTCCTTTCTAGGCACACCAGCATTAGTTAGTACATATGTTTTTAGGTGCCTGTTCTTTACCAGTGCAAATCGTTGTAGCAGTCTTTTTCAGCATTCCCAGTTATGTCAGGTTTTATGGATACTTTTACCTGTTCACCTGGCTCTCCATGAAATACCTAATGTTCATCTGCTGGCAGCAGAAAATCAAGAGCCTGCACCTAGGTTCAGTTATCAAGGAAAAAATTATTTACCCTTTTGTCCATCAATAAAATGTTCTAAATCTCCTTCAGTACAATAATAAACATTTGACTATAAATATGCTCCTTAAATTTAAGTTTTTGAAAATTAAGAATTAATGTACTACTGGCACTCCCAGTAGGAAACATTAGGGGGCGCTGTGAAACACTTGCATCTCCAGACATTGAATTGTATGTTTGGATTTTTTTTTTTAATAGACAGGAAATAAAATGTTTTTAAGCATTAGGAAAGTAATATGATACAGTGTTTAATAATTGTGCTTTGATCTTGTGTGTTTAAAAATCACTCAACAAGCAATCCATGTGTTTAACAACACATTTAAACATGCCAATTAATCTCCTCCAGTGCCACTTCCTGGCGTGTCTAGTAATTAGTTTACAGAAATGTAGAACTATAAATGTTATTGTTTATTTTGTAACTTCTTTTAACCACAGCATACATTACAAGCTGAAAGCCCCATCTTTCCTCAACTTAAAAAGCCAGTGAAATGCATTCACGTACGATATGAGGTAATACATACACAAGGATAAGCATTTTAAAATGTGATTTCTAAAATATCCTTTTAAAAATGATTAAAGTGTCCCTATACTGGGTGCTAAAGTAAACTTTTTAGAGTAGTAATCTGGCTGCCATTGCTTGCCCAGTATGTCATGCTGATCCATTTATTCATTATTTTTATCATTGATACGGAACAAATACACAAGTCAGAGCTCCTACTTATCACACTTGTCCTGAGGCCATTGCTTTATAAAGTTTATATGCCACCAGAATAGCAGGACAGCCAGGTATAAAGAATTTTCAGAAAGGTCCAGACTTCCGACAGGACTGATTTGCATCGCAATTGTAAACTATTCAAACTCATTGTGCTATCAAGTTAAAATGCTGCTTGGTTATGGTAACTTGCATTTGCTCTCTGATACACACTCACTTTCCTGTCACAAGGTGCAGAGCTTTTGGGGGGTCTGATGTTTTGTTATAACAACACTAGAACCTACAATAGAAATATCTTCTGTGTGGGTAGAATATTTTCTTTTATTGTAGCATAATGTTAAATTTTAACACTACCTGGAAATGTTTTAGCTTTGATTGAGATTTGGCCATGGGTGTGGAGGCTTCTACAAGTTTGGCATTCACCCCAGACTTGCAGTAGTTTCCCTTCCTACCCCTCATTTATGGACTATTTGATATGTCCAATCATGGTTTTGGGTGGCAGACAACATGGAATGTATAGTAAACATTTGCCGAGAGAAATATGGAGGCTGCCATTGCTGAATTTTCACTAACCTGGAACAACTACACATATGAGGGAAATCAGAAGTCCTCTGCTGCCTACCTGTACTGATTTAATGACTTAGCAGGGATTCCCAAACTACGGCCCTGCAGTTGTTCAGGAACTACAATTCCCATCATGCCTAGTCATGTATGTGAATGTCAGAGTTTTACAATGCCTCATGGGATGTGTAGTTCAGCAACAGCTGCAGGGCCGTAGTTTGGGAATCCCGGAATTAGAGTATTGAAGCAAGAGAATCAGCAGGATGGCCATTTGCAGAATAAGGACTCATCAATGGTAACTTCCAAGTTCCTCTCAGGAAAGGTTTTCTGCATCGTGTTTCTAGAAAAGAAGCAGAGCATAGAAATCATGTTGTATGTATTTTTCCGCAACAGACTTGAGCTATGTTTGAGTCTGTTTCTTAATCTGTTTCAATGCACTGCAGCTCAGCTTAGTTGCATAGAAATGAATAAAATGTCACACTGTTTTAAAAATTCTTTATTGAAAAAGGAATGGAGTCCTGCATTAAAAGATGCAAGGCACCACCTTTCCCCACCAAACCCCCCTTCCTCCCCCCATGAAGCCAGCACTAGATCACAAGTAAAAAGATGGTTTTCCTGCGCAGGTAGTGTGAACGAGCCCTTAAGCTTCGATTCCCTTTACGTCTTTAAGATGTAGATTTTTATTACATTAGCACATGAAGAGTTTTGAACTTTTCAACTGCACTGGCAAGTATTTAATAGTCACTAAAAAATGTAGTGAAGTTCCACTCTACTGAAATCTGTATTTGTGTTTCATCATAAAAATAATAAATCTATGTCATTATAAGTAGTTTGCTAACTATAGTATAGCTACCCTCTGGCCAGTGCTGGAAACACCTGCTTTAGAAGTGCTTTATATAGTAAGTGTAGTATACCATGTGATATAAATACTCTTGATTCCTAGAATGCATTTGAAGTAAGTCATATTTTCTTATATCATTGCAAGAGAATATGATCCAAGGAAATGTGTGATGGAATGTGCTACGAGGAAAAATTCATGTTGACATGCTTGGGAACCTGGGCTTTATGTGTATAAATTCATACTGACTCATGTGAGCTCCACAAAGTGGATTGGAGTCTAAAGAAGAAAAGTAAGTCCCCACAGGTTAAATAGTGTATAGACGTAGTATAGATAGGTGTGAACAGACTACCAGGTAGCCGTCTTGCACCTGGAGCACAGATGCCAGTATGGCGAAAAATAACTTTTATGCCAGGACCAGAGATCCCAGCAAGGAACTAGGTCCTTACTTCTGACTAGGCAGATTAAAACTGACATCATATGCAGGAAGAGAGAGGGTGTACCTTCCGGAACTGCCCATAGGCGTAGCCAGAACTTTTTTTCTGCCTAGTGTCCTTCGCCTGTAGGGGCAGTATAACCCTACTGATATGGATCAGAGAGAACTGCTTCCGTCAATGAACTTAAGAGAAAAGGATTTTACGGTAAGTCAAAAATCCAGTTTTTTTTCCAGTGCTAGCAGCAGATGTCTGGGAGAGGGAGAAACAGCTAGTTGTGCTTCAGTGCTCATGAACTAACATGGAACATGCTGACAGGAGAAAGATTTCACTGTCAGATTTTGGGAGGGACAAGGCCTGTAATCATTACTGAACTGCAACATCTCTGTGTTTAGCGGGTTGCCTGGAGTTTAGATAGCCAAAAGCAACTAGTGAATAGAAATAGTGGTGACTTCTTACTGCACTCTGTATATATGCAGGTGGGCTTTTCTTTGTCGTTTTGTCTTGCTGACCTTGATTTGTCTAATGATCACCAAATGTGCCCAGCAGTTTATATTAAAGCCAAAACACAATTAATGAGCATTGGCTTACATTGTGAATTTTTCTTGAGCCAACTGTTCACATTAACAAAGGAAATATGCCCTTTTGTTGTTTTGTAAATACAGTAATTTATGTAGAAGATAAAGCAAGAATTTGTAGAACAGTTAATGAGAACAGAGCATTGCGTTGCTGATTAACTGAGGTTCTGTTTCCCTGCCATTATTTCACCAGAAGGAATTCTGTGTATTCATGGAAGTTAGAAAGTAATTTGTGCAGCTTTGAAAGAGTCAAGTGCTTTTATTGTTTTTTACTTCTGGTCAAAGGGCTTGCTAGTAATACTGATTTGGTCTATTTTGACATGTAGCCATAAGTATGCCAGATCTCTAGTTTAAATAGTACTTTATAGCCGCAAACACAAATTCTCCTGCGCTTGGGAGTTAGCCCATCCAAAGTGAGTGTGTTATATCTCCATCTTGATTCTTTAAGGATAAGCCACATTTGGCTGCCTTCTAAAGACTAGAGGGTCTGATATTCTGAAGCTACAAAAGGAAGAAAGTAAGGACGCACCAACCTTGTGCATTATCCTTAAAACCATTACTTTATGAGTAAAAGCTAATCACAGGGTCCAGCATCAAAGTACATTGCATGGAACCTTGTTATTCAGTCCATAGTGCATCAACATGTGAGGCAGGAGGTAGGCCAACGTGTTTTTCAAGGTAAAGAAAAAATCTTTCTCAGAGCCAAGAAGACCATCTGGACCATCAGAACCTTCTTGGCTCTGAGGAAGAAGTTTTTACCTCGAAACACGTTAGCCTATTGGATCTCGACCTCCTGCCTTATATGTACTTTGATGCTGGACCGTGTGATGAGCTTTTACTCAATTGTAATTTTGTGAGTATAATACTTACCACTTTTTATAAATAAAATAATGGTTTTAAGGATTATGCGTTAGGTTGGTGTGCCTTTCTTTCTTCCTCTTAAATAGCACTTTAGTTGACTTCTTTGAACTTCATATGGGTATTTTCTAGGCTTGTGACGGTATCAGATTTTCATGCTGCCATTAATTGATTAAGGTTTTGCCACGGTATACGGTATTATCACAGTATTCAATTATTAAATTGAAACTATTAAATTTCTACCTCACTTGAATATCATTGCTGAATTTAGGGACTTTGGTTCACTTATGCACATTATTATATAGTCAGTCAGTACAGACTCTGTGAACCAGGCCTAATATAAGCCATCAAGCAGTGTCTGGCCTAACTGGTGATAACTGGTCCTGGCGCTCAGCTCCGATCCGATGGCCTGGTCATTAAGGGGGCAAATCCTTGTGGTCAAGAAGTGGTTAAACCTGCAGGAGGACCGGTGTTGTTATTTATAAATTACTTTACTATTGCTTTAGGCCTGGTTCACATGTATGCGGGTTGGCGGCTCACATGTATGCGGGTTGGCGGTTCACATGTATGCGGGTTGGCGGCCCACATTTGCACAGGCATAGCAGCCCATGGATTTGAACGGGCTGCTAAGCCCTCATTTTCTACAGAAAAAAGGTGCATGCAGCATTTTTCAAAAATGCAATGGCCTTGAAATCCATCCTGTTTTTGCACCATGCGACTTACCTGTGGTTCCTGCTCTGGCAAGCTTTCTGCATTTTTTATATAAGTGGGCCCAGCATTTAAAAACACAGTTTGCGTGTGCAGCAACTGCATGTAAGTTGCATGGTGCAAAAGAAGGATGGATTTCACGACCACTGCATTTTTTTAATTTCTGCATGCACCTTTTTTCAGCCGAAAACGCAGGCATAGCAGTTTAAGCCTATTCTAATCAATGGGTTGCTATGCATGTGCAAATGTGGGCCCCCAACCCGCATACATGTGAACCAGGCCTAAAGCAATAGTAAAGTCATTTATAGATAAACACACCGGTCCTCCTGCAGGTTTAACCACTTCTGGACTGCAAAGATTTGCCCCCTTAATGACCAGGCCATCGGATCGGAGCCAAGCGCCAGGACCAGTCATCACCAGGTAGGCCAGACACTGCTTGATGGCTATATAATAATGTAATGTGGGCTGCTGTGTGTATGTGTGTGTGTATATATATATATATATATATATATATATATATATATATATATATATATATATATAATGCCCATGTATGTATGTATGTATGCATGCATGTATGTGTGTGTGTGTGTGTGTGTGTGTGTGTGTGTGTGCATATCTCTATCTATATATATATATATATATATATATATATATATAATATCTATCTAGATCTATCTATCTAATTCTATCTATCTCTCTATCTTATTCTATCTGCAGAAACTTGCTTGTATTAGGCAGTTTCTGTCTGTGTCTGAGCCCTGGAAGAAGCATGTGGGTGTGTGCTGGGAGCCGTCTGATTGGTTACAGGGAGGAGCTAAGTCTCTCACTCTAGGATCATATTACCAGAGCTGTTTCTATTGAGTGAGTGAACTGTTGAGTGAGTGAATGAGTCATCCAGCTCACTGAAATGTATCAATTCTAAAGTCAGACTTGAGGAGCAGATAAACTCGGTATTTTAAAAATGCCACAATAACAATACCGTGGGTATGCAATACCGCGATATATCGAATTACCGAAAACCGGCACATTTCTAGTATTTTCAACAACCTTAGAAGATCCGTTTAGAAGTGATCTGAATAGGAAAATGCTAGGTAGAAGTCCACGTATCCAGTAAATGCATTTTTTTTTTTTTTTGCAACTGTGTCAAACATCTGAGCAGCTATAGACCCAAAATCCAGTGCTGCTCACCAAGCTGCTCTCATGTTGTTACTCCATTTGGAAAGTTCGATACTGGTACTAATAAAAATCTGTCAAGTCACTGTTCAAAGTTTTATCTTGTATTGAGCCCTTATGAAAGGGGAGTGGTGTTGCCCCTGAAATATATTATTTGTTTTTATATAACTTTTTAATTATTTATACTGGATTATTTTATCTGGTTTCGGTCTGGCACTCCTATCTGTATTTCTACTGTTGGGTTCCCATCAATGGAAGCCTTGCTGTGTGGGAGCTGCCTCACCAGAGCTATTGAGCTTGTTTGCCCTTATCTGACTACTCTTGCAGTTCCAAAAGTTCCCAGCGCCTCTTTGAGTATGTTCACAAGTAAAGCTGATGGCAGGCTTGAGTCTGGTTTGTGGTCTTTAGAAAAATTTTAATACTGACCTGACACTTCAGTAGAACAGGCTTTCTTGTATGAAAAACAAAACAATAGAGGGTGCCAGGAGCCTTCTCAAGGTCTGGAGCACGCTGAGTGGACTGAGCAACCTGGAAGCTGATGTTTGCTTTGATACACTGTATTTCTCACATGATTTGTGAGTATAAATATTTGTGGATTTTTAATAAATGGTGCACGGGATAATGCGCTAGGTTGGTGTGCTCTCTTTTGGTTTTTTTTTTTTGTAAAGTGCTATTGGGACTTTTCCAGTCCTCGGAGGGCAGCAATGCGGTGTGTCCTTAACCCGTGTGGTAAAGCTGATAATATATGAACAATTGGTACCCAACCATCATACTTCTGTGTTGGAGGCTTTTTGTCTTGCTATAGTTTCTTGTATGAAAGATATAAAAAAAAAAAAAAATAAAATAAAATTAAATAGTGGGTATATGATAGTCCCCAGACTATCATTTGCATAACAAAGTGGGGTTGGACAGATATTGCAAGTCAAGGATTAAAAACCGAACAGGTATTCTGCACTTTTTATGTGTGCAGCATTTACACTCCTAGATTATTTTTAGTGGAAACCTTTCAAGTATGTATAATCCCAATCAATAGAATTTCATATAGCTCTAACATGTAATTTAATTTCAAAAATCGTATTTAATATTTGTCATGAAGGTCTTGTTGAGGCAGTACCAGCTATCGGGTTATATTGTGACTGTGTCTGAATTTGCCCTTGCTTTGCCACCCTGTCACATTCTTCCCATGGAAACTGCCAGTGGTCTTTTTAAAGCACATTACAAAAGCTTGGTCCACGGTTATCACTATCTGAAACCTGCCCTGAAAACTGACAACCAATGCTGGAGAGCATTCATGTAGACAATAAGCGGCTACAAAGAAGCTGTTGGAGATCAGCAGCATTGAGATGAAACAAAGGATGAATAGAAAGGTGAAAATAAGTATTTCATTAAAAAAATAGGCAATTTATACTACTTTAGCACTGAAAATGATTAAGTCAAGGGTTTTAACTTTGCTAGGCTTATAAAACCTATTGATAAATATCATATTAGGTTCTAGGATTACTGTTTGGAGCTTTCAGAGATTTAACTTGGTCTAATTTTATTAAAGCATAATAATGCATGGCAGAATAAAGTACATACTCTTTAGGAACATTCTCTTTTAATCACTGAACAGCTTTTATTTAAGGCTTCCCATTCTTATGAAAAAAACGCACAGAATCTGAAAATCTTCATGTTTTATGTCTTCTTGTCTTTTTGCCATTCAGCTGACATATGTCAGGATGTGGGAGGAGAAGATGCTTTGTGAGTGAAATTGTATCAGTTGACCTCGGAAATAGGTCTGTGCTATTATGTCACTGGGTCTAATAATTTACTGTACATGAAACTCTGTGGTCATAGCTGGACCATCCTGTCCTCGCAGTAATGTTTAAATTCAGATTTTATTTTATAGCATAGTAATAAGATCAATGCCTATTTCATAGGATATGCAATTGCAACTGCTGACATTTGAGTACTATTTTAAAGGAATCTCTACTGTTTAACTGGTATAGTTTAGTGCTAGAAATTGCTAGGCATAGATGATAAAGTTTTTGTACACACCCCAACAAATGTTACAGTTGTACATAGTCGTTATTACTTTTTAGGTTAGAGATTCACCTCAAAAGTACCTCTGTCTAATTTAGGCTTGTCCAAGACTTCTTTTCAAATCATTTACTGAAGCTACTTGCAATAAAAACCATTTGTCAAAATAGGTAGATTAAGATATATAGGCAGTAATATTTACTGGTGTGCATGTTGTAATCTTTCCTGTGAAAACGTCCTGTTTGGACCTTCTCCTTCTGCCTTCCCAGTATTTCTTTTGGTAACAGGTGTGATTTGAGATCATGGACCATTACAACAGCAAAAGAGAAGGTGCAATGTTACAGTTGTATTACATGGACAGGTCTCTTTTAGGAACACTTTTAGATCACCACCACTGCAGATGAATGCACATGTACAGTCTGATTTGTTAAGTGTTAAAGCAATTTTATTAGCATAGAAATATTGGCGCTGCCATAGCTGTTTTTAAAGGTGCTAACCCCAGGGTTGTCTTAGCTTTACTGCCTAGTGCATCACTCACCAGGAACAAACTTCTATCCAGTCAAATGTGAAAAGTCCATACTGCCCACATGCTCCATGTATGTAGCCAGGGATATGGTGACCTCCCTGGAGCTTGTAATTTAAAAAAAAAAAAAAGCCAGTAAGGAATAGTAAAACCACCTTAAATATTAACTAATACAACAAATGCATTCAAAGGCCCACAGAATAAACCCACCAAATATTTAGGTTTAAAAGATACTTACCGTAATACAAATCAGTAACATCCACAAATATCAAAAACACCAGGAAGCAGACAAACGTTTCGAAATAGTTCTGCAGTGGACTGCAGTACCCCAAAATACCATAGGTAGCTGCTGGGTCAACATCAACTGAGAAGCGCTGTTTCCAAAATGGCCACTGCACGGCTTATGTAAACGGATATGTATTACAGCATATAGCAGTGTTGTATTAACATCGGGAGCTGGATAAAGGCCAACTAAAGGAACTGAGCTGCACAAACCGGCATATATGTTTTTGGATTGCTTGTTGAGTCACTTGCTAACTCAAGGGTCAACATCATCTGGTGAGTGCGGTGTAAATCCTTGGGGTCTTTCTCTGGCGCAATTCCACAATTTATGGAGCACACTGTGTATCACTATTATCTATGTTGGTTGGACTGATACAGAGCACTGACACGTGTGGACTATTGCATAGATTTAAATGTTAAATTAACTTTTTTTTTTACATATATATTAGGAAAATAAGGCAAAACTGTTACGAATTATGGTATATGGGGATCTGTACTTTGTACCTGTATTATGTATCTATGTATAAATTGTACTTTAAAGCTGGCAATATACCAGTATTGTTTTCAGAATGTTTGTTGAATTTTCTAATGGTTAGTGTGGTCTAAATGACCTTTTTTTCTACCGTAGTGATGAGAAAATTCAAAAGAGCAGGATTGAAATGTTTTCGCGATTGAATGAAATTGTAACTGTAAATGTGGTTTTAGTTTGGGAAAAATTGTGAATATTGTAATGAAGCCTGTTTAATATGTCTAGGATTCCATTCAAATAGCAGGTCTGGATGAAATTTTAAGTGCTTTCGAACAAAATTAGTTGACTCAATGATGGCAAGAAAGAATGTTCTGAAGAATGTTTTTTCTACAAATGTTCAAACAAAAATCCAACACTGCATGGCCAGCTTAACTCCAAAGACCATGTGGTTACTCCATCTTACAGTAATAATACGGTCATGTCTGTAAGTAATAAGGAGAATAATATCCTAAGATTTTTTTCAATACTCAGCTCTGGTAAGATTCCTCCATAAAATATGATTGTAATCAAGCCATTAATTATATCCACTCGAGGAAACTTTTGATCCTTTAACAGGTAAACATATCAAGCCATCATTTCCGAAGTGCCTAGGGGTTCTATGCTCATTTATGTGAGGCAGCCATTCATCACTTGGAAAAAAACGCAGAGTTTATAGTAGCGGCTTACTCCACACTCTGTAAAAGTTCTATTTATCCTGGTAAAGAATGGGTTCATGCAAGGATCAAATTTAGCTGTATTCCTCAAATTCAGTTGTATTCCTCCTAGGTAAATTCGCAATGTATTCACTGCCACAATAAGTTTAGAGAAAAAAAAGCACTACTATCCAAAATCTTAGAGATGGGCAGCTTGTCCCAACTTGACAGTGCAACGTTAAATTGGAACAGTTCCTTACAGATCACTTGCATTCATCATTGATAGTAATGTCCATGTTATTATTATTAATAAACAAGATGCGCTAAGTGAATATACATATGTGATCAATCATAAATCACTAGTAATAAACAAGAAATGTGGTCAAACTGACATAGATCACCACTGATATTGACATATAGATGTGATCAAATAATCTAATATGTGATCAAAAAATGTGCACAGTTAATTATTAATAATCCAATATCCAAATAAAGCAAAAAAAATAGTCAAAATGTACTGAATGAACACAATAAATGAACGCAATAAATAAAGTCTCTGATAAAAGTCCAAGAACCCGGTAAAGGATGTGATATAGAGTGAAATCCAAATATGTAATCCACCACAAGTGCTTGATCCTCCACTAGTATAAAAGCTGCTTACCAGAAATTGGTAAAATTGTGCCTGTAAATCCTGATAGGAGACACTCAGTCTTCACACAGACAAAGAGGGGTGGCCAGGTATCCTAATATTGTCACCCTAGGACCAACTCTATTCCGCTCCGATGGTCACCAATAATAAGCCACCGTCATGCAACACAAAATAAGAGCTCCATAGCGTAAAAACCATCAAATAAATGTATTGATAAAAAAGATTTACACTCACATAGCAATGCATAGTATAAGCGGTGTAAAACAAACAAGCCGCCGGCCGGTCGGCTATTCCGCCCGTCCTTCCTGGAACGTAGGGGTGACGTCAGCACGCCGTGACCCATGTCCATGTGTATTGCATCCACCATAAGCCCAATAAGCAGTTTATATATTTCATCCACCATAAGCCCAGGTTAGGGGCAACTGGTATATTTATCTCATCACTACATGTGATGCACAGTGCACAATACAATCCTGATCTAGAGCTCGCATGCGGGAGGACACAGCAGACTCAAGTTTATAGAGGCAGTAATAAACGCATTGATCTAGTCCTGTATGTAAAAAGCTACTTGTCTGTCAGCCAGCAGCAGAAAGTCCAGGGAAGTAGTAGCCACTTGCAGGCCGGACACTCTAAATATCTGCGGGCCCCTTTTAAAAACAAATCCGCAGTGCACAATCCAATATCTTTGTTTAATGATTTACTTGAAATAGGCAGCTGTTACATTCACTTTCTGCTTTTAAATGGCTGCTAGAGTTCCAATGTGTATGCACTCTTGCATCTCCTAATAACTGTAAAATGCTTCTTATTTGTGTGCCATAATTATATGCCTGATCGCTCAGTTTTTGGCCTACAGTGAGCAGAGAGCTAGTGACTGTCAATCACTGCTCTGTGCTCTGCCCCTCCAGCACTCACCGGAGCGCCAGGCAGAGGCGTAACTAGAACCTTTAGGGCCCCGGTGCAAGAAACCATGGTGCCTCCACCCTCGAAAAAACATGATTTTGATCCTTTTTTTTTTTTTTTTTTTTACTATATAAAACTGTAAAACATTTCTCTTTCTGATTTCAACTTACCATAACTGGTGGTGGTGGTGGGATAGGGATGACATTAGTGGCAGTGGTGGTTGGAATAGGGATGACTTCAGTGGCAGTGGTGGGATAGGGATGACAGTGGTGGTGGTGGGATAGGGATGACATCAGTGGCAGTGGTTGGTGGTGGGATAGGGAAGATATCAGTGGTGGTGGGATATGGATGACAGTGGTGGTGGTGGGATATGAATGACAGTGGTGGTGGTGGGATAGGAATGACATCAGTAGCAGTGATTGATGGTGGGATAGGGATGACATCAGTGGTGGTGGGATAGGGAAGTATGACATCAGTGACGGTGGGCAAGGGATGACATCAGTGGTGGTGGGATAGGGAATAACATCAGCGGCTGTGGGATAGGCATGACGGTGGTGGGATTGGGATGACAGTGGTGGTGGGATAGGGATTACCTTAGTGGTGGTGGGATAGGGATTACCTTAGTGGTGGTGGGATAGGGATGACCGTAGTGGTGGTGGGATAGGGATGACAGTGGTGGTGGCGGGATAGGGATGACAGTGGTGGTGGTGGGATAGGGAAGGCAGTGGTGGTGGTGGGATAGGGAAGACAGTGGTGGTGGTGGGATAGGGAAGACAGTGGTGGTGGTGGGATAGGGAAGACAGTGGTGGTGGTGGGATAGGGAAGACAGTGGTGGTGGTGGGATAGGGAAGACAGTGGTGGTGGTGGGATAGGGAAGACAGTGGTGGTGGGATAGGGAAGACAGTGGTGGTGGTGGGATAGGGAAGACAGTGGTGGTGGTGGGATAGGGAAGACAGTGGTGGTGGTGGGATAGGGAAGACAGTGGTGGTGGTGGGATAAGGAAGACAGTGGTGGTGGTGGGATAGGGATGAGAGTGGTGGTGGTGGGATAGGGATGACATTAGTGGCAGTGGTTGGTGGTGGGATAAGGATGGCATTAGTGGCAGTGGTTGGTGGTGGGATAAGGATGGCATTAGTGGCAGTGGTTGGTGGTGGGATAGAGATGACGACAGTGGCAGTGGTTGGTGGTAGGATAGGGATGACATCAGTGGCAGGGGTGGTGTAGGGATGACATCAGTGGCAGTGGTGGGATAGGGATGACATCGATGGTGGTGGTGGGGTAGGGATGACATCAGTGGCAGTGGTGGGGATAGGGATGACATCAGTGGTGGTGGGGATAGGGATGACATCAGTGGCAGTGGTGGGATAGGGATGACATCAGTGGCAGTGGTGGGATAGGGATGAAATCAGTGGTGGTGTTGGGATAGGGATGACATCAGTGGTGGTGGGGGGGATAGGGATGAGATCAGCGGGGGGGCTAGGGACGAGATCAGTGGGGGTGGTGTTGGGGGGGATAGGGACGAGGTTAGTGGCCGTGGTGAGGGGATAGGGATGAGATCAGTGGCGGGGAAGATATGGATGAGATCAGTAGCAGTGGGTGGTGGAGGGGATAGGGATGAGATCATTTAGAATAAATAAATAGTGCTGCGCAAATAAATAATCATAAATACTGCACTGCGTGCAAAATAGCAAAAAACAAAAAAATGGTGAATAATATAAAACGTTAAAGTGCCAGTAGTGCCAATAAATTACATAAATACATAAAAGTTCCAAGGATAAAAAAAGAGAGAGTCCAGTGTAAAATTGTGAATAGCTGAAGGCTAATAAATAGACATAGTCCAAACAGTAGTGATTCAAACAATCATAAAGTGATCTGTGCTCCCAGAGATGAGTGAAAAGGTAAAAAGATCCTATTGATCATCCATCCGTGAGGAGAGCAGAAAGAAGAGGAAAACTAGTCAGCAACCAGGAGGAGAATGGTAGCTTTTCCCTGTAATGCAGAATTTGGTTTTAAGTGACACTGCAAGCCAGGTTTCATTACTGTGGATGAGCGGAGCCTTGAGGATACGGATGGATGATCTATAGGATCTTTTTACCCATGCGTTTTTTATAAAGTTCTGAGGTGAGCACCCATTCACAAGGGGGTGCACGGTTGGCTGTCTACTTTGACACTCTGGTCACTCATCTCTGTGAGCACAGATCACTTTATGATTGTTTGAATCACTACTGTTTGGACTATGTCTATTTATTAGTCTTCAGCACGGCTATTCACAATTTTACACTGAACTCTCTCTTTTTTATCCTTGGCACTTTTATGTATTTATGTAATTTATTGGCACTACTGGCACTTTAACGTTTTATATTATTCACCATTTTTTTGTTTTTTATGCTATTTTGCACGCAGTGCAGTATTTATGATTATTTATTTGCGCAGCACTATTTATTTATTCTAAATTGTCTACACTGTTATTAGAAGTGGAGTGTCTGCAGCAGATAACCTATTAATTTAGAACCTTGAGGTTGCTCGCAGGATCTATCCATTTATTAGGGATGAGATCATTGGCGGTGATGGTGGGGGGGAAAGGAACGAGATCAGTGGTGGTGGGGGGGATAGGGATGAGATCAGTGGTGGTGGGGGTATAGGGATGAGATCAGTGGTGGTGGGGGGGTAGGAATGGGATCATTGGCAGAGCCTGTGCCACTGATCTTATCCCTATCCCCCTCCCCTCCCCTAATCACCACTGATCTAATCCCTATCAGTAAGCGGTAGTGGTGGGGAGGATGGGATCCAGTGGCACTGGTAATTGCTTGCTTGCTGACTCACTGTGTCAGTTGATTCCTTCCTTCACGTGCCCCAGGGATACCTCTGCTCCGAGAAGAGCAGAAAGCTTCTCCCCCTGCACTCTATTAGCTATCAGCTGACCTTCTCCTTTTAGCTTCCCTCCCAACATGGCTTCTCTCTCTCTGAAGCTATGGGTGGAGAGGAGAGGTTGGCTGGTCTGCAGTGACAGTGCTCAGCCCGAGCCTCCCCTTTGCCTTGCAGTGTACTTCCATCTTGGCTCTAAGAAGAAAAGGCAGTGGGCGAGCGGTGGAAGCCGCCCCCCCTCTGTCTCACAATCGCAGGTCGGACGGCCTTCCTCAAAGTGGCGGAACTCTAGGGCCCAGTCGCAAGTGTGACTGCTGCAACCCTGGTAGTTCCACCACTGGTGCCAGGCTAGGGGACAGGAGCTACTTGATCAGGCTCTCAGCAGCAAATTAAGGTCAGGATCTCTCTAGAGTCTGGACTGGCTGAGTGACGTAAGCCAACAGCAGGCTTTAGCCCTCTGTTGGCTGAATACAGTGCACTACTGTGATCCTCAGGAAAAGTAGAGCCAAAAGATCTCCAAGTGTCTTCTAACTTTAAATAGCTTACTTCTAGTTTCTTTACTAACCTTGGCTGTCAGCACTGTATAAATTCTATGTAGCCTTAACTTCTCATTCCCCTCCTGGAACCAAATAGAGTTGGGCACTACTGAGCAATTCAGAGGATGCTTTGTATTCTTTGAATGAATACAAAGCTTCCTTTTATTGGCTGAGGATGAGAGGTGGGCTGACGACCAACTCCACCTCAGCCAATCAAAGGACACATTGTATTCTATCATAGAATACAAAGATTCCTCTGAATGTATGAGGAGTCCTCTGCCCTACTTGATTTTGTACCTGGAGGAGGACAAGAAGTTCTTGCCCCGCTGCTGGAACACATCACTGTATGTACCTAAGGCAACATACAGTTTATATAGTGCTGTCAGTTACTGCAACTATTAGTAAAGAAAATAGTTTCTTCAAAAAACCCACACAACCTATCCTATTAGGTCCTCAAATTCATAACACACTATTTTACTGATAATGTGAGCCTTCCACAAAATTACAAACGCCAAATGCTATAACACCCCCCCAAAAAAAAGGATAGAGGCTTTACCGCTCACTCCTTATATGACCACATATTAGTTCTTTAAATCACTAACTAGGGCCTATAAATTATAAAAAATTACAGGAATATGTTTATTCTTGTCTATAGGACAAGGCCAGAATCCAACAGAAGTTCGGGTTGCTGGTTTGGAGTGCAGATCCTGAAGATTATACTTTGTAGCAGTATGTTGTTTTTTCAGCACCTTAGCTCAATGTTTCTTGGGTAGCTTCTCATGTTCCAAAATTCTGTCAAAGATGCCAAGGGTTTCTAGGCCTGGTCTTCAACATCAACCAAAATCACATGGACAAGAGTTAGAAGGTATCCAGTCTACTCTGTTGGGCATCTGGATGAGGTGAGAGTGATTGAAGGTCCTCCAGTGATTCATGGGCTGAAACCCTAGGTACGCTGCTGTGGAAATCGATCTACCACCTATGAAATGCACATGATGGTGATAGGCTCATTGAATTTGAATATCTGGTGAGTTTGCACTGCATGTGGGGAAGATGGAGTGAAGCACTGGATTTATAGGTTAATTTTCATCACGGATGCTCTATCGCTATCCCCTTGGCTATCATCGTATTAACATACTGCGCTAGGAATATTTTTTAGATTTTTTTCTGGGTATGATGGTGAAAGAGTTGTAAGTACTCTTCAACACAAACAGGCCCTTTTTGAGACTTATGAAGGCTTGCATTGCCTGCAGTTCTGTGGTGAGGGACTTTTTCATTCTAAAGGAAGGAGGAACGCAGTCATTTTTTATTACTTTTTATTATTGTCTATAGGACAGCTTGGAAAAAGTAAAAGAATTTAAAAATAAACAATGTCTTTTATTTCTTACATATTAAATTAACTGAACATTTCTTCAACAGACAAACAGTGACCAAACATTGGTTAAAAACAACCCGCTGCCCTTGTTCCACCCAACCAGCTCACTTATAGTCAGTATAGGTGCATACCTAGATATGCATATCAAATATATTGTAATGATTATAGGTGACCACCCAAATAAATGTACAAAAATATTCAAGAATATTTTCTAGACTAATGGGCACATATCCTCTTGCAATGCAATCACATAAGGCATTATTTTTAACTGGAAATTATCCTCCTATCCCTATTTAAAGTGATTGTAAAGTCTTGTTTTTTTTTTTTTTTCTGTTACAATAACAAACATATTATACTTACCTCCTCAGTGCAGTGGTTTTGTACAGAGTAGCCTGAATCCTCCTCTTCTCAGGTCAATGTCTGGAGCTTCTGGCCACTCCCTCATGTTAATTGCCCCAACAGCACGCAGCTTGCATTGGGGGCGCCCGAGCCGAGCTGCAGCTTTGTGTATCCTTTCAGATATGGAGCTGCTGTTTGGCCCACCCTCTCTCTCTCCTGATTTGGCTAAGTTTGAGTGACAGCAGCAGGAGCCAATGGCGCCGCTGCTGTGTCTCAGCTAATCAGGAGAAAGAGTCTCGGATGGCTGAGGCACTCGTGGACAACGCTGGATAGAGAGGGGGCTCAGGTAAGTATTAGGGGGCTGAGGGGGGCTTCTGCACACAGAAGGCTTTTTATCTTAATGCAAAGATTGCATTGGGATAAAAAAAACCCTTCTGACTTTACTACCACTTAATAATGTATAAATTCATAAGGATGCATGCACATTCTCAGGATTATACATTTAAGCGTATATGAACATATAATTGTTTCCAGAAGAAAAGCCAGTGAGCTAATTATCATTAAAGCCTATTGGAGCCGCGATGGCCGCCGGGACCCGCTGATCGTTCGGCAGAATGACAGAACGGTGGTCTGCCTCTGTAAACAAGGCAGACCGCTGTTCTGTCAGTAAGTAAAAGAGAGATCTGAAGCTGAAACACAGATCTCTTTTCCTCTAGTGCAACCACTGCCCCCACAGTTAGAAAGCACTCCCTAGGAGCACACTTAACCCCTTAATTGCCACCAATGTTAACCCCTTCCCTGCCAGTGTAATTTATACGGTAACAGTTCCTTTTTGTTTTAGCACTGATCACTGTATTGGTGTCACTGATCCCCAAAAAGGGTCACTTCGTGTCAGATTTGTCCGCCGCAATGTTGCATGATCGCTAAAAATCACTGATCGTCACCATTACTAGTAAAAACAATCAAAAAAATAAGAGCATCAACATTGAATCGAACATTGTATTTGGGTAAAGCGTCGCACGGCCGCACAATTGTCAGTTAAAGCAACACAATACCATATCGCAACAAAATGGCCTTTAAGGGGGTAAAACCTTTCATAGCTGAAAGGAGTAAACTGCATAAGGGGTTCTCTACTGTTAGAATGGTAAGGAGGTGGAACTCATTTCCACAAATGGTCGTGTCAACAGGAAGTGTCAACAATTTAAAAAAGGGATTTGGGAAGTGTTAGAGACATAGATGCATACACACACCCACACAGGTTGAACTGGATGAACTGATGTCTTTAATCAACCTTACCAACTATGTAACTATGTTCTTGAAAATGTAAGTTAAAGTGATATTAAACACTTTCAACAGCTGACCTAATCATTTACTGAGTATGCACCTTGTTTATTATTTTATTCCTGCCAGTTGTTTCTGTTTAAGCCCCATGTTTTCTGTTTTGGGGTGTTTTTTTTTTTTTTGTATTCATTTGCACTATCCTATGGAGCCCCTCTTGCATGCAGGAATAGAAACACAAAGTCCCATAACCCCCTACCTTCTCCAAGCTAACAGATTGACTGAAGACTGCACTGTCCACTGTTAACTTTTTCCTGGGAAGACCGGTATGCAGAATGTGAAGTTATGTCTCTTCTGTATACTTCTTTTGAGTCAGTGGCTCAAAAAGTATTAACCACTTGCCGACCACAATACGTATATATATATATATATATACATATACATTGCGGTTTGAAATTAGTTTACCGGGATTATCGTCAAAGATATCAGCCATAACCCCGCTATTGTTCTTTCCAGCCGGTGGCTGGGTTTCTCTTGAAAGCATTTCGAGTGGCTCATGAGCCGCTGGAACACTTTCAGAAACCCCCCTCCTTCCGCCACTCGCCCGTGTCTCTCGAGCTTACGGTTTTCGCCGGCTCGTCCGAGAAACTCTCCTACGGTGCCGCCGACTAATCACACAGGTGATCAAAGAGTACATATGGTTTGATCGCCTCTATGGTCTTGGAGGACAAGAGCGACGTCATGAAGTCACTTCCGGTCCAGGGTGGAAGCAGACTTTTTTTTTTTTTTTTTTAAATCTTTTGCTTTTAAAGGTAAAGTAATTTTAGGTCGTTTTGACCCCTGATCTCTTTATAAAGAGGACCTATCATCCTTATTTCTATTACAAGGAATGCTTACATTCCTTGTAACGAGAAAAATAGCGAGAGCTAAAACTCTAGCACTAGACCTCCTCTGTAACTCTAAACACGTAACCTCTAAAGGCATTTAAAAACTTTTTGCTTGTTTATTATGTATTCGGTCTGACCAGACTTCTGAGGTTGAGCATAACACCCCACCTGTACTCAATCAGTGTCCACTATCAAGTAGATATAGGAGGAGTCCCTTGTAGTGCATTAGCACATCTCTCCCAGCAAGGAGTGTTGTCTCCAACGGTTAGAGAGGCTGGATTCATCCTTTTTTATGGATAGTGTAGGACCCACTGATAATGGGGTACTTTGACGTAGTGGTGGGCTTGAGCACGATATGGCCATATGGTGGGACCAAATCCCCATTTCTATTTATGGATTGTCTTCATATTTGATAGTCATTTCTTTTGCATGTGTGCGCTATTCTTTTTTAATATGCATGTCGCTTGGTTCATAGCTGCACCAGCTTTAGAAATACATGTTCAGGGTTTGCTCCCCCAACTTTTTGCCTATTTAAAATATTGCCTATGGAGATTTTTTAGTGCCGCAGTTTGTCACCATTCCATGAGCATGCACAATTTTAAAGCATGACATGTTCGATATCTATTTTCTCAACGTAACCTCATCTTTCATATTATACAAAGAAATATTGTGTTTTTTGCTTTTTTGTTTTATATATATATATATACACACACACATCATGTTTGGGGGTTAAAATAAATTTCTCTTGCGTCCTCTGACAGTCGCAGCCCATTCAGTTAGCCTTCATGAGTGGGGTAATGCGCATCTCCGCAGGAGCAGTCTAGGCAGTGAAAAGGTTAACAACAGAAGCTTTTACACATAACACACCTCTAGGAGGCTGTTCCCCAGCTATTACCCATCAGCCACTAGGCGCTGCTCTTCAGTGAGTTGCCCTGTTGGCCCAGTTTTTTTGTCTCTGGCCTGGTTGACAAGTTGCCTTTTCTTTGGTTACGTCTTCCCACCCCTCATGCCTGCACTGCTTTGGGACATCCCACTAGTGAAGGATTACTGAACGGGCGGCAACTGTCAGAGCACGTAAGAGAAGATTGAATTTCTCTATCGCTCATTGACAGACGTAGTCCTCGGTGATACAGCACCTTCGGGTTATGTTGCCTCCACAGGAGTAGGACTAGACAGGAAATAAAATGCTCTGGCCACACCCTAGGGGCAGTCCCAGAGGGTATATCCTCTCTCTCTCTGCCTCAGCAAATCAGTTTTTTTCTGTATAGTCAGGAGTAAGGACCTAGATACCTTGCTGGGATCTTCGGTCCTGGCAGGATTTTTTTCTTAGAAAATAATTTTTTAAGACAGCTTTTTTTCTCCAGTGTTCTGTGAGATCTTCAAGCAAGAAAGCTGAACTGGGCGACGGGCTGGATGTTGAGATCCAGTGGTCACCCCAGTTCAGCCTACGAGCGCGTGCAGGCCCTAGCTCCGCGCTGGGTCGGCCGCGACATAGTCCCACTGGACAGGGACTGACCCTGCGAGTTAAACGTCTCGCTGAAACGCCAAAGACCATGAGTCACGGTGCCCGTATTGGTCGACAGCCCTCCCACCCTGGTGGAGAGGGGTACTGTCAGGAGTTGGCGCCCGCCTGGTTCCGGTATGGTGAGTAGTATGTTCCCCCTTTCCCCCTGACGGGTCTTGTGGTGAACGCGGCCCCCTCTCTGTAATGGTTAGGATGGGTTCCCCTCTATCCTATAACATGTCACAGATCCCCCTAATTGAGTGAGATTTTTGTGTACAAGAAGCCAGGAGGCTTGGTTTGGGAGCTGACAATCTAATTGTAAAGATGTGTAAATGATTGTAGTCAGTGGCAGTACTAGAACTTTACTGTGATAGTATAAGGTATCCTACCTGTCAGTAGCCACAGGGCGATGTCTATACATGTATACCGCATTCCAGATCATTCCTCCAGCTAAGCAGCGGACCGCATACGGCCCGCTAGGGTCCGGTACCTCCGACCACGCTGACCACCATGAGGGTGAAGGGTTGTGAGGCCGAGATCCTTCTGCAGACATGCCGCTATTCTGTGCAGGCCGCCGCCATTATCTGGTAGATCGCACGAGGCCGCCATTTTGGTGTAGCCTCGTGTCTCCAGCATGGGGGCGGCCATGTTTGAGGTGACTCAAACACCTCATGGAGCCAGGGGGAGGAGCCGGCAGGCGTGTTAAGGGGCGGAGCCGCCTCTTTTACCCAGGAAATAGGGCCAAAGACTTCCTGTCTGTAACAAGACAAGCACTGAGCAAGCTGATGAAAACTTCTGTGCATCAGGGATGAGCCTTGGGGTCTGTCTCTCTCTCTGTGGGGTCCAAAAAGGCAGGTAACACTGAGGGGCGCTGTTGCGACTGGGGGACACAAAAAAAAAAAAAAATTTTTTTTTTTTTTACTTTGTCATTTTTTGTCGCTGGCAAGTGTCTTGTATAATCATTGACCCTGCCGCATAGGTATCCCCATCTGATCCCCTCAAGGTGGCCGCAGGACCCTCCAGTACCCCACTTGTTTTTAATGCATTATCTGCAATTTTGGAGTCTTTGGTATCCCGGGTGGAGGTGGCCTGTCAGGGACGGGGGTCAAGTAGCGACCCCCGCCTACCCCTATTGTTTATCAGATACTTCAGATACGGATTCGGAACTGGTCAATGCAGTTGCAGGTCCCTCTTAGGGGGCTGTTGTCTCAGGTAATATCTCCTCAGCAGTGAGGAGCACGTTTCTGCCTCCGCCATAGCACAAGAGTGGTGGATGCACTAGTTGTGTCCGTCCGGGAAACCTTTAGTCTTGAGGTTACACCGGCAGAGGTAGCTGAGACTGAGATTCCTTTTTGGTACTTGTTAGCCTACCAAAAGGGCGAAGGATTTTCCTTTACCCAAATGGGGTCGTTTTGAAACGAACCCCTGTTATTTCCAAACGCATGGCTAGGTGCTATCCGTTTGAGGAATTCCTCTTTATAGGATAGACGGTACCACCTGCTGTCTTGCCACAGACTGTTAGGATAAAAAGACCTCGTAACTAACGAGGACCTTCCTTTTCTGCTCATATAGAGTTGTTCGTTCCGCGAGGGCGGGCGATAAGGCGAAACCCTCCAAAGCCCCTTTAGAGGGGTTTCAAAGGGCGCTGGTCGGTAAACAAAGAGTCCGGCTCAGCCAAGCCTGAAGAATATAGCCTGATGCGCCCCTACCCATCTCTGGGGTGGGGGGGGGATGTCTTCACCGGTTTCTGGAGGACACAGGATCGAGTTTCGATCACTTCCACCGGTGCGATTCTGCCCTTCTAACATTGAACGGTTTCAGGGGTTCTATTCGAACCTATTCACAATGCCCAGGAAAGAGGGCAAGGTGCGTCCAAATCTGGACTTGGGAAGAAATAGAGTCCATCCGTACAGTGGTGGCCTCCCTGCATAAAAGAGATTTCCTGGCGTCCATAGACATATAGGATGCCTATCTTTATATCCCCATCATCGCAGGACATCAGCGTTTTTTTCGCTTTCCCAAAGATCATCCCTGGTTCCCACCAGGAGACTGAACTATCTGGGCCTAAGGTTGGATACATCCTGGGCAAGAGAGTTTCTCCTTGCTGGGAAACTCCAGAAGGTTCAGTCAACGATTCGGATGTTGCTGTCCGTCAATTGGCTGGGACTGATGGTGGCCTTCTTAGAGGCAGTACCGTATACCCAGTCTCATACCCGAATTCTCCTGAAGGAGATTCTTTAATGGAATCAGAATTCCGATTCCCTGGACAATCGGATCCGGTTGAGCGAGCGGACCAGGAAGTCTCCGATGCTCAACCAGGGGAAGTCATTTCTTCCGATAGTATCCAGATTACCAATAAGGGTATCGGAATTGAGAGCGATCAGATTTTGTCTGATTTACTGGATCGAGCAGCTCTAGAGCAGCCCGATTCGGATCCAATCGCATATGGCCTCTTCATCCAGAGGTTTTTTCCCTAGCTGTCCCTTCATTGGGACATCCCGGATGTGGATCTGTTGGCACCTTGGCCTAACAGGAAGGTGCGGAGGTTTGTAGCTCACGCCACGATCCTCTAGCGGACGCAGCAGAAACGCTGATCGCCCCGTGGGGGCAGTATCAGCTACGGCATGCCTTCCATCCTCTCAAGTTGCTGCGGGAACTTCTTCGCAGGATAGAGGTGGAGGAAATTCCAGTTATTCTGGAAATTCTGGATTGACCTCGTCAAGCCTGGTACGCCGACTTGGCGAGGCTAGTCGCGGACGCTCCTTGGAGACTTCCTCTCAGGGAGGATTTGCGGTCTCAGGGACCGATCTTCCATCTTGCTTTACAGTCGCTGGCTTAATGGCCTGGCCATTGAGACCCAGGTACTGAAGGACAAGGGAGTGTCAGCTTCAGTTATTCCTACCTCCAGTTAAAGCAAGGAAAGCGACTTCCAGCACATGGAAGTCTTATATTGCATGGTGTGAATCTATTGGATTTTCCCCACATACCTATTCGGTGACCCGAATTTTGGTCTGTCTGCAACAAGGGGTTGAGCAGAAACTAACCTTGAGCACGATCAAGGGTCAGGTTTTCGGCGTTAGCAATCTTCTTTCAAGAAACCTTTGGCTAATCATTCTTTGGTGCGGAATTTCATCCAGGGGGTGCGACATCTGGCTCCGCCAGTGCGCGCACCCTTACCGCCTGGTATCTTAATTTAGTGTGGTCGGTTCTTCAGAAACTTCTCTTTGAAGATATTAGGGAGATTCCCTTGCTTACATTCCCAGAAGGTGGCCTTCTTGGTGGCCATTACTTCTCTACGCAGGGTGTCAGAACTGGCCGCATTATCCTGTCGTTCCCCAGATCTGGTGGTTCATAGGGATAAGGTGGTTCTTCTTCCGAATCCATCCTTCCTTCCTAAAGTGGTTTTCGTAAGACGGACTCACTTTTTGTGATCACGGATAGCCCTTGAAGGGGGTTGCCTGTGTCTGCCGCGACCATATCTACATGGATCAGTCAGACGGTGGTACAGGCTTATTCTATTAAGGGTCGGAATCCTCCGTTCCCTGTTAGGGCGCACTTCACTCGAGCGCTCAGTACTTCCTGGGCCTTTCGCCATCAGGCGTCAGTGGTCCAGGTATGTAAAGCGGCCACCTGGTCGTTGGTACATACCTTTACAAAATTTTATAAAATTGATGTGATGGCATCGGCGGATGCCTCATTTGGCCGCAAGGTTTTGCAGACCGCAATTTGAGGAGACCGGTGGTCTACCTCGAGGGTTTTTTTCTGTTTGAAAATTTTTTTGTTGAGTCTCATCATTAAGGATGAGCATTGTAAACTTCTAGTTGGCACCGGTTGGGCCTTCTAGATTTGGATTTGATTTCCATTTTCCCACCCCTCATTTGTGATACTGCTCTGGGACTTCCCGAAGGTGCTGTATCACCGAGGACTACGTCTGTCAATGAGCGATAGAGAAAAATGGATTTTTGTAAAATCTTACCGTAAAATCCTTTTCTCTTAGCTCATTGACAGACGTAGTACCCGCCCCTCTGTTTTTTTGAGTTGGGTTCGTTTAAATTCTCTAAAGACTGCTTTTATGACATAACTGATTTGCTGAGGCAGAGAGAGAGAGGATATACCCTCTGGGACTGCCCCTAGGGTGTGGCCAGAGCATTTTATTTCCTGTCTAGTCCTACTCCTGTGGAGGCAACATAACCCGAAGGTGCTGTATCACCGAGGACTACGTCTGTCAATGAGCTAAGAGAAAAGGATTTTACGGTAAGATTTTACAAAAATCCATTTTTTTGTAAGAACTTACCGTAAAATTATTTTCTCGGAGTCCTCTGACAGACGCAGCCCCTGCCCCTCTTCTTTTTGGGGTTTATAGTCTTCCTGTACTGCTTTCTACAAAACTAAAGGGCAGCACCTAGTGGCTGATGGGTAATAGCTGGGGAACAGCCCCCTAGACGTGTGTTATGTGTAAAAGCTCCTGTTAACCTTTTCACTGCCTAGCCTGCTCCTGCGGAGATGTGTATTACCCACTCGTGAAGGCTAACTGAATGGGCTGCAACTGTCAGAGGACTCAGAGAAATTAATTTTATGGTAAGTTCTTACAAAAATTATATTTTTCAAGCAAAAAATACTGATTTAATTTGTAAACAAAAAGCCAGAAAAGGCCTGGTCTTCAAGGGGTTAAAGGCTAAATTCACTTTTTTCTTTCTCTAACATCCAGCTCCCCTATGTGCTAATATACTATTAATGTTCCTCGGTTGCAAAAAATAAAAGCTTTCAGAAACGCTGCAAATGAGCATCGTGTTTGTATTGTCATTACATGGTAAAGGCACCCAGGTGCAGAAAACGCACCAAAAACTGTGGTAACGCACCATGCTCCGCTCCAAAAATAAGTTCTTGGGCAATTGTTGCACCTATGCGTGAAAATGCCCCAAAATACCCCAAAAAAACTGCATGTGGGAATGTGGAGATGTGAACGAAGCCTGTCAACTGAGTGCCTCCATCCACTCCCTCATTTGTACTTGTATAAAGATGGCCATACATTATGCAATCTGATTGTACAATTTCCAAAATATTTACTAGAACTATGGAATAGGGGACCCACCTGACTAATCCATTCAATTTGTTTCAAATCAGGCAGGCCCTCGTACTACATAGCTGATGGGAGGTCTTAAGGCCCGTACACACGATAAGAAAATCGGAATTAAAATTTCATCTGATGAACGCTCTGCTTATTTTCGGATCATTAGTATAGTGCTTTCCACAGCCGATTACGAATTTTTGTGTGACAAAAACTAGATGTGCAGGCTATAACATTTTTATCGTACGTCAAAACAACGTCCGATTTGCGTTTCATTAGTACAGTTTTCATCCGAAAAAAATCGTAAGAGCAAGACTACGCATGCTCAGAGATGAAAGAATACATACAAAACAATTTAACACATTACACCACTTCTGATGTTGAATTCTGTCATACGAGAATTTTCATATGAAAGCAACCTCTTCATTTTGGATATGAGACTAGCATTCAACAAAAAACGGACGAAAATCCGTCTGATAATCTGATTGTGTGTATAAGGCTTAAAGAAGGTTTTACAATCAGATTGTATAGGAAGTGGGTGGAAGGTGGTATTAAAATGAGGGGGGCGTGGTCCAGAGTGGTGAACACACCCTATTACGCCCTCTTCTGTGATGCAACAAGAAAGTGAAGGCTTCTGGGAGATTAAGTAAATGCTGAGAGACGATCTACCGTAAGATGGAATCTGACAATCATTTTAAAAATTTTAATTGACAATATTTTAAACCTCCTGTGGATAAGGTGAGTGAGAGAAAAGCACATTGGTATGGCTGTGCCAAAAATGACTTCGGAAAACACTTCTATTTATAATGAAAAGTGAAATTCTGCCCTAAAAGGTGAACTTTTCCTTTAAGCCTAAGTCTTCATAACAGCTCAGCAAGTAGATTTTTCAGAAAATCTTACCAATACCATTTTTCATATTTCTTTAACTGCAGGTTTCCTTTACATATTTCTTCAGTATCAAACATTCCAAAAAATATTTAAAAAAAATAGATGATTAGAATCAAATCCATGTGTAATACAATAGTCGTGGTCCCTATTGTAACTGAATCTTCTTTTAACCACTCAAGGACTGCCCACATACATTTACTGTGACAGGGCGGCCCTTAATCGCAAAATCACGTACCTGTAGGTGATTCTCGTCTTCGGCCCTGGGGCATGCGCCTCTGGAGCCATACTCCTGCTATGACTGGACGAAGCGGGTCATAGCGGCCGCCAGGACCCGCTGACCATTTGTAGGAGAGACAGACCGTCGGTCTGCCTATGTAAACAAGACAGACTGCCGTTCTGTCACAGAGGGAGAGAGAGATTGTGTGTTCCTGCTAATCAGAGTTCGTCTCTGTTTCTCCAGTCAATCCATCCCCCACACAGTAAGAAAGCACACCCAGGGAACCCAGTTAACCTTTTGATTGCGCCTGTTGACCCACTTCCTTGCCAGTGTCATGTATACAGTGACAGTGCATTTTTTTTTTTTTGCACTGATCACTGTATTGGTGTCACTGGTCCCTAAAAAGTGTCACTTAGTCTCAGATTTGTCCACCGCAATGTCACAGTCCAACTAAAAATCGCTGATCGCCGCCATTACAAGTAAAAACAATAAAAAATATAAAAAGTCCATAAATCTATCCCATAGTTTGTAGACGCTATACCTTTTGTACAAACCAATCAATCTACTCTTTGGAATTTTTTTTACTAAAAAATATATAGTAGAAAACAAATTGGCCTAAATTGATGAAGAAATTTGATTATTTTACATTTTTTTTTATTGGATGTGTTTTATAGCAAAATGTAAAAACTATTTTTTTTTTTCAAAATTGTCAGTATTTTTTTGTTTATAGCGCAAAAAATAAAAACAGTAGGGGTGATCAAATACCACCAAAAGAAAGCTTTTTTTTGTGGGGAAAAAAAAGACATCAATTGTTTTTGAGTACAGCGTCGCACGAACGTGCAACTGTCAGTTAAAGCAACGCAGTGCCATATAGCAAAAAAATGGCCTGGTCATTAAGGGAGTGAAACCTTCCGGGGCTGAAGTGGTTAAATTGGGCACTGTCATTCCTTTCTTGCCTTATTCATTATGTATATTTTCACTTTGTGTTATACAATAAAAAGCTGTTAATCTGTCATTTTGCTTAATAGGGAAGGGATAGGATTTCCTCCACTTCATTTACAGCAGATGTGCTTCCTATTATGGCATATTACCGAACTGGCTGTAGTGCTTTGACCTAACTTTTTTAGCTTTATAATGGGTGAACCAAGCATTTTTTCATGAGTGAACTTTATTCTAAAAATGAATTTTGCTTGTATGGATAACTTTGTCTCATGGGAATTGTCATAGTAAAAGTGTTGACACCCTAGGAAGGGCAGTGAAAATCCTAAACGGAAACTGCAGAATGAATGTTGAATACAAGTGAATGCCAACATTTTATACATCCCAGATAAATCTGATAAGGACAGGCCAATACATTTTCTTTTTAACTCTCTAAATCAGACTCTCTAAATGAATCGTGATTTTGTTTTTTTCATGTATGCGATCCTGTTAGAATGATGATGTTTGTTCTGTTTTACAGATAAATTACATTCGTTTTTTTTAAAAAGGCAAAAAAAGTTTTAAAATTTGTGACGTGAAAGTTCATGAAACCGTTTTCTTAGAAGTACTCTGTTACAGTTGCTGTTTTTATGTCTGTCCTGCTTGTGCTTAAATGTTGATTTCTCTTATTTTCATATAAAGAATAATTTAACCCAATAATGATATTTTACATTTTTGGTAGATGTTGGTAGGCTTAATCACCTACTGACTCCCCTAGTCTTTGGGGGGGCCTATCACTGAGGTCATCACATCACAGCTACCCCCTCTGGGTCTCAGCTTTTTTTTCTCTTTCAATTCTCCATAACATATAACACAAATTCAAAAATACCTTACTCTTATTAGTGTAGTAGGACTTGAGAAATCAGAGGCAAAGGCATTTCCAACAGAATCACTGATCTCCTGTTCTGGAGGCACCAGTCACAAGAACTAAAAATGAAGCTAAATCTTCCAAGCATGGACACAGGAGTAAAAACATAACAGGGGATCTAACCCTTGCACACTCTCCGTACGACAAAAGTTTTGGGAATGATTCTACTGTTTTTTTGTCTGATGCAATTATAGTTACCTACTCCAGTTTTGTTTGTATAATATGTACACACAAGATTGTAGGAGCTTGCCGAAGAGTTGTAGGTACTCATTAACCTGGAAATGCTTGCATAGGGATTGCAGAATCCTCCACCAGTTCACAGTTGGACACAGGTAACAAATAGAGTAAATTCTGCATCTTTTTATAATTTGCAAGCTAGAGGTTTTCAAGATAGATCAGCGTAACAGAATGCCAAACTCAACAGGTAGCAGATTGACTGCTAGGAATCTGCAGGCTTCCTTATCTGTGTTTCCAACACCTTAATATGAAAAACTATGAACAAGAGTGACAATCCAGGCTCACTGCCCTCCCCCACCCCTGAAAAGAATCATCACCCTTCTACAGTTTGCAAAAGTGCACCTAGATATAGCACTACCATGGCAGATGGCAAGATACTGTATTTTAATACTTATGAAGCAAATAAACAATGCCTATAAAGTCAGCTGTACTGGGGAGACTGAGTTTGGGGAGATTTCCCTTACTACATGTGTCATACAGTATACTCATAAGGAAGTTAAAGAAATCTCTCAGATGTCAGAGAAGACCTTTTGGAGAGTTTTTTTTTACAGCCTTACATGTTCCCATTAGAAGATTCCCTCTGTATACCTTTTTGATTGACTACTTAAAGTCGAGCTACTTTAAGGAGAGAGTTATTGTCAGATTGTTTACCATCTGTGTCCCATTGAGAAAATTCCCCTTCACTTCCTTAGCGTCGGTTCACACTAATGCGGGCTGTGCGTTGTGCAGGCATAACAGCCCATTTATTTGAATTGGCTGCTGTGCCTCCTAAAATGCAGGAAAAAGGTCCCTGCCCCATTTTTGGAATCACAGACTGCATGGGAAGTACAAGTGCAGTGCTTCTCCCAGTGCAGGAGCAATTTCCAGTGCATTTGGCGTGCCATTAGAATTAATAGCATACATACACATCTCCTGTATTTTTCTATGTGGGTGGTTGCAGCTGCAGAAACAGGTGCATACCCGCAGCAGGAACCACCTGCACAGATCTGAACCTAGCCTTATTCCTTCTTAAACTTAAAAAAATACACTTCTCATTGAAACAAGACAGGAAGGAATACACCAAATACCTCCTAAATGCTTCTCAGGTCTGATTATCAGTTGCAGAAAACATTTGGTTGTTGGCATTTCCAACTAAATCAAGCCTTGTTTACTGTAAAGATTTACAGAAGCTTTTCATTATATAGTTACATAGGTTGAAAAAAGACACAAGTCCATCTGGCTCAACCAATAAAAAAAAAAAAAAAAAAGTAAAGAAAACCCAACCATACAATTCCATATACACAATCCTATACCTGCAGTTGATCCAGAGGAAGGCGAAAAAACCCCAGCAAAGCATGATCCAATTTGCTACAGTAGGGGAAATCATTCCTTCTTGATCCCCTGAGAGGCAATCGGATATTCCCTGGATCAACTTTATTTATAAATATTAGTACTCATATATATTATGTTCACCCAGGAAAGAATCCAGGTATTTTTTTAAAGCAATCTAGTGAGCTAGCCAGAACCACCTCTGCAGGGAGTCTATTCCACATTTCCACAGCTCTTACGGTGAAGAAACCTTTCTGTATTTGGAGACTAAATCTGTTTTCCTCTAGACGTAAAGAGTGCCCCCTTGTCCTCTGTGTTGACCTTAAAGTGAATAACTCAACACCAAGTTCACTATATGGACCCCTTATGTATTTATACATGTTGATCATATCCTCCCTTAATCTCCTCTTCTCAAGAGAGAATAAATTCAGTTCCTCTAATCTTTTCTCATAGCCGAGCGCTTCCATGCCTCTTATCAGTTTGGTTGCCCTTCTCTGCACTTTCTCCAGTTCCCCGATATCCTTTTTAAGAACTGGTGCCCAAAACGGAACTGTATATTCCAGATGAGGTATTACTAATGATTTGTACAGGGGCAACATGAAATTTCTCTCTCTGGAGTCCATGCCTCTGTTAATACAAGAAAGGACTTTTCTTGCTTTGGAAACCGCAGCTTGGCATTGCATGCTATTAATAAGCTTAGGATCTACCAGAACACCCAGATCTTTCCCCGCTATGGATTCCCCCAGTTCTACTCCCCCTAGTATATACGATGCATGCATAGTCTTAGCCCCCAAGTGCATAACTTTACATTTGTAATGAAGTACAGCGCCAAATTACATTAAATATTGCTTTTGGTCTGATATTACCTTTGTACTGGCAGCCTTTATCTAATAATGTATTGAGCGCAGCCATCTCCCCCTTTTTGTTTTATAACTTTACATTTATCAACATTAAACCTCATTTGCCACATAGTTGACCAATAAAACAGTGCATTGAGGTCAGCTTGTAAGTTGGAGACATCCTGTAAGGAAGTTATTCCACTGCAAAGCTTGGTGTCATCTACAAAGACTGAAATGGTACTTTTAATCCCAGACCCTATATTATTTATAAAGATATTAAAAAGTAAGGTTCCCAACACTGAATCATGGGGTACACAACTGATAACCTTAGACCAATCAGAGTAAGAATTATTAACCACTACTCTCTGAATTCTATATTTTAGCCAATTTTCTATCCATTTACAAATTGATCTTTCCAAGCCTGTAGACACAATAGCCGTGTGTGGGGAACTGTGTCAAACGTTTTTGCAAAATCCAAGTATACTACGTGCACAGCCACCCCTCTGTCCAAGGTTTTACTTACCTCCTCATAAAAAGAAATCAGGTTTGTTTGACAATTTCTGTCTTTCATGAATCAATGTTGTCTGTAGCTTAAAATATTTTTTTTCCAGCAAGAACTCATCTATGTTGTCTTTTATTAAACTCTCACATTACAGAAATGCAAAGTGTTCACAATCTTTTAGGACTTAAACTTATTTTCTCAGTTTTACTTAATTTTTATTGAGTGACATTTCTTTAATTTATATATGGATGTGCAGGTTTTCTTTTTATTGACTGTCCTTATGTGAAATCATGCAGTCGGTATCTGTGATAGTATCTATGGGAAATAATAGGTTATCACAATGAATATAGTGTTTTATTTTTGTATGTACTGCATAAAAATAAAGGGAGCAGTAAATGTAAACCCTTACCTATGTTACTGTGCTAATAAAGACTAATATATAAAAAATATAAATGGTTTAGTACTGTATAAAAACTTAAAATAGATGCAGGGATTTTATAATGCAAACAACTTGCATTAAGCCAGTCACTTTTTGAAGTCCAATTTAAACTTACTAGCTACTAAGTTTAATTTAAACTTACTAGCGAATGTATCCCTGTTTCAAAATAGATAATTTTGTGGAGTGGAGCTAATTGTTAGGGCACAAATAATGTACAGATGGTGGAGGACAGCTGATGGACCACGTGGGTTAGAGCTGAATGTCACAGCAGAGTACAGTAGGCAAGTTGTGGGGGACAGGGGCAGAAGAGGTGCTGTGTTCAGGAGGCTGGTGGCAAAGACAGTAGAAGAGACACTGTGTGTATAGGAGCAGTTCGCACCAATGGATATGAGGCGGTAGCTGTGACATCAGATTTGGGAATTAATAATGGATGACTAAAGGGATGTACTATGAGTGGGGAGCTAGGTGGCCAGAAATGGATGTACTGATACATGGGTGAGGTATCTCGGGAGAGTTGTACTGTAAGTTGTGGGGGGAGGGTGAGGTGGCCAGGAGGGAGACAGCTGGGGATGTATGTGCAATGGGTAAGCCAGCAAGGGAAGGGTTGACTGTGAGTAAGAGAGAGGGGGGAGTTTGAGGCTTTACATGAGATGTGCGATACGGCCCATTAAATATTAAACATGTTTATTACAATAACATCGCATATGACAGAAATAAAAATGATGATGTTAAACAATAGACATAGTAGATGTGAGCTGAAATGCGTATGATAAAATCGCACAATTGCGTAAACAGTTGTATAGTATGGCTGTTAATACATATTGCTGAATTGCATCAAAGCAGGCCCGACGCGTTTCTGTGGACGGTGTTCCACTTCATCAGGGGCAAGTATAAGATGTGTATCTGCAAAAGATATATATATATATATATATATATATATATATATATATATATATATATAACATGGAATATCAAAATTATATAATATTGAAAAGGAGAAAAACCAAACCTCGTCAACTTACAATACAGCTCAGATCTACTGGTACATGCTGATATAAATTGCTGGGTATGGCTGGAAGTGTAAGTCTCCCAGGAGCTGTGGGGGCACAAAGTATGCGAACCAGCAAGGCACAAATGGCAAAGACTGAGAAAAGAAGGGTGAAAATGATTGAATAAAAATGAAAATAAAATCAATATGAGAAGAAAATCGATAGTGAAAGACTTACAGCCACCAAGTTTGTCCAATAGAAAAGTACAAGAGTATATGCACGTGTTACAGTTGCATAGTGCTATAAATATATGTGTCGTGATGTCTAGATAAAAGCAAGGTCCAAAAAGGGGGGGGGGGGGGCGTGCAAGAAATGTGGAAGTATAAGGGTGCTGGAACATAGCAAGTAAGGATGGAACCCAATTGAGTGCATGGATACGAGGTGATGGGAGGGATTGAAGAAACAGGTCCCAAGGAAAACAGAGTAGCAGAGGATATGGAGGAGTGAAGGCAAAGTGACTTACAAGTGCAGGGAATCCTAGTGGAAGGTGAAAGTGGAAGGGACTGTGAGTAGGGGTGAGGGATGGTTGGGGCATATGTGCTGTGAGCAGGGGTCAAGCAGGCCATAGAGAGATTTGCAGTGAGCGAGAGGTGAGGTGCAGGTCCTGGTCTGTGCTATGAGCAGGGGAAACCGCAACCAAGGATTGTAATCAAAATATTTAAATATTCTACAGAGACTGGAGGGGTAGGATTTATACTGAAGAATTAAACTCTTCTTTATGATTCCCACCCTTCCTTCTGCCATAATTTATATACTTTTCTTACTTAAAGAGGGGCTTCTTCAAAAAAAAAAAATTCAGAGTCAGCAGCTATATATACCGTAGCTGATGACTTTTAATATTAGGACACTTACCTGTCCAAGAATCCAGCGGTATCTTCACCTCAGCCGATTTATCAATTGGCTCTCGTGTGCTGACGCCGTTATTTCTTGTAAGGGAAACCGGCAGTGAAGCCTTTGCAGATTCAGAGCCGGTTCCCTATTGCGCTTTGTGAATGGCCGAGTGGTGGGGGAGGGAGGAGAGGGACTGAATTTCAGCCAGAAGAGGGAGCAGGTACCTGTCAAAACCAAATGTGGCAATGGAGGGGGGGGGGGTAGGAGGCAAATAAGCAGAGCTTCCCCTTTTGGGTGGAGCTCCATTTTAAACATCATAATTAGAGTTTACTGAGAAAGAGAGCAGACTAAATGATTTCTAAACACTACTTGCCCTGCAACCAGCCCCAATATGCACACATTTTGCTGTCCCTGGGGTCCCAGGATGCAGGTTGTGTGGGTTTGAGAGATGCTTCCAGGGTCATTTCCAGCTCTGTGTGATAATACTCACTGACATAACAAACTGTGGCTGCGGTGCAACTAATGCCTGTGTGCCTTTTCTGTTACCACTTCTCCACCTAACCTCAACCACCCTTGCTGTACCTGCATAGGCAAGGGTGGTTGGGTTAAGGCTGATTGAGAGTGTACTCTAAGCAGGAATGAGGCGGTCAAAAGGGGTGCGCTCTGAGTGGTGGTGATGGGCTTGGGAGGGGTGCACTGTAAGCAGGGGTGAAGTGAATGAGGAGGGTGCACTCTGGGAGGGAAGCATTCTAGGCATGGGGTGGTTTAACCAGCAGGAATGCCTCCTGAGAGGGTTTTTGGGAGGATTGCACTCTGATGTAACTTGCAAGGATGCATTTTATACTTGATTGAGGTTGGTGCAGATCATGTGCTTTTAGTTCGAAGATGAGGTGTCTGGGAGGAATGTTCAGCTATTGGCCAGGGATGTTTCTGGTATGTTGGGGCACCGGCATAATACTTTAACATAAGGAAAAGAACTTGTACATTATTTTTTAAGGTTTCTTCTATAGGCCTCCAAGTTTTTTTTTACCCCATCCCTCCAATGTTTTCCAGTCCTGCTCCACAGTTACAAATACCTTCTTCTCTTCCACTCAGTATGGAAGCAGAAAACCTTGCCTGCTTAGAAGCCTGGGCTTAAGTCTTCGAGCATGTAAAAATTGGTGCACTGTTTCTTTAAATTGAAATTGGTGCAAACACCAGTGTGACTTCAAAAAGTGAAAAAATGAATAGGTAAATATAAAACAATTGTTAATATGCTTAGAATGACAATGCATCACAATCACAGTCCATATGTTTTTGGTGATACAGTATATATGTATATAAAATAAAGTTCATAAGGTGCCAAAATAAAGTTCATAAGGTGCCAAAATAAAGTTCTTAGTGCTCAAAAAATATCCACTTTATAATGTGCTCTAGTGATCCAAACATGCTCCTTTTAAGAAAAGACAGCCTCTTGCCGAATATTATGAATCTCGGTTACAGAGATCAAATGAGCCTGTGTGCAATCTTCACATGGAAGCCTGAATGCTCAGGTGTGGCTGTGATACTCTTGCTGTTGGGAATGAGAGAGCCGCTTTCCAGGCACGTGTGTAGATACAAGCAGGGAGAGACCTCATAGTGTGTACCAGAATGGTAACTTTTATTAAAAAGTTCAAATCCACTTACAATGAGGATTAAAAAGGGCAAGCGACGTGAATAAAAAACCGGCCCCAATGTTACCCGAGCTCTGGCCGCGATGATGTCACACGTATGCTCCGTCCAACGCGTTTCTCCAAAAATGGCGTCTTCTGGGATTGGAGTCTTACCGTGCCTTGTCAGCAGGCTAACTTTTAAAGCAAAAGTGAAGCATAACAACTAATGGAAATTGTGTATGCCGCCATGGAAACATCCTGTGCACACAGTAGTTGAATGTCAATCAAAAAAAACAACTGATCAAAACATATATAGCCCCAAAAGGAAGCAATCCCTTTGTTGCAACGCCAGAAAAAATCCTGGAGTATGAAAATAAATATAAATGATGGATGGTAGATCATAAATCATAAGAAAACGGTTTGCGCAGGATGTCTCCAACTTATGATTGCAAAGAGAAATAACACACTAAAAGACTTAATGCTTAGTGAGAGGTAATAAGCCCTCAAAATATGTGACACCGAACAATATGTTAAATGAAAAAAAAAACTGAACCAAAAATTTGTAGGAAATGTACATAAAGAAATTTATATATATTTATATATATATATATATATATATATATATATAAACAGTATCTCACAAAAGTGAGTACACCCCTAACATTTTTGTAAATATTTTATTATAGCTTTTTATGTGACAACACTGAAGAAATTTCACTTTGCTACAATGTAAAGTGGTGAGTGTACAGCTTGTATAACAGTGTAAATTTGCTGTCCCCTCAAAATAACTCAACACAGCCATTAATGTCCAAACTGCTGGCAACAAAAGTGAGTACACCCCTAAGTGAACATGTCCAAATTGGGCCCAAAGTGTCAATACCATTATTTTCCCGCACTGTCTTAACCCTCTTGGGCATGGAGTTCACCAGAGCATCACAGGTTGCCACTGGAGTCCTCCTTCACTTCTCCATGATGACATCATGAAGCTGGTGGATGATAGAGACCTTGCGCTTTTCCACCTTCCATTTGAGGATGCCCCACAGATGCTCAATAGGGTTTTGGTCTTGAGACATGCTTGGCCAGTCCATCACCTTTACTCGCAGCATCTTTAGCAAGGCAGTGGTAATTTTGGAGGTGTGTTTGGGGTCGTTATTATGTTGGAATACTGCCCTGCGGCCCAGTCTCCAAAGGGAGGGGGATCATGCTCTGCTTCATTATGTCACAGTACATGTTGGCATTCATGGTTCTCTCAAAGAACTGTAGCTCCCCAGTGCTCATGCAGCCCCACACCATGACACTCCCACCACCATGCTTGACTGTAGGCAAGACACACTTGTCTTTGTACTCCTCACCTGTTTGCGGCCACACACGCTTGACACCATCTGAACCAAATAAGTTTATTTTGGTCTCATCAGACCACAGTAATCCATGTCCTTAGTCTGCTTGTCTTCAGCAAACTGTTTGGGCTTTCTTGTGCATCATCTTTAGAAGAGGCTTCCTTCTGGGATGACAGCCATGCAGACCAATTTGATGCAGTACGCAACGTATGGTCTGAGTACTAAAAGGCTGACCCCCCTCCGACCCCTTAAACCTCTGCAGCAATGCTGGCAGCACTCATTTGTGTATTATAATAAAACATTTACAAAAATGTTAGGAGTAACACTTTTTAATCAGCGTAGAGCTTCAAGTCAATTAAACGCCTGAGATTTTGATACGGTCAGTTAAGTAGCAGAGTGGATTGTTAATCGGTCTCAGCTGCTTTGATGTTAATTAAATTAACAACAGGGGCACTAGATGGGCAAAAATGAGATGACCTCCAAAACAGAATGGCTTTACAGGTGGAGGCCACTGAAACATTTTACCCTACTCATCTTTTCTGACTGTTTTTCACTAGTTTTGCATTTGACTAGGGTCATTGTCACTACTGGTAGCATGAGGCAATACATTGACCCTATACAGGTTGCACAGGCATTCAACTCCTCCAGGATGGCACATCAATACATTCCTTTACCAGAAGGTTTGCTGTGTCTCCCACCATGGTCTTAAGAGCTTGGAAGATATTCCAGGAGACAGGCAGTTACTCTAGGAGAGCTGGACAGGGCCAAAGAAATTCCTTAACCCATCAGCAGGACCGGTATCTGCTTCTTTGTGCAAGAAGGAACAGGATGAGCACTGGCAGAGCATTACAAAATGACCTCCAGCAGGCCACTAGTGTGAATGTCCAAACAATCAGAAACTGACTTCATGAGGGTGGCCTGGGGGCCCAACATCCTCTAGTGGGCCCTGTGCTCACTTTCCGGCACCGTGGAGCTCTATTAGCATTTTCCATTGAACGCCAGAATTGGCAGGTCCGCCAATGGCGCCCTATGCTTATCACAAATGAGAGCAGGTTCACTCTGAGCAAATGTGACAGACGTAAAAGGGTCTGGAGAAGCCGTGGAGAACGTTATGCTGCCTGCGACCTCATTCAACATGACCGGTTTAGTGGTGGGTCAGTGATGGTCTGGGGAGGCATATCCATTGAGGGATGCACAGACCTCTACAGGCTAGACAATGGCACCCTAACTGCCATTAGGTATTGGGATGAAATCTTTGGACCTATTGTCAGACCCTACGCTGGTGTAGCGAGTCCTGGGTTCCTCCTGGTACACGACAATTCCCGGCCTAATCTGGTGAGAGTATGCAGCCAGTTCCTGGAGGATGAAGGAATTTATACTATTGATGGGCCCTCATGCTCGCCTGACCTAAATCCAATAGAACACCTCTGGGACATTATGTTTCGGTCCATCTGACACCGCCAGGTTGCACCTCATTCTGTTCAGGAGCTCAGTGATGCCCTGGTCCACATCTGGGAGGAAATACCCCAGGACACCATCGTCTCAAAGAGAGCATGCCCCGACGTTGTCAGGTATGCATACAAGCATGTGGGGGCCCATACAAACTTACTGATTACCATTTTGAGTTGCTGCAATTAAATTATAGCAAAAAGTCTAGCCTGCTGCTTTATTTTTTCGCTTTGATTTTGTGGTCGTCTTTGAATTCAGCCCTCTGTGGGCTGATCATTTTCAATTCCATTAAACCATGTGGCATCCTTTCGTTCCCAACACATTACCCATATGAGTATAGCTATCTAGCATTATATTTTTCCTCATTCAGATCTGATGCGTTTTCAAAGTATTATTTAATTTTTTTGAGCAGTGTATGTATGTATGTGTATACAGTTATATATATATATATATATATATATATATATATATAAGAATTACCTTCTATATAGGTCTTTGAGTGTCACTGTAAGGGTAAAGATTTGACATAAATGTCTTCCAAGCAAGTGTGAAAAAAAATATATATATATATATATATATTGTGAGGGGATTAGCTCGGTGGCGGGTGTGGATGACTCCTGGGGGGGGGGGGGGGTTCGTTACACAGGGAGATAGCCGAGGAGTGGTTGCAAACAACAGTTTGGTTTATTCATGCAATTTTCTTCACACAAGTGCAAGCGTCAAAAACATCCAAAATAAAATAAAACACAAAATAATCCTTGCCACTGTGGGCGGCTACCTTCTCACATACGGGAACCTACCTAAGGATGTCTGTCCCCAACCTACTGTTGGGCAGACTTTGCTGATCCTACAGCAGACACTCAATAGTCCATGTTTTTTCTCTTCATACAACAAATGTCCATTGAAAATGTCCCTTTTCTCTTCACATTGAACATGTCCCTTTTCTCTTCACTCTCTTCAACTAGAAATAGTTCATTTATTTCTTTTCACATAGAAACAGTCCCAGACCTCACCTTGAGTAGTCTTCAGTCTTAATTTTCCCTTCACACAGGAAATGTCCATTGGTTTCTTTTCACATAGAAACAATCCAAGACCTTGAGTAGTCTTCACACTTTTCACCCTCCTCGGCGCACATCGCTTCAGGAGGCATTCCTTCTCCCATGCTCACGCAGCGTCGGGAGGCACACATCTGACTGTCCTCCTCTACTCACACAGCGTCAGGAGGCAGCAATCAATAGACTTCCTCTGGACAAATTATAGAGACCTTAATTTCCTCATTCTGAACAGCTGAAGGTTCTTCAACTTCCTTAAGCCGTCCTGGCTACCTTTTCAGCCAACACCCTATAGTAATTGGTAAATTGTCTAAACCAAGCAGACATGTATCTCCTGTCTGTGACAACATCCACAGATTTACCTGACTTCCTGTCACAATATATATAGGAAAACCACATAAAAAATACATTTAAATGGTGCACGATGACTAGACTAGATATGCTGAATATATCATTTATTTTTCAATTCCCACAAACTGTAACGAAGAAGGGTTCCTATTATGATAATGATCAAAATGTTTAGATTGTTTTCTTCTCATTCTACCTCCAAGAGTTATGTTATTGAGGATAATGTTACAGATTGTAGGAACTGAAAAATATAACCCTCATTGGAGGGGTAGTAATCCTAAAAGACATTTTTTACACATTTTTAGACCATCTTAGTATTCCAATGTTTGGGTTGCAGCTGTTCACCACATTTATTGGCCCAGTGCATAAACAGTTTGCATATTACTTTTCTGGAAGGTAAAGTGATTGTACTTTCTGGCTTAAAGCGGAACTTCACCTTAAAAGGGATTTTTTGCTTTTCTTGCCCTTCCCCTGCTCTAAGCCCTGGTTCACACCAGTGCGACATGTCATGCGACTTGGCAGTTCACATGGAACTATTCAGATCGCCGTGACTCAAGTCACAGCAACTTCGAAAAAGATTCCTGCACTATTTCTGTGCGATTTCAGTGGGATTTGTATTGATATCTATTAAATGAAGTCACATAGATGTCAGCAAGCCGCACACGAAATCGAACTGATTTAAAGTCATGCTGAAGTGTAGCGTGACTTCAAAACCACACTGATGTGTGCTCTTAGATATTTTTTTTCGGAGTGGGTAACTGTTTCTGACAGATTCCCACTCCAGTTCTGTCTGGATTTCCTAGGCGATCTGAGTGTAGGTTCGGCAATTGCCCCCGCCCACAACCATTGCGAGAAAGCGCATGCGCAGTGGAAAGCTGGCTGTGAACCACCAGGAAGTCACAGCCGGCTTCCCGCCTCCATGATAGCGGATTTAGGGACCTGATGATGAACAAAGTACGGGTTTGGGTGAGGACAATGCTGGATTCCTGGACTGGTAAGAGCATGTTTATTAAAAGTCAGCTGCTGCATTATTTGATGCTGCTGACTATAGATTTATTTTTATTTTTTTCAGGTTGAAGTTCCTCGTTAAGCACAACTGAAGTGTTTTCTGGTCACCATTACCAGATTACAGACAGATACTATTTGCTGTCTGGAGTTGGTCTTCACATGATAACCCCAGTCAGGATATAAACAAAAAGCAGTAAATGTTGGTATGATCTGTTTTTATGCATTCAGATTTTTTTTCATGACAGTAGAACATAATTGAACATTAGGTTACAAAATACAACCAGGTATTCTCTATTGGTGGTTGGATTGGCTGCTGTTGAATGGAAGTTTTCTAACAGCTTGTTATCAAAAGCCCACCAAAGGTCCATTATTTTTTGAGCATACTTGTTTACTATAATAATTGTATCCAAATAAAACAGTCAGACATAGGAGCTATTCTTGTTTTGTATTAATGAATTTGTATACAATAATGAATAATGAAAGTGTTGTCCTGTATTCATTATTAATTCAAGGAGGCCTCAGTCAAACCTTAAAGTTTTACATTGTTTAAGCCACAAATAGCCCTTTACAAAAAGTCAAAAGCAAAGAATGAATTCAATGATTTTTTTTTTTGTGTCTGCATAAAGTTTGATAAAAAATGCCCCCTTCTGTCTCTCCATTTTAATGTCGTCCTTTTGCAGTTGAGTTATGTCTTGAGCTTATAAATCATTGTTTAATGCAGCTCAGGCTCATTCGTACAACTTCACAGCATTTACATAATCAACATTCATCAAAGATAAATGGTTTCAACACTTAGCACCAGTCAAACCAAGCATGACATGATGCTCTGAACTTGAATTTGTGTGAATCTGCATTGGCTGCGTAGCCTGGGTGATTTTGACAGTGAACAATGTGCTTAAGTAAGTAAATGCAGAGATGCAGTTGTGTCTGAGGACTGTGGTTAGATGGAACGCAGTGGGAATGGTATAGCTGTTGCTTATATTAAGTGTAATCAGCATGTTAAAACAGCCCACCCAAGTGCAGTAGCATTTTTCTTTGAGCCTTACAAAATTGAAATGGTTTCCTTTATTATATAACTGTTGCTTTTTTTTATTATTTTGGATTTGGCAGATTAATGTTAACATTGCTAGGAAATATTTTTAGAAAGACGTATGAATACGTATTGCACCTGGATGAGCTGGTGTATGCTGTTAACTAAAACCTATGTGTGTGTCATACATAATATTGCTCTTACTTTTGTAGCATTGTACTAAGCTGTAAGGAATAGGGATTCAAAATACCTAAAGGCATCCGGATAGTATTCACAGCGAGTGAAGCTTGGTGATCGCAGCATCATGCTGTGGGTTGTTTTTCAGCAGCAGGAACTGGGAGACTAGTCAGGATCGAGGGGAAGAACAATGCAGCAATGTACAGAGACATCCTTGATAAAAACCTGCTCCAGAGCACTCTGGACCTCAGACTGGGGTGAAGGTTCATCTTCCAACAGGACAATGACCCTAAGCACACAGTCAAGATAACAAAGGAGTGGCTACTGGACAACTCATATCCTTGAGTGGCCCAGCCAGAGCCCAGACTTGAATCCGATTGAACATCTCTGGAGAGATCTGAAAATGTCTGTGCATTGACTCTCCCCAATCCAACCTGATGGAGCTTGAGAGGTCTTGCAAAGAATGGGAGAAACTTCCCAAAAATAGTTATGACAAACTTGTAGCATCATACTCAAAAAGACTTGAGGCTGTAATTGGTGCCAAAGGTGCTTCAACAAAGTATTGAGCAAAGGCTGTGAATACTTGCTGTATGTACATGGGATGTTTTCTTTTTGATGAATTTGCAAAGATTTCAAACCAACTTCTTTCATGTTGTCATTGTGGGCTATTTGTAGAATTTTGAGGAAAATAATGGATTGAATCCATTTTGGAATAAGGCTGTAACATAACACAATGCAATGTTAGTACAGCGCTCTCCCCTGCTGTTCTAATGTAGAACGCCCGGCAGAACACTCCAGTCACCGCTCTCAGCTGTTGGCTGGGAGCACAGATTTGGAGCCAATCGGCAGACCTTTTTCGGTCATGCCCCTTCGACAGGTGATGGCCTGGCTGCAATACACATGTGCCGAATGTTGGCCCGGTTCAATAGAAACCGCCCAACATTTGGTCCATGTGTACGGGGCTTTAGAGGAGAACGTCAGCCAACAGTGTCCCTAACGACCAGTGACAGGTGGGGAGGGGAATGGGTAGTGGTAGCAAAAGTGCTGCAGGTTATCCAGCCTACAGAGGCAGGCACTCTGTCTCTGTGTGCTAACTATGAGCCGGACTCAGTTTCATTATCTACAGTATGAATATTAGGTAATTCGGTAATAGCATGACTTAATAAATGTGGCGCTATTAAGAACAATCTGAATCTGCTGCAAGTGTCAGTAAAGCTACTCAAATAGATGGCAAGAAATTTTTAATCTGGCATGGGCCATTTTAAAGGGCCATACCATCAGAAAAGTGTAATTAGGGCTTTATTGAATTCCCCCAAAGATGTATTGTTGCAGAATGTTTAAATTAAAATTACTGTTATTTTTACTTTTTCATGCTATTGCTACTGTGAGGATTAGTAAAGTAGCAAATCATTGAAAATAATTTATTAGATGCATTGAGATTGCTAAGGTAAAGGGTTCTATATTTATATTAGGGAAACTAAAACATGTAACCACAACTAGGGAAAAATGTTTAATGGATATTATACTGAATTTTATTGATAAATTTGTTACTGGCTCTAATAATCAGCTACAGGATCTGAAACTCAAGGACCTAGGGAAGAAGACACAGATTAGTTATTCCACCTGGGCTATCCTTCCAGTAAGCTGTCACTGCAGACAGCCAATCATAAGCAACAGAAACATTGCCCGCAGCTGCATGTATACATGCAGTGCTGTATCTTGGCCTAGGCTGACAAGGCCTAGGGCGGCAGTTTGCAATGGGGGCATCAAAAAGCTGCACCCTGCATGAAGCTCCACCTGGCTCCTGCATGAAAAGGGTCCCAGCTGGCTTGAGCTGCACTTTTAGTATAGTGCCAGTCTTATGGGGCGAATTAGGCCAGAGGGCAGGGTCCAGGAGGCAAATCAGTCTGGCACCCTCATAAAGCGATCACACTGCTACCTGCCGCTATTAGAATACCGGCTGGTGAGGACATTCAGACAGACCACAGTCCGCCGATCACACCAAATACAACTGGCTCGAAGTCCCCCAATGCTAATAAGTGTGACACTGCAGCCTAATGCTCTGCCTACTCTCCTCCACCCCCAGGTATGGCAGGCATCATGTCAATAATATTTCATTTCTTTAAACATTCTTGTCCTTGAACGAGCATATCGATTTGAATCATATACAATTGAGACTTTTAATTGTATATGATGGCAATAATATTTTGGACCTGCTTACCTCATATGTGCTATCGCAATATGTCACTGAATTAGTAAGATTACTCCTATCTTATAAGATATTTGGACTTGTGTTTGCTGCCACTGATTATTTCACTTATTTGTATAATAACTATGGATGTCCTAGTCATTATACAAATAAGTGAAATATTCCTATAATTACAATCAGTGGCAGCAAACAGAAGTCCAAATATCTTAGGCTGCACTAATGGGCAATGATAGGCTACACTGATATGCTGCACTGATGGGCAGTAATGAGGCGGCGCTGATGACGCTGAACTTATGGGAACTGATGAGGCTATGCTGATTGGCACTGATACACTGTGGTTGTGGTCTGTGGTTTACAAATGACAGGGTGGGCCATAAACATGAAGGGGTGTGGCCTTTACAGGAAGGGGAGGGTCATATTTAAATTAGGGGGTGCACAAGTTTAGTCAGGCCTAGGGCAGCACAAAACCTAAATACACCAATGTATACATGCGGGTGTGGGGTAGAGAATGCCAATGCTATTTATGATTGGCTGTCCGCAGTGACAGCTTCCTGGTGAAATAGCTTAGGCAGGTTTGGATTAATGTCCAAATCCGCCTGAGCTCATCCCTGGTTGTTAGGGAAACAATTTCAAATTGAGTTACGCTTAGCAATAGTGTACCAATGTCCCACGAGTATGAAATAGAAGGTGTACTTTACACTTTAAGCCAGTGGTTCTCAAACTGCAGTCTGCAAGCCAGACATGGCCTGTTGCGCACACCAACAATGGGACACTATTCCTCCTCCCCCTGACTCCAAACAATGTTTTTTTTCTGCCAACCCAACCCAATGGCATTGTTGACTACCACTGATGCCTGGGTACTTTTTTACTTCCACAGGCAACAACCTTGCTTCCAGTTTGAGGACAGTGGATTTGTCCATTCTTAGCATGTTTGAGAATCTCTGCTTTAATCTATAGATTTTCCCACTGCATGAGGTTGAACATCAAAATTGGTTATGGCAAAAAAGGTTCTGCATTAAATCCTTATTATAACAACATCCACAGTAATATTTACCAAGGACATTTTGGCACTATCTTGATCCAAAGAATGGATAAGATTGCCCTTGTGAGGTCAGGAAATTTCATGTGAAGGAGGAAGGCTGTTGCTTTTGGATTTGCTGTTACTTTCCTCTGTACTGGAAATGCTAAGTTTTGTGAGAGGTTGAACACAATGGACATTTTCAATTTATTTAAACCACTGAATATTTTTGAATCTTGATTTTTATCTGCCCAGAAATTCTGACGTCTTGCAGGTTTGAAGGAAGCTATGAATGCTGATAAAAATATTTCTAGTGTATGATCTCACTTTACAAACGCTCCATATACATATATATATATATACTTGTATTACCTCAGCTGTTTGGTTGATAGAAACCAGTCTGCCACACTCTTAGATCTTATATGTGAAATCTTGTTTTACTGTCAGTTTATATACTGTACTTGAATCTTTCATGTTCCTGAGCTGTAACCTTAGTTTATTTTACATTTTCATGTTTGCATTGTGCAGTTTTGTTATATAGAAAGATCTTAATGTGCTGTATATAATTACAAGCATGCTATACAGATTACAATACTTTTTGATATTAGGAAAGTTAAGTTAGTACCAGCACAAACTAATATGAAACCAAGATTTTGCTGCTTGTTGTAAAGCATTTTCTGTTTTTTTTTTTTTTTGGGGGGGGGGGTTCTGTGCATCTAATCTAGTTCTTGGTTCTTTTATTATCTCTAATGCAGATAATATTTTAATATAAAAGGGAGAATGGAGGCTTTTACGCTCTTAATTTCTGTCACAAAAGTGATGTGTTGCTGAGAATATTAATTTAAATTCTCTTATTCTAGTGTTTGCTTTCACAACCTAAGTTCTGGGCCCTGCAGACAACGGTATTACTTTTGAGAACAAAGCTAGAGAGAGGAAGCACACGACGTGTTGAAAGAGCCATGATGCAAACTCAGGTAAGATTTCTCTTCATTCTAAAATCCAGGAATATTCTGTCATTTTTTTGGACAATGACTGCTCAAATGACAAAAGTGAGATTTAATAAAAGATAATTTTACTGCCAGCATAAAATGGGTTATCTTAATTGTACAGTACAGGACATGGGCAGGATGTTCATACACCATGTGATATAGGCGCATACCTTCAGGTGATTAAATGCTGGCAAAGCTTTGAAGGACATGCCCCCACTCCATGAGTCCTACGTTTTTTTCCTATGTCTTAAGATAATTAACTTTTTCTTCTTCACTGAGAAAATCACCCTTAGCTGAACTAGTTCATTGTTTTTCTTTACTATTTTTCTTTCAATTCTTCAATCAAGTCCTCACCAGCATAGAAGCAGTTTATCTGTAAAGCCTTGGGAGAGCCGTACCTGGACTCGACCCTATGGGAATGGCCTGCAATGTTGCTTTGGGACTGGATTCTGCATAGGCCTTCACCTTGGCACTTTTTGCAACTCATGGAGTTAGCCACATGATGCTTTACAGGTCCACGACCTGTAGACCATCACTATGAAACCCAGTCCCCTTAAGACCACTCAAGAGATATGCCCACTTAGATGAGTTAACCCTGGACTTTATATACAATCCAGCATCGTGCACAGGTAAGTGGGCAGGGTCACGCTGTATCTCTCTTACTGTTAAAACTCTGCTATGTTTAAATTGTATTCACCTCACAGTGTAAACATTTCAAATTTGTTGCTAAAATTAAACTGCTTAGAGCTCAGTCTCAGGTGGATGACATCACACAACTGGTTGCATACTTTAACACCACTTTCATCTAGACCCCCTATAAGATACTCAGGTGCTTCCTCTTGCCCTTTCGCTATGAGGATTCTTTACAAGATGATCTAGACCTGGGTTACTGCATACTTCTCATTCTGCCGATGGCCCGCACACAACGTTAATGTTTATAAAAAAAAAAATAGAATTTATACTGAGGTACAGACTTCCATTTACAGGACTGAAGGAGTTTATCAATGGACCACAAGTGCAGTGACATCATCACATGTGTGCTCCATTGAGATCTATAAGTCTCACAGTGGAAGATGGAATTGTAGTCTTTTAATTTACAGATTCTCTGAAGGGATCTGTGAACACATGACGTGATTCTGTGGGTAGAGTCACGCATAGTAACACCAAATAAAGAGTATGCCAGGAAACCGTGGAAAGAACTGCCCTCAAAGCAAGAACTTAGTGGACAAATGTGGACTTAGCCTTTAATGCTTACATTTTTATTTACAGTTGCACAGTATATGATAAATTATTGAAAAAAATAGACACCAAATGTATTTTTTTTTTTTTTTTCATTTTCGTGTATTTGTCACACAGTGTGAAAACATATTATTTAGTATTGGAAATTAGCCTGAATTGTGGGAGGTATAACAAGTTGGAAACCATCTCTGTGTAATGATGAACATAATATATATATATTAAAGTACCAAGTGCACTTATTTCTCACTTGAGGGTCTGAATTGACTGGTTTATTGCAAGAGATGTTCCAAAATGGGCTTCATTTGCTATTATCAGGCTTTTATGGGCTCAGTCATGTTTCCTAAACTGTTAGGCTTCGTTCACGCAATGGCACTCCGGATCAAGGGAGAAATCGCTGCAATTCCAGAACTTCTTTTGTGGCGACAGGCTTCCCGCTATTCTGTCTGCACGACTTTACCGCATTTCGTCAGGAGACAATAGCGGTAAAATCGCCCCGCGATTAGTGTGCTATTGACAGTAACAGGGATCACAAGCATGTCCCACGTTTTGCGTGCTTCAGGATCCTGGCCTGAATCACGATGATTCCCCCTGCGTTTTGGAATGGCTTGGTGTGAACGGAGTGATTTATTTCAAAGGATATCAATTGATTTCTACACAGATGGAAAACATGTCTCCCTATAGTGAAAGCTACACAAGTAAAATACAGTAGCATGTAGTAATGATTTGTTACACACAATTGGAGCATTTTTCTGTCATTTGCATATTCCCAGCTGTTAGTTACCTATTAGGTTTAAAACTGGAATGCGGGAATCCGGGTATGCACTGGCTGAATGTCGAACAGAAACCGGCTGACATTCGACCAGTGTGTACAGCAGCTTGTCAGACAGAAGCCGGCCTAATGTCTGACTCCTGTCGAACAGGCTTGCTGGAAAACCAGCAGCTAACTGGCATCCAATCAGTGGCACTGATCAGTGTGTCCTGGTGGGGAGATGGTCCCCCTGTCATAACACAATAGCACAGTAGGGGAGATCACTGTACTAAAATCTCCAGTGTTAGTACAGCAATGTCAGTTTTTTATTTTTTGTTCAGCCCGATCTCAAGGCTCTGAACCGCTTCGTGTGGTTTTAGAGGTTTCGTATGGAATCCATTCGCACAGAGGTGGCGTCACTACACCAGGGAGACTTCTTGGCCTGCATAAATATCAAGGACGCATCTACACATCCCTATCTACACTGGAGTCCAGCTCTTTCTTTGTTTTGAGACAGCAGAAGAGCATTATCAATTTGTGGCATTGCCCTTTGGTCTAGCCTCCGCTCCCAGGGTATTTACCAAAGTACTGGCCCCGGTGTTGGCATTGTTGTGCCAACGGGGGGGATTGCGGTACTGGTGTATCTGGACGATGTCCTGTTGAGAGCAGACTCACATGCAGCCCTAATGGGTGACCTGACGATCACTTTCAGCTTCCTACAGAAGTTCGGATGGAACATCAATTTCAAGAAATCTGCCCTAAAACCTTCCTTGGAACTGGATTATCTGGGTCTGACTCTGGATTCAGCTTTGGCAAGGGTCTTTCTTCCCCCGGACAAGCTGCAGAAGTTGCAGGGGGCGATCTGGGTGTTGTTGACGAACAATCTGTACTGCGGACTTGCATGCGGGCCTTGGTTCTGATGGTATCAACCTTCGAGGCAATTCCATTGGCTCAGTTCCATACCAGACCATTGAAAAGAGAGATTCTTGTCAAATGGAACAACGATCCAAAGTCCTTGGACAATTTGATTTGGTTGAGTCACAACACAAGATCTGCTCTGGTGGCTCCATTCTCCAGCACTGTGCCAGGGCAAGTCCTTTCTCCTGTTATTTTGGACTGTGGTGACCACGGACGTCAGCCTGTCGGGCTGGGGCGGGGTACTGGGAAAGTTCTGTGCCCAGGGAACCAACCCAACCCAAAACTGCCGATAAATGTTTTGGGGCTCCTTGGGGTCATTATCAACTGCTGCCGAGGCTTCTCTGCAGGATAGAGGTGGAAGAGATGCCAGGCATTCTGAAAGCTCCAGACTGGCTTCGCCGGTTTTGGTACACGGACCTGGTAAGGTTGGTCGCCGATGCTCCTTGGAGATTTCCTCCAAGGGAAGATCTGCTGTCTCAAGGCCTGATCTTCCATCCTGCTTTACAGCCGCTGGCTTTAATGGCATGGCTGTTGAAAGCCAAGTGTTGAGAGATAGAGGTCTTTCTGATTCTGTGATTTCTACGCTTTTGAAGGCTAGGAAGTCGACTTCCAGGAAGATCTATCATCGTACGTGGAAATCCTACATTTCATGGTGTGAGTCGCTGAAGGTGCATCCTCACTTGTTTTCGATCGCTAGGGTTTTGGCCTTCCTGCAGAAAGGGGTTGAACAGCGGTTGGCTTTGAGCATTATCAAAGGCCAAGTGTCCGCTTTGGCTATATATTTCAAACGCCCGTTAGCTACGCATGCCTTGATCCGTACCTTCATCTAAGGAGTGTGCCATATGGCACCTTCTAAACGGTCCCCGCTACCGCCGTGGAATCTCAAATTGGTGTTCATTCATCAAAAGCCTCCCTTTGAGAACATTCGAAAGATTTCTCTGCTTTCTTGGTGGTTATCATCTGCTTGCAGAGTGTCTGAATTGGCAGCGTCATGCCTCTCACCTTATCTGGTGGTACACAGGGATAAAGTGGTACTTCCACCTAATCAGTCGTTTCTTCTTAAAGTGATTTCTGATTTCCCTTTGAATGAAGACATTTTGCTGCCTTCACTCTGTCCTAAGCCCAAGCATCCTAAGAAGATTACTTTGCATTCTTTGGATGTAGTTCTGGCCATTAGAGTTTACCTGGTGGCTGCTGAATCTTTCAGGAAATCGGACTCTCTCTTTGTCCTTGCCGAAGGACCTCAAAGGATTGGCTGCGTCTGCTGCAACCATATCCAGATGGATCAGGCAGACTGTTGTTCAGGCTTAATCTCTGAAGGGTCAGGTTCCTCCTTTCCCTGTGAAGGCGCATTCTACTAGGGCTCTGAGTACCTCTTGGGCTTTTCGCCATCAGGCGTCAGTGCTGCAAGTGTGCAGGGCGGCAACTTGGTTATCTATGCATACTTTCTCAAAATTTTACAGAGTTTGTGTTGGCATCTTTGGATGCTTACTTTGCCCGCAAGGGTTTACAGGCTGCTCTTTTTTTTTTGTTCTCTTTGAGGGTGTATGTTTTTCTGGGTGGGCTCCTGTTGTTCCTGATTGAGCTCCATGTTACCTGGTCGGCTAAGCTTAGCCTTTGGTGAATTTTGGCTTCTTTGCATTGTCTTCCCACCCCTCATGAATATACTGCTTTGGGACATCTCTATTGTCTCTGAAGAGATGGAGCTGCATCTGTCGATGAACAATAGAGAAAACTAGATTTTTGTAAGAATTTATCGTAAAATCCTTTTCTTTTACGTCCTCCGACAGTCGCCGCCCACTCATACAGTCTTCACCAATGGGGTATTGACTTCATCTCCACAGGAGTAACTAGGCATAAGACTTGTTAAAAAACAAAGCATCTACATTGACACACCCATGGGGGCTGTCCCACTGGTCCAATACCCCCCCTGCTATCAGCCATCCCAACTCAGTTTGTCTTCTGCCTAGTTAAGGAGTAAGATAGGCTTCCCTGTGCTGGGGCTTCAGTCTCAGCCGCCTTCTTCTATTTTAGCTGTTTATTTTATCAGCGTTAGTTAGTCGGATCTTCGGATAAAGACGGTATTTGCGGAGCTGGGAGTCGGACTGGTCTGATGGAATCCCAGCCCGCCATCGAGCATTTAGCGGGCTATGTGTTCACCCTGGCCTCGCAAACGACCCATCCCTGTCCTCTGAGGGTAGGCGGTTTCCCGTCGATGAGAGGCACCCCACGCCATCGGGTACAGGTAAGTACATTCTTTGTGGGGCCTCTGTCTGGGGCTGGCAGTCTTGTGTGTCTGTGTTATCCCCTCATGTCTGTGCATTTTTGGGCTCCCTGATCCCGGTCCCTGTAGGGGTTTTCTCTCACAGCCTGTGCGCTGTGTGGGTTTGTGGGGGTCCCTCTCCTGTGTCACTTTAGGGTGCTTTTTGGAGGTACAGACACGTGTGGCGACCGCTGCGGGGTTTAAAGCCGCCGGACCGCCATTTTAGGTGTGGGCAGCATGTCCGGCTTCACTATGGGCGCTTATACAGCATTGTATGTGGTGTATTTTGGCGCCTTGTGGCGCCATCTTGTGTGTGGCAAACGTTCGTTCCGAGCACATGTCGGTGGCCATTTTACCAAAGCCTCCCATTACTTTCTATTGGCAACCATTTTTCCTTAGCCTGAAGCCTCAGTTCAGCCTCCTGCGGTGACATCACTTCCTCCTTTTACTCTGGAGAGTTCGGCTGCGGTGGTAACACTTATGGGGGTCTGTCTGCTGTCTTTTTACTTGAGCAATCCTTCTGGCTATCAGTTATCCTGATTGAGGGTCTGTGTTTTCACAGTCACTGTAGCGGTGTGCTGCGGGGGTCCGCGGTGCGCTTAAAGGGCCAGTACCACATAAAAAAAAAAGGATTTTTGTTTTTAACATGGATTCTCAGGACAGCAAATTTCCCACAGCCCTGGTGGGGGATTCAGGTTCCTCTGAATCCTCTGCTATGTCTACTTTGTCTGCTGCAGTGGCGACTTTGGTGTCCAAAGTGGAGATTCTGATGTCTGAACGTGCTGCCAGGAAAAGGCCTAGTTTGTCCTTGTCTTCTGATTCTGAATCTGATATGGTTGCCATAGGTGCCATACCCCTTGAGGGGTCTCTTTCTTCTCAGTCTGAGGGGGAGGCGGAGGTTGCAGGGATGGATGATTCCCCCCTTGGGACGGCTGAGAACCGCGCAGCTATGGATGCGCTGATTCTTGCCATTAAAGAAACACTACATTTAGAGGATGAGCCCAATCGGGCATTGTGTCCTCTTTTGGCACACACAGGACCCGCAAGGCCGCGCAGGTGTTCCCTTGCCCCGCTGAGTTTCACGCTACTGTGAATGATCAGTGGCGTCATTTAAAACGCACCTTTGTGGTGCCAAAAAGGTTTCAACTCCTTTATCCCTTTGCGTCTCCTACGGATTCGCGCTGGTGTGTGGCCCCTCAGGTGGATCACACTGTGGCCAGATTGAACAAGGCCACTCTAGTACCCACCGAAGATTCTCCGGTGTTTAGGGATCCTACGGATAGGAGAATGGAATCCCTTGCCCGCCATGCCTACATGTTGGCGGGTTCCCTGCTAAAGCCCATTTTCGCCTCTGTCATGGCGGTTCAGGCTGTGGCGGACTGGACCAAGGTGCTAAGACGCACCCTCGTGGCTGATTCCGCTCCTCCTACTACTGTGGCGTTGGTGGACCAGATCCATCAAGGAGTCATGTATTTGTGTGATGCGGCCTTGAATGAGGCCCCATTAGCTGCGCGCCTGTCCAGTGTCGTGGTGATTAACCGTCCCCTGATATGGTTAAAGGGCTGGTGGTCGGCTGACCAGACTTCGAGAAAACGGTGGCTGACATCCCCTATGCGGGGTCTCACCTGTTTGGGGAATCCCTGGATGAATTGGTAAAAGGGGTCACTGGGGGCAAGAGCACTCTGCTGCCCCAGAATCCTAAAGGCAAGTTTTTCCGCGGTAAGCGGGGCCCCTCCTTTAAACCAAATCAGGGGTCCTTTCGTGCCTTCAAGGCGCAGAACAAGGGGAAACCCTTCAAGGGCCAGGGTGGCCAGAGAAAGCCCTGGGCGGGCAAGCCAAAATCCGGCCAGGATGGTGCGGCGGCCCAGTCCGCCTCTGCCTGATGGCACGCCCTCATCGTTTCAGGGGTGGGGGGGATGTTTGCGCGGTTTCCTCCAACCTTGGCTGCTCCGAATTCCGGACAGATGGGTTCAGGAAATCATTTGATCGGGTTACAAGATCGAATTTCTTCTGCGGCCGGCGGACAGATTCTTTCCCTAAAATCTTCATTTGATCCCAGGGCGGTTACAGGACCTGCATCAGGCGGTGCAAGATCTCCTCGCCCAGGGGGTGGTCGTGCCGGTGCCTCATCGGGACAGATTTCAGGGGTTTTACTCGAATCTGTTTACCGTGCCCAGAAAGGGGGGCAAGGTGCGTCCAATTCTGGACTTAAAAGTTCTGAACTGCTCTGTACGCGTTCGGAAGTTCCGCGTGGAATCGCTCCGTTCGGTGGTGGCCTCCCTGAGTCCAGGCGAGTTCCTGGCCTCTATCGACCTAAAGGATGCGTATCTACACATCCCCATTTTCGTGGGTCATCAGAGGTACCTCCGATTCGCTATCGCGGAGGAACACTATCAGTTTGTGGCGTTACCTTTTGGTCTCGCTTCGGCTCCAAGGGTGTTTACCAAAGTGCTGGCTTCAATTCTGGGCCTGTTGCGGGCTCAGGGCATTTCGGTCTTGGGATATCTGGACGATCTCCTGTTAAGATCGAGTGCCAGCCAGAGCCTGCTGCGCGATCTGTCCACTATGGTACAGACGCTTTAGGAGTTCGGATGGACCATCAACGTGCAGAAGTCGACCTTGTCTCCTTCGGTTCATCTCCCATATTTGGGGATGGTTCTGGACTCTGCTCAAGCGAAGTTGTTTCTGCTGGAGGACAAGCTCCGGACCCTACAGAACGAGGTCAGAGCCCTCCGGGACAACAAATCCACGTCACTCAGGACCCGTATGCGGGCCCTGGGGTTGATGGTGTCAGCCTTCGAGGCGATACTGTTCGCACAGTTTCACACAAGGTCTCTCCAAGCGGAGATCCTGAACAGATGGGACAGACTCCCGCAGTCCTTGGATCTGAGAGTGTCTCTGTGTCACCAAACCAGAGTGGATCTTCTATGGTGGCTTCAGTCCCTGGCGGTGGCGGACGGGAAATCCTTCCGGCCATTGCTGAGGACAGTACTTACCACGGATGCCAGCCTGTCGGGCTGGGGTGGAGTCCTGGGCAACCTGTCTGCCCAGGGCACTTGGTCGGTGGAGGAATCCTCCCTCCCCATAAACATATTGTAATTGAAAGCAATCAGGCTGTGCCTACTCCATTGGTCGGACCGTCTTCAGGGCCGCCCTGTACGGGTGCAGACGGCCAATGCCACTGCGGTGGCCTACATCAATGACCAAGGGGGCACCAAGAGTGCCCGGGCGGCCCAGGAAGTGACCAGTATTCTGTCTTGGGCCGAGACTCATGTCCCGGCAATATCGGCAGTTCACATTCCAGTTGTAGAGAATTGGCAGGCCGATTACCTGAGCCGCCAGACCCTGGACCAGGGGGAATGGTCCCTGCACCCAGAGGTGTTTTGAATGCTGTGTGCGAAATGGGGATCCCCGGATGTGGATCTGTTCTCGGCTACACCACAAGGTGGAAAGGTTCGTGGCAAGAACATGCGATCCTCTGGCAGACGCCTCGGATGCGTTGGTAGTGCCTTGGCATCAGTATCATCTGATGTATGCCTTTCCTCCGATTCAGTTGTTGTCCAGGTTCCTTCGCAGGTTGGCCTCGGAACCAACATTGGTGATTCTGGTGGCGCCGGACTGGCCATGCCAGTCCTGGTACGCGGACATCGTTGACCTGGCCGTCGAGCCTCCAGGGGGGCTGCCAATGTGGGAAGATCTAGTGTCTCAGGGACCGATCTTCCATCCTGCTTTACAGTCGCTGGCTTTAACGGCATGGCTGTTGAAAGCCAGGTCCTGAGGGACAGGGGTCTCTCCTCAGAGGTCATTCCTACCTTAATTAAGGCTAAAAAAGCATCATCTGGTAAGATTTATTACCGTACATGGAAAGCTTATTTTGCCTGGTGTGAGTCCAGGGGCTTCTCTCCTCGTTCATACTCGGTGGCAAGAGTGCTGGCTTTCCTTCAATCTGTGTACAAATAATTATACAGCGCTGGCAACTAACATGTGATATAAAAATAAATATTGAATTAATTGGCAATGCTGAATAAAATATATTAATAAAAAAATATTAATAAAAGTCTCTCATAAAAATTGTATAAATATTAAAGTGCTCAGGTGCAAATCTATATATAAAGGTGCTCGGGTGCAAATACTTCCAGATATACAAGGTGCTCTCATGAGTGACCCTCCAGGTCCCCTACTTACCGCACGGTAGATATATCAGCGTTTGTCATATGCTAATGGGACTTGTAAAATCCGAGCTCCAATGTTTCATCCAAACTTATTATAGAAAAGCCTCTGATGGGATTGCTCCAATGGGATATAAATGGTAGATCCCGGTATATGTGAAGGAAAATAAAGGGGCAATAGTGTAATACGTTCAAATATATATTTTATTGTCCCCCAAATCCTAGATTATACTCACTAGAAAGCAATTCACAATTCGCAATGAAAAGTCAAACACGAACGCCGCAATTGGCGTGCGTTCCACAGAATCCAGGAAGCCCGACCGGAAGTGACGTTGCGTGGCTCCACGCCGGAAATACGTCAACGCGTTTCACCCTGAATGTGGGCGTTTTGAAAAAAGACATCATTTTCGGGCACGGACAGCCTATTTATGTCCCGCTTTGGTGATCGTAATATCCGGGATATTAAATATATCCGGTGTTCAATATAGTTCGTATACGGGATATCAAAGAAAAAGCTGTATATTCGGGCATCTTATAATTGTATATTACGTCTCATATATTGCCAAATTAAAATATAATTTAAATATTGAAATAGACATTAGTATCGCATAGTGACCTCGGTACTGCTTCCTGTTTACATTGGGTCATCACAAAAAACATTCTGTAACATGTTAAATATATCAAATTAATATATATCATCTCATAATCTATTTAATATATAACAATAATGGTGGCATAAAATTAAATTAATTAGTGGATGGTGATAACGTGAAAAATAATTAATAATGATAAATAATTATATAAAATTAATTAATTGAATCTATTGTAGAATCTAATAAATAAATGTGTCTAATGTGAAAAATTTATTAAATAATAGTGCATGCATTGAAAAATTTTATTATAAATATAATTAAAAATATTTTTTATTAAAATATTTATAACCAAAAATAAATCAGAATATGTGAATATTAAATCAATATGTGGTCTATACCCTTATAAATAATGTGTGAAGCCATATCTGGACTGGCATAATGAACAAACCAGTCCAGAAGATGTATAATATCAATAAATATTAATAAATAATTTTGTGATAATATATTAAGGGACTAATGATAGAAAAACTGGTCCAGAGGATGTTTGATAACAATAAATAATTATTTAATAAATAATTTTTTAATATATTTTTGAGGACTATGATTAGAATATTGTGTTAAGTTAAAACCAATAATTTTATTTATTTTATTAAAATGTGTTGAATGTAAAAACATGATATTAACCACTTAAGCCCCGGAAGATTTTACCCCCTTCCTGACCAGGGGGTATTTTGCGATTCGGCACTGCGTGACTTTAACGGACAATTGCGCGGTCGTGCGACGCTGTACCTAAACGAATTTGACGTCCTTCTTTTCCCACAAACAGAGCTTTCTTTTGGTGGTATTTGATCACCTGTGCGCTTTTTACTTTTTGCGCTATAAACAAAAAAAGAGCGTAAATTTTGCAAAAATAACAATATTTTTCACATTTTTTTATATGAAATTCCCCCAAAAAAATGTAAAAATCAAATTTTTTTAACATTTTCGGCCAATTTGTTTTATGCTACATATGTTTGGTAAAAAAAATCGCAAAAAGCGTATTTTTATTGGTTTGCGCAAAAGTTATCGCGTTTACTAACTAAGGGAAAGATTTTTGTCATTTTTGTTGTTTTTTTTTTTAACGCGTAATGGCGGCGATCTGCGATTTTTTTTGCGGTACTGCGACATTGGGGCGGACAGATCGGACCCTTGACTGACATTTTTGACACTTTTGGGGTTACCAGTGACATTTCTACAGTAATCAGTGCTATACATATGCACTGTTACTGTAAAAATACACTGGTAGTGAAGGGGTTAACTTTATTTGGGAGGGAGGGGCTGTGTGTGTCCCTAGGGGCGTGCTTTCTACTGTGATTGGCTGTGGCTTGAGCTGTAAGGACACTGATCAACGGATCTACATAGTAAATCCGTGTGATCAGTGTTTTTACACCGAGGAGAATGACAGGTGGCTTGTTTACACAAGCCGCCTGACTTTCTCCCTCTCCCCCGACGATCGCCGAGTGACCGGCGGACATCGGGTCCGCCGGTCACACGCACGGGGGGGGGGGGTCCGTGACCGCGCGGGAACGGGCGCGCGCTCGCTCCCCAGAGCCTCACAGGCTAGCGACGTAGACCTACGTCGCTTTGCCTGTGAGGGGCTGACTGCCGACGTAGATCGGCGTTAGGCAGTCGGCAAGTGGTTAATATCTAAAATCTATAACTAGGGGCATCTGAAAACTGGATTTTAGGATATATGCATAGCAGAAGATAAAATTTACCAATTGGATAAAAAGCAATTTACATCTATATCTACATTTAACCCTTTTGGTTTCAAGGTCTCCATCCGATGAATCCATTGGGTTTCATTCTGGGATATGGCCTTTTTTAAGTTGCCCCCTCTCCAATGAGGTTCAACTCGATCAATAGCACAAAAGGTGAGGAGGCTAGGGTCTTTGTTGTGTGCGATTTTAAAATGGTAGGAAAGGCTGTGATTTTTAAAACCTTTTTTTATGTTGAGGACACGCTCCCTTTATCTCACCCTCAGTTCCCTTGTGGTTCTTCCAATATATTGGAGTCCGCAGGGACATGAGAGGAGATAGGTTACATGTGTGGAGGCACATGTGATAAATTTCTGGATTTCATATTTTTTACCATTTGCATGAGATTTGAAATCTACAGTTTTCCTTTTCCTGTGTCTTGATGTCCTACAAATCATGCATTTGCCACAACTGAATCTGGTGTGGACCAGCGGCTTGCGCTGGCCACGATTAAGGGCCAAGTATCTGCACTGGCTTTTCCAGCACCCAGTGGCATCTAATTCTTTGATTCGCACCTTCATTCAAGGTGTGCGTCACTTGGCTCCTCCTCGAAGGGAGCCCTTACCTCCTTGGGACTTGAACTTGGTTCTGTCCGTGTTACAACGTTCCCCGTTTGAAAACATCAGGGAAATCTCGTTGCCTCTGCTGTCAAAGAAGGTTGCCTTTCTTGTGGCGATCACTTCTGCTCGCAGAGTGTCGGAGTTAGCGGCCTTGTCTTGATGCTCCCCTTGCCTTGTGGTTCATAGGGATAAGGTGGTCTTGCGACCTAACCCGTCCTTTCTTCCAAAGGTGGTTTCTGATTTTCACCTTGATGAGGACATTGTTTTGCCTTCGCTCTGTGCGAAACCTAAGCATCCTAAGGAGGTTGCTTTGCATTCCTTGGATGTTGTCAGGGCGTTCAGGGTTTACCTGTCGTCGACTGAATCCTTTCGAAAATCGGATTCTCTCGTTGTCCTTCCTGAGGGACCTCGGAAGGGTATGGCTGCGTCTGCGGCGACCATTTCAAAATGGATCAGACAGACAATTGTTCAGGCCTATTCGTTGAAGGAATGGGTTTCGCCCTTTCCTGTCAAGGCGCACTGTACCAGAGCTGTGAGTACGTCCTGGGCTCTCCCGCATCAGGCTTTTACAAAATTGATGTTCTGGCATCGGCGGATGCCTCCTTTGGCCGCAAAGTTCTCTGTGCGGCAGTGCCGTAAGGGAACCCTGGTTTTATTTCAGGTCCCTGGCTGTTGGGGTTGTTCACCCCCTTGGTTATTTGCTTTCCTGGGTTGTTGCTCCTGTTGAGCCTTTTTTGTTACCCAGAGGGTTACCTTTCTGTTCATGTAAGGTTCCTTTCTCTGATGTGGGTACTGCGTTTCCTTTTCTGACGGTTGCGTCTTCCCAACCCTCATGTCTACACTGCTTTGGGACATCCCTATTGGTGAAGACTGTATGAGTGGGCGGCGACTGTCGGAGGACGTAAGAGAAAACTGAATTTCTCTTACGTCCTCCGACAGTCGCCGCCTCTTCATATTCGTCACATATTGGGTATTAGACTTTGCTCCGAAGGAGTAGCTAGGCAACAGAATATGTTAACATTAAAGCTTTTAACATATCCCACCCTCAAGGGGTGGTCCCCTCAGTCAATACCCTCCTACTTCCTGCAACCATATCTCAGTTTTAATGTCTAGCTTGTCAGGAGTGGCTGGCTCTCTCTGTGCTGGGGCTTTGTGCCCCAGACTCTTTCTTCTTTTTTGATTTTTTGTTTGAGTTTTCTCTCTACCTTTACTTAGCTGTTCTTTTTGTCAGCTTTAGTTAGTTCTTCGGATGAAGAGGATCATGCGGGCTGGGTCTCGGGCTGATCCCCCTGGTCGCAGGTCGTGGGTCAGTGGCTTCCCAGCCTGCCATCGAGCGTTCAGCCAGGTAACGCTCCTGGCACAGTGAACGACCCATCCCTGTTCGGTGCAGGGATGATTGGTGAGGTGGCTACCTCACTGGACGCTGTGCGGTTTCTTAACCCCCATTCTGTGCGTCTTGTATGCGACTCTCCCTGCCTCATGTGCAGCGGCTTGTTCGCCTGTGCGGGTCCCCCACGCCACTGTGAGGTAAGTGTATTTATGTGGGGACCTGTCTGTCTGGGGGGGTGTCAGTCTGGGACTGTGTAACCTGCCTCTATTCACACTGTTTGTCTCCCTATCTCTCGGCTGCATGCTGTGGGCTGCAAGGGGGGGGAGGGAGCTGTGTGACACTGTGTGTGTCAGCCTTGTCAGTGTGAGAAGCTGTGTGCTGTGGGGCATGTTTTGTAGCATGTTTGGGCATTATACAGCGATCGCTGCGGCGATCTGACATGTTTTTTTATATACAGACATGTGTGCATTACTGTACTGTGGAGCGGCGGTTTCGGCGCCAAACGGCGCCATTTTGCCTACACTCGCTCCGGCCGCATGTTCTACATGCATGGCGGCCATTTTCTTGTAGCCTCCCATAGGCTTTCATAGAGCGCCCTGGCAGCATCACTTCCTCTTCTCCAGGAACACCGATCGAGGCAGCAGCAGCGGCGAGGGTCTCCTCAGGTTATATCCTTCCTATCCATTGCCTGTGTCAGTTTTATTGTCCCTGTGGGGGTCTCATTGTGCTTGTGTGTGGTGCGGTGGGCTGCGCTCGCCGCGCGTGTTAAAGGGGCAGTTAACCCTTTATTATCCGGCATTTGTTATAAGGGCAATGGATTCTCAGGAGGGCAAATTTCCTACCGCCTTGGTGGAAAGCCAGGGGACCGCTGTTTCCCCCCCAGGGGGGATTTAGCCACTATTGTGGCTGGCCTTGCTGCTCAGGTGCAGATGCTGGTGGCTGCTCAATCTACTAAAAGACCCAGAGTTGCTCTTTCCTCTGATTCTGAGGGTGAAGGTGATGGGGTTGTTATGGCGGGGGCCTCCTTATCGGGGTCCCGCTCCTCCCTGGATCTAGTGGGGTCCGAGGTGGAGGCTGAAGTTGAAGGGGTTGATAATTCTCCCCCTGGCTCGCCTGAAGAGCTTGCAATCATGGATGAATTGATTGCTTCCATAAAACAAACGCTGCGTTTGCAGGATGAAGTGTGTCCCCCCGCTGCCTTGGCGGCTTATGGGACACAGAGAAAACGCAGGGCGCCGCAGGTTTTTCCCTGCAATGATGATTTTCAGCACGCTGTTAAGGAACAATGGCGCAATCTGCGCAAACCTTTTGCTGTACCAAGTAGGTTCAAGCTGCGTTATCCTTTCTCGCCTTCCACTGATGAAAGGTGGTGTGTGCCACCCCCAGTGGATCACGCAATTGCGGTTTTAAACAAATCCACTGCGATTCCTGCAGAGGATTCCCCTGTGTTCCGTGATGCCACGGATAGGAGATTGGAGTCTCTTGCCCGTCATACTTATTCTGTTACGGGTTCTATGCTTAAGGCTCTGTTTGCCTCTCTCATGGCGGCCCAGGCGGTCGCAAGTTGGACGCAGATGCTTAGGCGCGTCCTAGTGGCCGATTCGGCCTCGCCGGCGACCCTGGATATGGTGGATCAAATCCACCAGGGTGTCATGTATCTGTGTGATGCGGACTTGGACCTAGTCCCGTTGGCTGCATGTGTGCACAGCGTGGCGGTGTTGTCTCGCCGCCTGGTTTGGTTGAAATGTTGGTCGGTGGACCAGTCTTCACGTAAGACCTTAGCCAATCTGCCTTATGATGGGTCTCGCCTTTTTGGGGAGTCCTTGGATGTGTTGATTAAGGGGATCACCGGAGGTAAGAGCACTCTCTTGCCCCATTTCCCCAAGGCTAAGGGGGCTTCTGGGAAGAAGCATGCTAATTTTCGGCCCCCTCAGGGGTCCTTTCGTGCCTTTCGGTCGCACTACAAGGGCAAACCGTTCAAAGGTCAAGGCTCTCAGAAGAAGCCCTGGTCTGGAAAACAGAAGTCCGGTCAATCCGGATCCGCAGCCCATAACAGTGCGGCCTGAAGGGGCGCCCTCACCCAGTTTTGGGGTGGGCAGACGCTTGCTCGGTTTTCTTCAGCCCTGGTTGGCCCGCGTGCGGGACAGATGGGTTCAGGAGATCGTTCGATCTGGTTACAAGATCGAGTTTCTCTCTCGGCCGGAGCGTTTACGGGACCTGCACTTGGCGGTGCGGGACCTGAGGGCTCAGGGAGTGGTAGTTCCGGTGCCTCATCGGGACAGATTTCGGGGGTTTTATTCCAATCTGTTCACCGTGCCCAGAAAGGAGGGCAAGGTTCGTTCCAATTCTGGACTTGAAGGCTCTGAACCGCTCTGTGCGGGTTCGCAAGTTCCGCATGGAATCCCTGCGGTCGGTGGTGGCTGCCCTGGTTCCGGGGGAATTCATGGCCTCCATCGATTTGAAGGATGCGTATCTTCACATCCCCATTTTCGAGGGTCACCAGAGGTACCTTCGATTTGCCATTGCGGAGGATCACTACCAGTTCGTGGCGTTGCCTTTTGGTCTCGCCTCGGCTCCGCGGGTCTTCACCAAGGTGCTTGCACCGGTTCTGGCATTATTGAGGGCCCAGGGCATTTCTGTCCTGGGGTATCTGGACGACATTCTGGTTCGGTCTGCGACCAGCCAGGGTCTGGAGAAGGACCTGTCTGTCACGATGCAAACTCTGCAGGAGTTTGGTTGGACGATAAATTTTCCAAAGTCGACACTGAGTCCGTCGGTTCGTCTTCCCTACCTGGGAATGATTCTGGACTCGGTGCAGGCGAAGGTCTTCCTGCCGGAAGACAAACTCAGAACTCTTCAGGAGGAAGTCAGGTCCCTCAGGGACGTTCCGCACTCGTCTCTGCGGACGTGCATGAGATGTCTGGGATTGATGGTCTCGGCCTTCGAGGCGATTCCCTTCGCCCAGTTTCACATGCGGGGTCTCCAAGCGGAGATCCTGTCCATGTGGGACGGGCGACCTCAATCTCTGGATCTTCAAATCTCGTTGAGTCATCGCACCAGAAGAGACCTTCTGTGGTGGCTCCAGTCCCCGATGGTGTTCGGGGGCAAGTCGTTTCGTCCTATCTCGTGGACGGTGATCACCACGGATGCCAGCCTGTCGGGCTGGGGTGGTGTTCTGGGCGTTCTGTCCGCCCAGGGAACTTGGTCGGAGGGGGAGTCTTCCCTTCCGATCAACATTCTGGAATTGCGTGCGATAAGTCTCTGTCTTCATCGCTGGACGGACCGGCTGCAGGGCTGCCCGGTTCGGGTGCAGACGGACAATGCCACGGCGGTGGCCTACATCAACCACCAAGGGGGCACCAGGAGTGCCCGAGCGGCTCGAGAAGTGGCCGACATTCTGTCTTGGGCCGAGACTCATGTCCCGGCGATAACGGCGGTTCACATTCGGGGGGTGGAGAACTGGCAGGCGGACTATCTGAGTCGCCAGACCCTGGATCAGGGGGAATGGTCTCTCCACCCGGCTGTCTTCCAGATGTTGTGCGCGAAGTGGGGTCTTCCAGGTGTGGACCTGTTCGCGTCTCGTCTCAACAACAAGGTGAGAAGGTTCGTGGCAAGGACGCGCGACCCTCGGGCAGACGCGTCGGACGCGTTAGTGGCATCAGTACAGGCTGATGTACGCGTTTCCACCGATTCAGTTGCTGTCCAGGTTCCTTCGCAGGTTACACTCGGAACGCAGCACGGTGATTCTTGTGGCACCGGACTGGCCTCGCCGGTCCTGGTACGCAGACCTCGTGAATCTGGCGGTCGACGCCCCGTGGCGTCTGCCTCTTCGAGACGATCTTCTGTCTCAAGGACCGATATACCATCCTGCTTTACAGTCGCTGGCTTTGACGGCCTGGCTGTTGAGACCGAGGTCCTGAAGGAGAAGGGTCTCTCCCCAGAGGTCGTTCATACTTTGATCAACGCGAGGAAGTCTTCCTCGGGGAAGGTTTATTACCGTACTTGGAAGGCCTATTTTGCCTGGTGTGAGTCCAGGGGGTTTTCACCCCGCACGTACTCGGTTTCCCGAGTGCTGTCCTTCCTTCAAACGGGTGTCGATCAGCGTTTGGCGCTGGCTACGATAAAGGGTCAGGTGTCTGCGCTGGCCGTTCTGTTTCAACGTCCCGTGGCTTCCAACTCCTTGGTTGGCACTTTTGTTCAGGGTGTGCGGCATCTGGTTCCTCCTAGGAGGGATCCTTTGCCCCCTTGGGACTTGAATCTCGTTCTGTCTGTGTTGCAACGTGCTCCTTTTGAACAGATCAGGGAGATCTCGTTGTCTATGTTGTCCAAAAAGGTCGCCTTTTTGGTGGCGATCACTTCGGCTCGCAGAGTGTCGGAGCTGGCAGCTTTGTCCTGCAAGTCTCCGTATCTGGTTGTTCATTTGGATAAGGTGGTCTTGCGACCTAATCCTTCTTTTCTTCCGAAACGAGTTTCGGAATTCCATCTTAATGAGGATATTGTCTTGCCTTCGCTGTGCGCGAAGCCTAAACATCCAAAGGAGGTGAGATTACATTCTCTGGATGTTGTTCGGGTGGTAAGGGTTTACCTTAAATCGACTGAGTCTTTTCGAAAGACGGATTCCTTGTTTGTTCTTCCAGAGGGTCCTCGGAAGGGCATGGCGGCGTCGGCCTCTACCATCGCAAAATGGATCAGGCAGACCATTGAACAGGCCTATGCTTTGCAGGGGAAGGTTCCCCCTGTGCCTGTGAAGGCGCACTCTACTAGATCTCTGAGTACGTCTTGGGCCTGTCGTCATGGGGCTTCTGTAGCCCAGGTGTGTAAGGCGGCGACTTGGTCGACCGTGCACACTTTCACAAAATTCTACAAAGTAGATGTTCGGGCATCTGCGGATGCTTCCTTTGGCCGCAAGGTTCTTAGTGCGGCGTTGCCCTAGGGTCCCTTGTGGGGACCACTGGCTGTTGGGATAAGTTTTTTATTCCCTGGTTATTTGTCTTTTCCTGGGTTGTTGCTCCTGTTGAGCACCTGTTTTTTCCTGTTGCCCAGCTGGGTTCCTTCCTTTGGTAAGGTTCCTTTCTTTGATGCGGAGACTGCGTTGCCTTTTCGGCGCGGATGCGTTTGCCACCCCTCATGTTTGCACTGCTTTGGGACGTCCCCATATGTGACGAATATGAAGAGGCGGCGACTGTCGGAGGACGTAAGAGAAAACGGAATTTTTGTAAAATCTTACCTGTAAAATTCCTTTCTCTGAGTCCTCCGACAGTCGCCGCCCCCGCCCCTCTTTTGGGGTTTGGTTGTATACTCTACTGCTATTCCACTAAAACTGAGATATGGTTGCAGGAAGTAGGAGGGTATTGACTGAGGGGACCACCCCTTGAGGGTGGGATATGTTAAAAGCTTTAATGTTAACATATTCTGTTGCCTAGCTACTCCTTCGGAGCAAAGTCTAATACCCCATATGTGACGAATATGAAGAGGCGGCGACTGTCGGAGGACTCAGAGAAAGGAATTTTACAGGTAAGATTTTACAAAAATTCCGTTTTTTGTAAAATCTTACCGTAAAATTCTTTTCTCTGAGTCCTCCGACAGTCGTCGCCCCCGCCCCTCTAATGGGGTTCTTATACACTTAACTGCTTGCTACCAAACTGAGTTGGGATGGCTGAGAGCAGGGGGGGTATTGGACCAGTGGGACAGCCCCCATGGGTGTGTCTATGTAGATGCTTTGTTTTTTAACAAGTCTTATGCCTAGTCTTAAACAAGTTTTTTAACAAGTCTTATCTCCTGTGGAGATGAAGTCAATAACCCATTGGTGAAGACTGTATGAGTGGGCGGCGACTGTCGGAGGACTCAGAGAAAGGAATTTTACAGTGAGATTTTACAAAAATTCAGTTTTCTCTGAAGTTCCACAGACTTATCACCTGCCCCTCTACTTCTGAGTGAACAGGGTTTTTTTGTATTCTAAACACTGCTTGCACCTGCCCCTCTACTTCTGAGTGAACAGGGTTTTTTTGTATTCTAAACACTGCTTGCAATCAAACTGATGCTAATAGCTATGTGTGTGGGGTTATGCCTGCAGGGACAGCCCCCATAGGCATGGTTAAGCTTTTTTCCTGCCTAGTGCCTTTTCCTGATTTGGAGGAGCATAACCCTATAGTCTCTGAAGAGATGGAGCTGCGTCTGTCGATGAACTTCAGAGAAAAGGATTTTACGGTAAGTCCTTACAAAAATGCAGTTTTCTTTCACAGGGGGTGCCTAATCTGACTTGTATCTTAGTGCAGACTTCTGAGAAAATCAGTGAGCCAATCACACACGCAAGACATTACATTTTGTAGCAATTGTATAAGCTACACTATTTTTTTATGTTATATTTTTTCCATAAAAGTGGAGTTACTCTTTAATCCCTTGCCGACCGCCCTATAGCAGTTTACTGCTACAGGATGGTCGCTGTGCTCAGGATCACCTATATATACATGCACTTTCAAATAGGGGGCGCGAATGCACGCTGGTGGCGGCTTGCTCCTGCTGGAATTACACACAGCGGCAGGTACCACCGACTCGGTGTCCTCTCGCACCCGCTGATCATCAGCCACAGAGACATGACTGCAATCTGCCTTTGTAAACAAGGCAGAGTGCCATTTTGACAGGAGGAAAGGCATGGATCCTGTGTCTCTGCAAAGCAGGGACTAGGATCCATGTTTTCCCCTAGTAAAAGCACCTCCCACAGTTTAGAAAAACACTGGCTAGGCACACAGTTAAGGAACAGAAAGGAAAATACAGCTGCACACCACCATCGATCCAACATCAATTTATTGTGTCAACATAGACTGCCACCAGGACATGGTACATAGAAGATAGATGACGTGTTTCACACTTAACTCGTGCTTCTTCAAAACCCAGGCACACAGTTAACCCTTTGATTACTTCTGATATCTTAAAATATTGTGTAGCACTTATCGTACAGTAAAGTGTATAAAATGTACAATTCATAAGACGAACAATTACTCATCAATTAGCAAATTTATGAAAAAAAACATAAATATATAGTAAGTGCAAAATCAATCTTTATAAAATTAATTTATATACAGTCCATCATGGAAAATATTATTAATCAAAAAGTTTCCAACTTCCAGTGACTGTGCAATCGCTCACACCACAAAGTCTTCAGTAATCCACCTCAGTGCCCTTCACCCCACCTTTGGGTGGCCTCTCACCTGTTCAAATGGACCTCACTTGTTAGGGGAGGTCATACAAGCATTTTAAAGAGAGTGTACAGTTACTCTGCCGTGTCTGCAGCCACAATTCTCAGCTCCACAGTATGATGAAATCCAATTGTATAGGTTGCTTCAATACACTTTTACTTTTTTTTTTTAATTACCAAAAGTATGTAGCAGACTACATATAGGTCTAAACTGATGAAGAAATGTGATTTTTTTTTTTTTTTTTCTTTTTTTGTCCTGGTCCGGAAGGGGTGTAAATCTTCCAGAGGTCAGGTGGTTAAGTATTCATGCAGCACATTTATTATTGTGTTCTCTCTGTACCTAATTTTCAAGGCATAATTGCACATTTTCTTGTGTAAAGCTAATCTTCGCATGAACTATGTGCTCCTTTCATTATACATTATGAGAGTGGTCTGGCCAAATTTTGAGATCACCCATAGATGTGGTGATATATTTGTTTAGCTGAGGTCCAGCTCACTGCCGCATACACCCTGTTTTTAATTTAGGTATTTTGTTTTGTCTGGAGATATCATTCCTGGCAAGCATACTGGGGTCTGTGTATAATAATATAATGCCTATTCATTGCCATGTTGTTTAGATCATATATTAAAAATTCTTGGCACAGTTTCAATGCATTTTGAAAGCACTGCATTGTTTCTAGATTTTTTTTCAAGTATCCAGTTTCTGTATAGTGCCAGAGTTTATGCACTACAGCTCATTGTCTGTGCATGTATAAGTCGCTGTTCTTTGTCTTTGTAAACTAGAAACAGACAACCCCTCCCTGTAATTATTAAACAGGATCATATTTTTTTTTTTTATGACTGTGACAGAATTTCTGAGACATTGTCTAAACTTGTATTGTTTACTTTGTGCTGATTTATAAAGTACTAAGGTAAAATGTAAAGTTGGGATGCACTGATATATTGGCCGAAAATAGGGTTATTGGTGCTTTGCTGATAGAAAAAAAAAAAATGTGCCGATAATGACATGCTGCATCCCATTGACTTCAATGTAAAAGCGCCCCCTATTGACTTTGATGCAGGATTGCATCCCATTGACTTCAATGCAGGATCGTGCCCCATTGATTTCAATGCAAAAATGCCCCCTATTGACTTCAATGCAAAAATGACAGTCACTTTTAAAAAAAAACAAAAAAACAAATGTTTTAAAAAATATCCATTTCGGTTTCAGTTTTCAGCCAAGTGCATCCTGAATCAGTTTTGGCACCAGAATTTTAGTTTTAGTGCACCACTAATGTAAAGTTGTGAATACTGTACAGTATAAACGTATTTACAAAAGATCTTGTTACTACCAGTGTTTTCTATTAGCTTTATTGAAGTGGAGGTCAAGACATCACAATAAAGATATAGTTTACACTACTGTTCAAAAGTTTGGGGTCACTTAGAAATGTCCTTATTTTTTAAAGAAAAGCACATTTTTTTCAATGAAGATAACATTAAAATAATCAGAAGAACAGTATAGACATTGTTAATGTGGTAAATGACTATTCTAGCTGGAAGCAGCTGATTTTTATTGAAATATCTACATAGGTGTACAGAGACCCATTTCCAGCAACCATCACTCCTGTGTTCTAATGGTACATTGTGTTAGCTAATCATGTTAAAAGTCTAATTGATGATTACAAAACCCTTGTGCAATTATGTTAGAACAGCTGAAAACTGTTGTGCTGATTAGAGAAGCTATAAAAATGGCCTTGATTTGAGCTAGTTGAGTACCTGGAGCATCAGCATTTGTGGGTTTGATTATACTCTCAAAATGGTCAGAAAAAGAGAACTTTCTTCTGAAACTCAACAGTCTATTCTTGTTCTGAGAAATGAAGGCTTTTCCATGCGAGAAATTGCCAAGACACTGAAGATTTCCTACAACGGTCTGTACTACTCCCTTCAGAGATCAGCACAAATGGGCTCTAACCAGTATAGAAAGAGAAGTGGGAGGCCCCTGTGCGCAACTAAGCAAGTGGACAAGTACATTAGAGTCTATAGTTTGAGAAAGAGATCCCTCACAGGTTTTCAACTGGCAGCTTCATTAAATGGTACCAGCAAAACACCAGTCTCAACGTCCACAGTGAAGAGGCGACTCCAGGATGCTGGCCTTCTAGGCAGAGTGGCAAAGAAAAAGCCATATCTGAGGCTGGCCAATAAAAGGAAAAGATTAAGATGGGCAAAAGAACACAGACATTGGACAGAGGAAGATTGGAAAAAAGTGTTATGGACAGACGTATCTAAGTTTGAGGTGTTTGAATCACACAGAAGAACATTTGTGACATGCAGAACAAGTGAACAGATGCTGGAGGAGTGCCTGACGCCATCTGTTAAGCATGGTGGAGGTAATGTGATGGTTTGGGGCTGCTTTGGTGCTGGTAAAGTGGGAGATTTGTACAAGGTAAAAGGGATTTTGAATAAGGAAGGCTATCACTCCATTTTACAATGCCATGCCATACCCTGTGGACAGTGCTTGATTGGAGCCAATTTCCTCCTACAACAGGACAATGACCCAAAGCATTCCTCCAAACTGTGCAAGAACTATTTAGGGAAAAAGCAGTCAGCTGGTATTCTGTCTGTAATGGAGTGGCCAGCGCAGTCACCAGATCTCAACCCTATTGAGCTGTTGTGGGAGCAGCTTGACTGTATGGTACATAAGAAGTGCCCATCAAGCCAATCTAACTTGTGGGAGGTGCTTCAGGAAGTGTGGGGTGAAATTTCTTCAGATTACATGAACAAATTGACAGCTAGAATGCCAAAGGTCTGCAAGGCTGTAATTGCTGCAAATGGAGAATTCTTTCATGAAAGCAAAGTTTGAAGGACAAAATTATTATTTCAAATAAAAATCATTATTTCTAACCTCGTCAATGTCTTGACTTTATTTTCTATTCATTTTGCAACTCATTTGATGACTAAAAGTATGAGTTTTCATGAAAACGTGAAACTTTTGAACGGTAGTGTAGTAGAGAAAACTCATTACATACATTAAGGCTGCATTCACACTTGTGCAACCTGCCCTGCGACTTTGGACATCAGTCGCATGACAAGTTGCTCCCCTTGTTTTCCATTGATAACCATTCATATATGTGCGACTTAAAGTTGTAGCAACTTCAAAGTAGTTCATGCACTTCTTTGGTCCAACTTTCATGCAACTTGAGTGCCATAGATTTCAATGTTAACCCTCAAAATTTGCATGAAAGTCATACCTGAATGTTATACTACAATGCAACAGTTGTCCAACAGTTGTCCATTATCACTGGTCTAAGCATCAAAGTTGCACTCCAAAGTCGGTACAACTTTGGAGTCGTACAAGTGGGAATGGACCCTAAATGCTGTCATTCATAAAAAATGAATTGTAAAAGGACAACAAAATTGTCTGGTCAGGCCACATAATCATACTGTCCTGCTCCATCTTTCAAAAACGCAGCCTAGCAGGAGGGATAATTGACAGAAGCTCAGAGGTTACGTAAGATGTAGTCACATGACATTGGGGACAGATTTACTATGCAGATAGATCAGCAAGAAAAACACTGGAGTAAACTATGCTGTCATGGATGCCACTTCTGATGGAGAGTTACCTCAAACACAATTGGAGTCTATTTTTGCACAGTGACAATGCAGTAAGAATATTTGTATGCTTACGTGTCAGTTTAATATGCATAGATTAACATATGCATTAAATTTTTGTGAAGACTAAATTTATGTTTTCTTTCTTTGTGTGGTTGAGTAACTGTCCCAATCCGCATACACCTCCCCTGCCATGCCCTCTCACACTTGGTGCAAGCTTTGTAGGTTGCTGAATGAGTCAGAGGAAAGGTCTTGCCCTCACTAGCCAGATTAGCCCTTCTGTGTCAACTATACTGTGGCCTTCTCAGCTCCTTGTTATGTGCAGCCTGTAGACTAGATGTTGCTAGGTGGAGGCATCTTGTTATGCTGCAAAACACACAAAAAATGAGCCAAAACATTTGACGTTTCTGTGGACCTTGATTTGTACCTTCATATAGGGAGTGTGCCATATGGCACCCTCGAGACGGTCCCCGCTACCGCCGTGGAATCTCAAATTGGTGTTGGTTCATCAAAAGGACATAGCTCTGGAAATCTGGGCCATAAAAGAGTTGTACAGAGAGGAGATCTGTCCCTTCTTAATCACTGAATTTGCCAGGCGAGTAAGAAGAACTGGATCATGCAGTCCCCATGGGGCTTCCCTGGCTTGAACTGCGAGAGCATGCCGCAGTTGCAAGTACTGGAAGAAAAGGGTGTTGGGGAAGCCAAATTCTGTTCTGTGCATTTGAAAATCTTTAATGATACGGCCCTGGTACAACTGTGATATAAAGCGTACCCCATAGTTGTCCCATTCCACAAAGTTCTTTAGTTTGGCCAGTTCAGGGCAATTAGAATTGTTCACAATGCGGGAGTATTTGGAGTACCCCCCCATAGTGAAAATGCTGTTCGGATATGCACCAAATCTTATCTAGTAAAACCAACGTAGGGTGATGTGGAAAATTTCTCAGTTCACCTTCCTCTAAAGATTCCAGGAGTTCACTAGTGGAAAGAACACTGGTAATGATGGTCCTAATAGGATCTGAGTCATCCCTGGTAAGCCAACCAGTAACATGTTGCAACCGGGCTGCTAGATAGTAATAGTGTACCGCCAAACCCCCGGAGTCCTTAAACTCCTGTAGCGTTTCCATTCTAATGCGCGGGGTCTGTTGTTTCCATATTAAAGATCGAAACACAGTGTTAAATTGTTTAAAAACGTGTATAGAGATCCAAGTAGGGGCATTGTTCAGAGTGCATACAACAACTGAGGGCACCATATCATTTTGATTAAGTTACATCTCCCTACAACAGACAGGGGCAGTTTAACCCAGCTAGCCAGCTTGTCTTTAAATTTACGCAGTAACGGGGAGACATTAAGCTTAACGTAATTGGTCAGATTAGGATGTATTATTATTCCAAGATATCTGAAGTGATCCACTATCATAATCTGCGAAGCCTCTTGGGGCAATGGAAGCGTTATGGGGTTTAATGGCAACAGTACCGATTTATCTCAGTTTATTTTGAAGCCCGAGAAGGATCTGAACCTACAAATCAATGCCATCAAACCAGTCAGGGAGTCAGCGGTATCACCCAGGAAAAGCAGGGCATCATCCACATATAAGGCAATCTTGTCTTCCCCCGATCCCAGAGCATGTATGTTTGTACCTGTATGTGCACTTTGGCCATTGGGTTGTAAGCTTATTTTGGACCAAAACTGATGTGTGATTTTTACATGCCTTGGACAGAAAGGTGTATTTTGGGCAAAGAAAAAGTGAGTATAGCATCAAGACACAAGGTGGTCATACACACTTTCGAGATCTCTCCAAAACAAACATTTTGCAATACACAAATTTTTCCATGTGTGCCATCCAAGCTGTTCTGCAGAATTATAAAACTTTAGGGACCGATAACATGGTGGTCAGGCACAGAAACTGATTACTGCAAATGAGAAATAAGAAATTCTTCCCTTCATAACCAGACAATGTCCATCACCCCTTTTGGCTCAAAACTGGCAAAACTCACTTGGGCCTTGATAAACCCTTCTGCAGCCCAGAAAATTGTTTTTCATGAAAGAGTTGCAACCATATTGCCATTCCTGTGAGATGGAATAAAGTCAAACAACTTGCATGGGCACAGAGACATTTATGGTGCAGAAAAAAATGAACTATATGCTCGTAACCAAAAACAAAACAGAAAGACTACATAATCTGTTTCAACTTGGTGTGCACCATCCAGAGAAATCATATAAACTTTTTTTTGTAAATAGAGAGGATATTTTTAGGCACCCAAGAAAAAGAAAGACAGATGAAAAATAATTAAAAAGAATTTTTAACAAACTTTATTGTGAAGACTATAAAAATGATTTAAAGTAGTAAAATGACTTATCATGAAGCGTTGGGTCAAAAATAGAAAGTGGATAATCTATATAAACAAAATAATCTGAATTTCACACTGTAACCCTGTAGATCACTAATGGGTACGCCCACCCATTAAAATGAACCACTGTTGCATGGAAAAAAAACTATATAAACATCACCGATCCACTGACGATTCATCAAGTAAGTACAGGTATAAAGTGGATAAAGTAACATAATGTCACATGGGATGAATGTTACATGATGGATGCCCAATAGAGGATCACAGTAGATACTAAGCCCCAATGCGTTTCAATTAGAGGTAATCTTTCTGAGGCGTAGAGAAGTGGAAATGCATCTACAAAAAAACATATTAACAATCAAAACAAACTGAATTCTATAAATCGCTATGTGATGGTGATATGAAGAGAACCACTTACATATGCTGTGTCCATCGGTTCATTGCAATATGTATTTACTTAGCCAATATAAACAATGCAGAGGTCCAGGATTCGGGGACAACCATGCACAGGTCTCCCGCCATAGATAGACCGTACAAGGATTGCCATAAAACATCTCCGCTCCACCTTAAATAAACAGGGTTAACATGACAAAAAATGGGTTATAAAGTGCTGGCAGCACAAACAATATACGATATATAATACGTATACATACCAGACAATATAGGAGACACCATTACTCTTAAGGGGATACCAAGGCAGAGGCTTTAGTAGACTTATAAATGCTATATAAATAAAAACAATATGGATAGAGCAGGATTAATCTACCAGTACAGAGTAGATATAAGCAGGCTTTTTCAACTTTTTCAAACATGCCAATGTTCCTCACCATCTGATGGAGTAGAGTAGTTCAGAAGCTTTAAAAGCTTTGAAGTGAACAGATATAGCAATTGGTAAAAAAAAAAGGCAGTATAAATAGAGCTAAATGAATATACCCCCACAAAATAAAAGCTAATCAAGCAAGCCATTGCAATATGTGTCACCCTCTGATGGAATGGAGTGATACAAACATCCCAAAGACTGAAGTGCAAACGAGGATCCAGTAGTTGCCAGCACAGCACCTTAAATGAGCCCAATGTACAAGGAAACGTGGAGCAAAAAGGTGTGGGGAAGTGAACATCTTCCCAAAATTACAGTGATCCTCGTGGTGGGAGTGCCAACACAACATGCTGTCCAAAGTTGCTTTACCACAGCCCAGAATCCTGCCCACCTAAAGCCATGGCAGACAGACCACTAATACCCATCCTAATAGAACCATGGGGCAGGGCCAGTGTACTGGGTGTGATCATGTCCATTCGGCACCGGCGCAGAGTAAACTAAACCCAATGCAGCACACGGCAATGCGTGTCCGCACAGATCAGAGCACAGAAAACAAAACAGCAGGCCAGCACAAGTTTGGCGGCTGCTCTACTATCTGTAGACCCTGTGTATGTCAAATCACATGCCAAATCGGAGCCTATTGCCGGCAACGGCACCATCCGAATCGGTGCAAAGCCGACTTTTCGGCGCTGTACCGATTCCCAAAAGTAGTTCCTGCACTACTTCTGGTGACTTCGGGGGGGGGGGGGGGGGGGGGATTTCAATAGACATCTAGGCGCAAAATAGTACTTTCATGGCATTTAGGCTAAATAATAATTTTAGGTTTCGTGTCTCAAAGTACCTAACACATATGCATAAACTGCATTTTTCTTTTCTTTCTGTGGTCACCTCATCAAGTCGTAGAACCAGAAAAATAGTTTAGCTCCCATCTAGACAGCTAGATTATTCTCCAAACCGCTTGTATATGAGCTGGGATGTGCACTTCTTTTTATTACAGTATGTGTGATAAACATATTACTATTTTTTTATGAGGAGAGACATGTCACTTCTATATTGGCGCAGTAATTTAAACTCATAGGGTTTTGGATAGGGATCAACAGATTATCAGTGGGGTCAATTATAGGAGGCTGATATTGACTTTTTTTTATTTTTTAAGTATCGGTCATGAAACTTACCGATATGACTGTTATTGTGTGCAGAGCACACGTCGTCATTGAATGTCATTGCGCACTGGGCCTGCATGTTCTGGTTTCTTCTACCCGGATAGGCTGCTTCCCTCGCCTCAGACAGTGCATGCCACAGAACAGCTGGACCAGAGAGGACACGCCAGCCAGCAACCGCCCACAGCAGAGTGCCACCAACCCACAGCCCCTGTGCTAGCCACCCACAGCAGCAGGGTTCCAGCCAAACAGCAGCAGGGTGTCAGCCAGCCACCCACCCACAGCAGCAGGTTGCCAGCCAGCCACCCACCCACAGCAGTAGGGTGCCAGCCAGCTACCCACAGCAGCAGGGTGCCAGCCACCCAAAGCAGCAGGGTGCTATCCTGCCACTCACAGCAGGGTGCCATCCAGCCACAGCCCTGTGCCAGCCAGCCACCCACATCAGGGTGCCAGCCACCCTCAGCAGGGTGCCAGCCAACTAGTCAGCCACAGCCCCTGTGCCAGCCAGCCACCCACAGCTCTTGTGCCAGGCACCCACAGCCGGGTGCCAGCCAGCCACACACAGAAGGGTGCCAGCGAGCCACCTACAGTCCCTGTGCCAGCCACCCACAGCCCCTGTGCCAGCCACCCACCCACAGTGCCTGTGCCAGCCACCCACAGCAGCAGGGTGCCAGCCATCCACCCACAGCCGCAGGGTGCCAGCCACCCACAGCAGCAGGGTGCCAGCCAGCCACCCACAGCAGCAGGATGCCAGCCACCCACCCACAGCAGCAGTGTGCCAGCCACCCACCCACAGCAGCAGTGTGCCAGCCAGCCACCAACAGCATGGTTCTATCCTGCCACCCACAGCAGGGTGCCATCCAGCCACAGCCCTGTGCCAGCCAGCCACCCACAGCAGGGTGCCAGCCACCTACAGCAGAGTGCCAGCCAGCCACCCACTGCCTGGTGCTTGCCACCCACAGCCCCTGTCCCTACCAGCCACAGCAGGGTGCCAGCCACCCACAACAGAGTGCCAGCCAGCCACCCTCAGCAGCAGGGTGCCTAGCCAGCCACCCACAGCAGCAGGGTTCCAGCCAGCCACCCTCAGCCCCTGTGCCAGCCATCCTTCCACAGCAGACAGAAGATATTCAACAGGAGGTGCAGGAGGCTCCTGCCAAAATGTCAAGTCAGGAAGAGCAGGTTTCTAATTTGGAAGAGCAGGATGCTGCAAAAATAGACAAACGTCCAAAAAGAAAACATACAGAAGAGAATCTTCTTCATCGTGGTCAGATTGATGCCATGTTCTGTGTTGTATTGGGGCCTCATGCGGAGGATTCTTCTGAATCTGCAAAAATCAGCCTGGATGATGAACTTTATATCTATATGAAGGACCTAGTAATTGACCGAAGAAGTGGTGATCCTCTTCAGTGGTGGAAAGAAAATGAGGCACGCTGCAAAAGACTTGCTTCTCATGCTAGAAGATACCTTTCTGCTCCTTCTTCCTCTGTACTATGTGAGGGTGTGAAATGGTAGCAATATATAACAAAAACAGAAGCCGAACAGAAGGTGAACATGCTAAAATGTTATGCGTTCTGCAGGTGCACAAAAAAAATGGTTCTTTTCTTTACTCTTATTCTCTATGTGCCCTGTTCACACCACACAACGTGTATGAAAACTGATGTCTATGCAAGTGAAATCTGTGCAGTTTTCCCATCCGTTTTCATGCAGGTATGGTGTGACGAACAAGCCCTTAATGTTAAAAATTTTAATAAACATTAACATGTTCAGTACCAGATTTGTGTAGAAAATTGTGTTAATTTTTAAATGTAGAGAATATCGGCACCTAATATCGGCTATCAGCCTGAAGGGTGACTGAGATAACGGTATCGACCTTGAAAAAACAATATTGTTTGATCCCTAGTTTTGGAAGCGCACCTACTTTTGTTTATCACATATAAGCTAGGATGGTAGCATGATGTAATGGAAGAAGAGTATATTAATAGTAAAAAGATCAGGTCTGAGCATGTAAGCCCCTTAAAAAATAACTTGGAGTTGGTCATTTGGACACAGGGGGGGCAAATCTATTAAATACCTTTTTCAGCTTCTTGTGCACAAACAAATTGAAGTCTCATCTGACCAGGTCAGATGAAGTCTCTCTTTGCCCGGCCTGTCAGTTCAGGTGGAAGGCGATGTCTTGGTAGGTTTTCAGCTGTGCCATACTCTTTCTATTTTCGGGCCATGAATTAAACAGTGCTCCTTGAGATGTTCAAAGCTTGGGATATTTTTTTTATAACCTAACCCTGCTTATAACTTCTCTACAATTTTATTCCTGACCTGTCAGGTGTGTTCCTTGGCCTTCACAATGCTGTTTGTTCACTAAGATTCTCTAACAAACCTCTGAGGGCTTAACAGAACAGCTGTATTTATACTGAGATATTACACACAGGTGGACTCTATTTACTAATTAGGTGACTTCTGAAGGCAATTGGTTCCACTAGATTTTAGTTAGGGGTATCAGAGTAAAGAGGGCTGAAAACAAATGGCCGCCACACTTTTCAGGTATTTATTTTTTAAAATTTTTGAAAACCATTTATCATTTTCTTTCCACTTTACAATTATGTGTCACTTTGTATTGGTCTATCACATAAATCCCAATAAAATACATTTATACGGAAAATTTTAAGGGGTGTGAATACTTTTTCAAAGCACTGTGTTTAGTATACACAGGGTTCCCCGCAGATGGCTTATGTCTAATGTTAAGGTTTATAGACTTAGAAAATTCAGTCTTTAAATGGATAGAAAATATGCTTTAAGACTGTATTTAGAGAGAAAAATCAAAAAACGTGCTGCGCCAGAAGTGCACAAAAATAATTAGTGATTACATGAATCAACAAGTGTTATCAACAAAATATGGTGTCCATCATATGTGCTCTGATGAAACACAAATGTTCATATAAAGTGCTCCAAAGTAATGATTAGTATATCCAGGTGATGACAGGACAGCCTCAATCCCTTGTGAATCAAGCAGGAACCACCAGTGTGTGAACTCCCTCCACCAGTAAGATTGGCCTCTCACCTTGATACCAGACCCAAACGGGCCAGCATGAGCATATCAGGGGATAAACAGACTATCACAGGTAACCTCTCCAGCCTTCACCTCCGGGGGTCGCCAGGACATAAAATAAAGATAAAGCAAAGATCTAGTGCTCTCTGAATGTAACTAATGAGCTTTTATTGAGCATAAAGGGGTAACTCACATTTGTTGGGCACTCAGCCGTGCCTGCTGTTATGGCATTCAGTGTTAGAGAGTAGCACCCGAGCGATCGGCATCAGGCACGCAGGCTCCGCCTCCCTATACGCGTTACGCCTGGAGCGTGGGCTCCGTTTGGCTTCTTCGGTAGGGGTCGAACCTACCGAAGAAGCCAAACGGAGCCCACGCTCCAGGCGTAACGCGTATAGGGAGGCGGAGCCTGCGTGCCTGATGCCGATCGCTCGGGTGCTACTCTCTAACACTGAATGCCATAACAGCAGGCACGGCTGAGTGCCCAACAAATGTGAGTTACCCCTTTATGCTCAATAAAAGCTCATTATTTACATTCAGAGAGCACTAGATCTTTGCTTTATCTTTATTTTATGTCCTGGCGACCCCCGGAGGTGAAGGCTGGAGAGGTTACCTGTGATAGTCTGTTTATCCCCTGATATGCTCATGCTGGCCCGTTTGGGTCTGGTATCAAGGTGAGAGGCCAATCTTACTGGTGGAGGGAGTTCACACACTGGTGGTTCCTGCTTGATTCACAAGGGATTGAGGCTGTCCTGTCATCACCTGGATATACTAATCATTACTTTGGAGCACTTTATATGAACATTTATGTTTCATCAGAGCACATATGATGGATACCATATTTTGTTGATAACACTTGTTGATTCATGTAATCATTAATTATTTTTGTGCACTTCTGGCGCAGCACGTTTTTTGATTTTTATGTTTTTGTTGTGAGGTGTGGACACAATTTGTGTATGCAGCCGGAGTTATATATTGATTTATTCTAGCACATTTATACACATTTGAATTTCACTTAGTCTTGCGCTGATAGTTTTTTCACTATATGTATTTAGAGAGAAGTGATTAATTATTCATACTCTGAATGGTCTAAAGTCATTGGCGGTGTAACCCAACTTTCAGTGCTGGGACCCTTACTTTTAAAGTGTTTGTAAAGGTTTAAAATGACACGCCCCTAGCTCTCGCTAAATACTTACCCGAGTCTGATTTCAATCCAGCGCTGTGCTCAAAAGCAGTGGCACTACTCTCTCGCATTCCTCACAGGACATAGAGGCAGCAGTGGGAACCATTGGCTTCTGCTGCTGTCAGTCAAATTCTGTGAGGAGGGGGCAGGGCTCAGCTCACACCTCTGCCCTCATAGCAAGTAGTTTGCTGGGGGGGGGCAGACAGAGAAGGGGCGTGGACAGCTAAGGTGGGGGATCCCAGAAAGGAAGGTTCAGGCCTGTTCTGTGCTAAACTATTTTACAGAGCAGGTAAGAATATCATGCTTCATTTAAAAAAAAAAAAAAAAAACTTTACAATCACTTTAACCTATTTATAAATGCTATAGAGTTTGGGATTAAATGCACCATTTCTTTTTTTGCAGATGGTATTATGCTATGTAATGGAAAAACTGCCTTACAGGCTGTCTCCAATTTGCAAGCAGCCCATAACACACTATTTGGGAAACTATGTGGCAAATGAGGTTTATTGTTAACAGTGGCATCACTAGGGTTGGTGTCACCTGGTGCGGTAAAACATGGTGTCACCCCCCCCCCCCTATATTCGGGCCGGGCAGCAGCTCAGCGTTGGAGATTTTTGTAGCAGGTTGCGACGATCAATAAGGCCTACAGGATATTTGGTTAGGCACTTCCTAATGGCTCAGTCCCTAGGAGCGGTAACGGATAATGGCTGACAGGCCATCCTGCCAGACCCAGCAAAAATGCAGCAGTGATCCCTCCGGTTAGACGTTTGCTCCCTCTGGGTTAACCAGGCTGACTTTGGTCAGTAGTGTAGCCCGTCTGTACCCTGGCAGTGACGCAGTCTTTCACTCTCTGCTGGTGCTGGGCAGCAGCATGGCCCTCTCTCTGGTGGTGCTGGGCAGTGTGGCCCTCTCTCTGGTGGTGCTGGGCAGTGTGGCTCTTTCTGACTTCCCCCCAACACAGTCCTCTTTATGGTGGAGCGCTCACTCCCTCAGCTTTTTCCCAGGTTCCCAGTCCTCAATCTCTCCCCCAAGCAGAGTGCATGATGGGGGCTGTGGTCTGCTCCCTGTGGACAAGAAATGGGGCTGCCAATCTTCCGGGACTACATGTCCCATGATGCCCCCCTTGTCTCTTCTGATTGGCCCTCCGCGGTGGCCAGCGGGAAGGGAAACAGACCGGGCAGTAAGCTGGGCGGCAATCAGATGAGAGCCGCTCTCTCTTGTCTTGCACTGCTGACAGGAGAAATAAGGGGGGGAAGTGGGGAAGATAAACTGACAGCCCGCAGCTCGCTACCTGTTCTCTGGTGGACTGAGCGAGGAAAAGAGCCTGCTGTCACCGCTTAATCATACCTCCCAACTTTTGAACTTCAGAATGAGGGACACTGGAGGAGTGAAAAGACCTGCGGCATGCTAGCTTGCGGTAAATTGTGGGAGGGGTTTAAGGGATATGTTTAAGCAAAACCCAGACTTCCTTGTACCTATAAAGTATGCTTCGATTGCTTTGTCTGAGCCTACCTAAAGAATAAATTCAATAAAATAGTCAGGGACTGCATAGCAACCAGCAACTGTTGAGACAATGAAGACTTTGGTGAGAAGTATATAATGTACAGTATTATGTATATAGTGTGAGAGTGTGTAAAGCAGAGCACAGGGGTTGGGGAGTGCTGCAGCCAGTGACGGGTTTAGGATACATAGTGCAGGCTCCAGTGGTCCAGGGTGTGTAATGCAATGGGTTCAAGATTTAGATGAATGTAATGCACAGAGGGCTGTAGGCAGTTACAGGTTTAGGAGTACATGATACACACAGAGAGAATGGTCCAGGAGTACATAATACACAGAACGCAGGGCCCAGGAGTGTGTAATGTGTGTGTAACTCGGTGTAGGGGTAAGGAAAGGGCAAAATTCCTCCCACATACAAGAGATGGTCAGAGACTACAGACATGATACAAGAGATGGTCAGAGACTACTGACATGATACATGAGATGGTCAGAGACTGTGGAAATAATACAAGATATGGACAGAGACTACAGACATGATACAAGAGATGGTCAGAGACTTTGGAAATAATACAAGAGATGATCAGAGACTGAGGACATGATGCAGGAGATGGTCAGAGACTACAGACATGATACAAGAGATGGTCAGAGACTACAGACATGATGCAAGAGATGGTCAGAGACTGCAGACATGATACAAGAGAGGGTCAGAGACTACAGACATGATGCAAGAGATGGTAAGAGACTGCGGACATTATACAGGAGACGGTCAGAGACTGCGGACATTATACAGGAGACAGTCAGAGACTGCAGGCATTATACAGGAGATGGTCAGAGACTGTGGAAATTATACAGGAGACAGTCAGAGACTGAAGGCATTATACAGGAGATGGTCAGAGACTGCGGACATTATACAGGAGACAGTCAGAGACTGCAGGCATTATACAGGAGACGGTCAGAGACTGCGGACATTATACAGGAGACAGTCAGAGACTGCGGACAATTATACAGGAGACGGTCAGACTGCGGACATTATACAGGAGACGGACAGAAACTGCGGACATTATACAGGAGACGGTCAGAGACTGCGGACATTATACAGGAGACGGTCAGAGACTGCGGACATAGTACAGGGGTTGTTGGAGATTGCGGACATTACACAGGAGATGGTCAGAGACTGCGGACATTATACAGGAGACGGTCAGAGACTGCAGACATTATACAGGAGACGGTCAGAGACTGCGGACATTATACAGGAGACGGTCAGAGACTGCAGACATTATACAGGAGACGGTCAGAGACTGCGGACATAGTACAGGGGTTGTTGGAGATTGCGGACATGCTTCTGTAGTATACAAGAGACTGGATGCATAGTACATGACATATTACAGCAGCACTCTCCTAAAACGTAAAATACTGTTGAAGTTAAATTTTCTTGAAGTTAAAAAGAACATGGATGATCCCTTCCAGTGATAATGTGCCAGCAGTGGAAGGGTTACCTGCAATTTATCTCGTCCCAGCTTCTCTTATCTTGACGGAGAATGCCATTCAAGCAGTGTGGTGTGCCTACTCCCCCCTCCTGCTCTGTGTATAGGAAGTAAACATCACAGCAAGAAGGGGAGGGGCGGCTTCAGTGAGTGTACTCCGAGTCCGTACACACAGTGACACTGACAAGAGAAGACTGTAGACAACACGCAGGAAGGAAGGTTGGGAGGTTTAGGCTTAGGTGGTGTCACCCCTCTGGCGGGTGTCACCCGGTGCGGACCGCACCCCCATAGTGACGCCACTGATTATTAATACAGTGCCTTGCGAAAGTATTCGGCCCCCTTGAACTTTGCAAACTTTTGTCACATTTCAGGCTTCAAACATAAAGATATAAAACTGTAATTTTTTGTGAAGAATCAACAACAAGTGGGACACAATCATGAAGTGGAACAAAATTTATTGGATATTTCAAACTTTTTTAACAAATAAAAAACTGAAAAATTAGGCGTGCAAAATTATTCAGCCCCCTTAAGTTAATACTTTGTAGCGCCACCTTTTGCTGCGATTACAGCTGTAAGTCACTTGGGGTATGTCTCTATCAGTTTTGCACATCGAGAGACTGACATTTTTGCCCATTCCTCCTTGCAAAACAGCTCGAGCTCAGGGAGGTTGCATGGAGAGCGTTTGTGAACAGCAGTTTTCAGTTCTTTCCACAGATTCTCGATTGGATTCAGGTCTGGACTTTGACTTGGCCATTCTAACACCTGGATATGTTTATTTGTGAACCATTCCATTGTAGATTTTTCTTTATGCTTTGGATCATTGTCTTGTTGGAAGACAAATCTCCGTCCCAGTCTCGGGTCTTTTGCAGACATCAGGTTTTCTTCCAGAATGGTCCTGTATTTGGCTCCATCCATCTTCCCATCAATTTTAACCATCTTCCCTGTCCCTGCTGAAGAAAAGCAGGCCCAAACCATGATGCTGCCACCACCATGTTTGACAGTGGGGAGGGTGTGTTCAGGGTGTTGAGCTGTGTTGCTTTTACGCCAAACATAACGTTTTGCATTGTTGCCAAAAAGTTTGATTTTGGTTTCATCTGACCAGAGCACCTTCTTCCACATGTTTGGTGTGTCTCCCAGGTGGCTTGTGGCAAACTTTAAACGACACTTTTTATGGATATCTTTAAGAAATGGCTTTCTTCTTGCCACTCTTCCATAAGGGCCAGATTTGTGCAGTATACGACTGATTGTTGTCCTATGGACAGAGTCTCCCACCTCAGCTGTAGATCTCTGCAGTTCAACCAGAGTTTTCTGGGCCTCTTGGCTGCATCTCTGATCAGTCTTCTCCTTGTATGAGCTGAAAGTTTAGAGGGACGGCCAGGTCTTAGTGGATTTGCAGTGGTCTGATACTCCTTCCATTTTAATATTATCGCTTGCACAGTGCTCCTTGGGATGTTTAAAGCTTGGGAAATCTTTTTGTATCCAAATCCGGCTTTAAACTTCTCCACAACAGTATCTCGGACCTGCCTTGTGTGTTCCTTGTTCTTAATGATGCTCTCTGCGCTTTAAACGGACCTCTGAGACTATCACAGTGCAGGTGCATTTATACGGAGACTTGATTACACACAGGTGGATTCTATTTATCATCATTAGTCATTTAGGTCAACATTGGATCATTCAGAGATCCTCACTGAACTTCTGGAGAGAGTTTGCTGCACTGAAAGTAAAGGGGCTGAATAATTTTGCACGCCCAATTTTTCAGTTTTTTATTGGTTAACAAAGTTTGAAATATCCAATAAATTTTGTTCCACTTCATGATTGTGTCCCACTTGTTGTTGATTCTTCACAAAAAATTACAGTTTTATATTGCTTGTACATTGCATTCGCTAAAAACACATCTAAAAGCTTTTTGAATTCATCTACTCTCCCCACTGACAGCAACAACTGTGGAATGGATTTCCTCATGTAAAGCATTCATAAGACCTCATCTAGAATTTGCAGTTCAGTTTTGGGCACCAGTTCACACAGTTGTAGTTAGTCCCTTTAGTGCTGCCAGCAACACTGCAGGTCTGTCCATCCCTCTGTCTCTTAATAAGAGGCCTAAGCATATATCAGATTCCTGTGTCCGGTCAACCAGGTGCAAATCCAAAGTGGATTATTTTACTTATGGAAGCTCAACAGTCTGGGTACAAAATGCATCTTTTCCATGACTACCCCATGCACAATCTAAAGCCAGTTGTGTCAGTTAATTAATATCAGTGTTTTATCTCAATTTGATGACTTTGTGTAAAATATGAAAAAGAAGTGAACAATTCCAAACTACTTAACTTGTTTAAATGGTTATAAAAAGAATTCACCCATTTTCAGACCACTTAAAGAAGAACTATGGGCAAAATACAAAGCTGAATATGTTATGTAGGCAGTCATTGTTACTAACACTACCCACTTGGCTTCGTCTGTATGCCACGTTTAATATTAAAAAATATTAAAAATACCCAACGATCCTTCATTTACATCTATGAATGAAACAGGCTCTATGAATGGAGGATGGGTAGATGATTGAAAGGTCAACGCTCTCCATTTATAGACCACGTTTTATTCATCGAACGTGTGGTAACTGTTACTAAGAATGGAAAATCTGGGCAGAAAGGGTGGGCATAATCGGGCACTCTTGATGAATGCCTGTGACCGCTCCTCTTTTACCTCTGCCACACCAGAAGCTTATGGTGGCTTCAGTGGATGGAAAAGTTTTCACTGAACTGGAAGACAGAAACACAGACACATCACACTGATGGTAAAAATGTCCCATGTGCTTATTTTGTATTTTATTTTAAGGTAATCTAAGGCTTTAATCATGATTGAATGAGTACAGAGCTGGGTCAATTTGCCTTTTATATTTAATTCAGCGTTAAAATTCCCAGTCTGATCACAATCTTGAAGAAAACCGCTTACAGAGAACCCCAGTTTCCTTTCTGATTAATGAGGAAAAAAGGTGTGCAAAGTCCTAATTGTTGTAGACCACTACTGTGAAATGTACTGAGGCCTGAAATTATTAAGCAAATTTAGCCTTTAGTTACTATTCTTCTATTTAGTGTTGAACTTGACATTTCCCATTTAATATGACTTTAATCTTGATCAAAGGAACCCCATTTTATTGTTTGGTAAATAATTTTCTCTGCTTGGGTTATGTTAGATTTGAAGTAAGTTATCATGCTTATTAGCTTGAAAAGTATTGGCAACAGTTGAACAAGCCTGCGTGGAATGTGAAACTTGCAGAAACCTTTGCGTGTGTTTACTGGAAGATGTTGTTTTTTGCTTCTTGCAGTGTTTTTGCAGAGGTCTTATCATAGTCACCCACAAAGTATTAAAACCAAACTCCTAACACTTTCTTTTATAAAAATGGCCTCTCAGGTAGAATACAAAATAAAAAAAAAGCAGTTTCATCTTAGACTGCAGTTGCTCACCTTCAGTCTGGAGCTGTCCCCTGAAGTATACAATCATTAAACATACAGTGTGCAGGGGGTGCTTTTTTTTTTTTTTTTATAGTTTTGCAATTGTGACTGGTTAGAACCCCTGCTGGGTTTTTACAGCTACCTGGTATTTTGTTAGAGAGATCACTTTATGTCCTGCCAGCATCAGTGAGGTAAAACAGTCACAGACAGAAATAAACATCTGACAAGGGTTCTAGCCTTGTCCTACTTTACTAAAGTAATGCATGTTTATGTCTGTGTTGCTGTTGGAAAGTTCTCCAAAATTCTGTCTGTTGAAACTGGTGTCTGCAGGAAAGGAAGCAAGGGCAAGACTTTCTTACAGGATGGCAGATCAACCAGAAAGAGGTTTTAATCCTTCCCTTACTCCATCCGAAACAAAGAAAAACAGTTTTGGTTGGGCATAGTTTGTGTTTATACCCGACCATTTGAGCTATTGCATAGTATTTGGTGCTCTAGGCTTAACACTTTTTTAATGCTTCCCCCTTGCTACTACCAAATATCACCACATCATTTTTTTCTTTTTTTTATTATTATTATTGATGCTTATATAGTGTCTGTTCACTTCCTTTCTTCTTTTAGTGATACATAGATCAAGATATTTGGGCTACAGTTTCTGCCCACAACAGATAACCCTACGCTGTCTGCTCTTATGTACACTTTTTCCATGTGCATATAAAGTCACCTCTTAGGCCTGTATTACATGGGCTACAGCTTGTATAAGAGCAGTGTGAACAGCAAGCTTTGACAAAGCATTTTCAGAGCTTTTAGTAAGTTTTATTAAGCTTTTAAAGTACTTTTCAGCTCCAGTTTGTAAATGTTGAACAAAATTTCGAATGGGAGTGTTTATTGCCACATTACGCAAGCTGCTAGCAAGCTTCAGCAGGCTTTCAACAAGCTTCTAGAAATGCTAAAGTTTTCTAGCCGCTTGCTTAAATTCGCAGTCAATACTCCTATTAGGATCTGTGTTCAACACTTACAAACTGGGGTTAAATGACACTTTAAAAGCTTAAACGAAGCTTGCTTGAAAGCTCTGCAAATGCTTTGTCGAAGCTTGCTGTTCACACTGCTCTTTTACAAGCTGAAGCCTGTGTGAAACAGGCCTTATATTCACTGCACACAGAACTGCAGAAATGTATTTAACTTAAAAAAAAGCTTACACGGTTATATTGAGCCTAATAGCTTGTTGGGTGTATGCAGGGGCAGTCCAACACAAAGGCTCAAGATTTTGTTTAACCACTTAAGCCCCGGAAGATTTTACCCCCATTCCGACCAGGGGGTATTTTGCGATTCGGCACTGCGTGAATTTAACGCACAATTGCGCGGTCGTGCGACGCTGTACCTAAACGAATTTGACGTCCTTTTTTTCCCACAAACAGAGCTTTCTTTTGGTGGTATTTGATCACCTGTGCGATTTTTTGATCACGCGCTATAAACAAAAAAAGAGCGTCAATTTTGCAAAAATAGCAATATTTTTCACATTTTTTTATATGAAATTCCCCCAAAAAAAAATGTAAAAATCAAAATTTTTAAAAATTTTCGGCCAATTTATTTTATGCTACCTATGTTTGGTAAAAAAAATCGCAAAAAGCGTATTTTGATTGGTTTGCGCAAAAGTTATCGCGTTTACTAACAAAGGGAAAGATTTTTGTCATTTTTGTTGTTTTTTTTTTTAACGCGTAATGGCGGCGATCTGCGATTTTTTTTGCGGTACTGCGACATTGCGGCGGACAGATCGGACCCTTGACTGACATTTTTGACACTTTTGGGGTTACCAGTGACATTTCTACAGTAATCAGTGCTATATATATGCACTGTTACTGTAAAAATACACTGGTAGTGAAGGGGTTAACTTTATTTGGAAGGGAGGGGCTGTGTGTGTCCCTAGGGGCGTGGTTTCTACTGTGATTGGCTGTGGCTCTAGCTGTAAAGACACTGATCAACGGATCTACATAAAAGATCCGTTTTATCAGTGTCTTTGCAGCGAAGAGAATGACAGGCAGTTTGTTTACACAAGCTGCCTGACATTCTCCCTCTCCCCCGCCGATCGCCGAGTGACCGGCGGACATCGGGTCCGCTGGTCACACGCGCGGGGGGGTCCGTGACCACGCGGGAGCGGGAGCGCGCCCCGGGGGGCGCGCGCTCGCTCCCTAGACCCTCACAAGCAAGCAACGTAGCCCTACGTTAGTTTGCCTGTGAGGGGCTGACCGCCGACGTAGATAGTCGTGCGGCGGTCGGCAAGTGGTTAACAGACAACACATCCAAACAAGTATAACCCTACTGGAAATCCTCTTTACCTCCCCCCCCCCTTCTTTTCCCCATACCAAGGCAAAGGCAAGTATCCATTCCATTTTACCATTTCAAGAATTATTGGGGACATCCCCTGCTCTCATATGTAGCCTTTTCCCTAATCAGTGTAATAATTAATTTTTTTTCCATAAAAGCCATTTTTGTGCAATTAACTTTAGTGCCAGGAAAGGTAGTCTAATTACAGATATTAACATATCAGATTGGTATTGTTCTTCATCCAATATTCCCGGTATACAGGGTTTGGGATCAAAGACAATATCCTCCTGCAACGCCCTGGTCATTGTAAGCAGTATTTCTCCTTAATACTAGACTACTGTTGGGCATTTACACATTATGTGAATTAGGTTACGGGGTCTCCAATCTACATTTGGGGCAGTCCGGTATGTCTCGTCTACCCCACGTCCACTCTCAGCAGGGCTTCCATTAGAAATCCCGGGGCACCATACAGCCTACCTGAAACCCCCCCCCCAAAAAAAGCAAATCAATATTATTATATTATCTAAAAGATAAAACTACTGAGTTTCTCAGTAACATCAAATACAACAGTTATTAGATTTTTAGCCATCTTCTGGAAGGGACAGCGATGCAATCCTGCATTTTTTGACTCTTCCCTGCTCACCAGTTTCTGCTTTTGGAGGCAAAGTTTTGATGCGTTTGTGAGTGGACTGCTTGTCTGAGCATCTGTGTTTGAATTTGTGGTGCACATTCATGTGATTGTTCACTTGCCATGATACCTACAACCCCATTTGAAACTGCATTTTGTTGCTGCAGTATATCTAGATTGGGCTCACACGATATTATTATGCCTGTTAATTGAGATATAGTGTATACCTATATCTCACAAAAGTGAGTATACCCCTCACATTTTTGTAAATATTTTAGTATATCCTTTCATGTGACAACACTGAAGAAATGACACTTTGCTACAATGTAAAGTAGTGAGTGTACAGCTTGTATAACAGTGTACATTTTCTGTTCCCTCGAAATAACTCAACACACAGTCATTTATGTCTAAACCGCTGGCAACAAAAGTGAGTAAACCCCTAAGTGAACATGTCCAAATTGGGCCCAGTTAGACATTTTCCCTTCCTGGTGTCATGTGACTCGTTAGTGTTACAAGGTCTCAGGTGTGAATGGGGAGCAGGTGTGCTAAATTTGGGGTTATCGCTCTCACTCTCTCATACTGGTCACTGGAAGTTCAACAATGCACCTCATGGCAAGCAGCTCTCTGAGGATCTGAAAAAAAAAGAAATGATGCTCTACATAAAGATGGCCTAGGCTATAATAAGATTGCCAAGATCCTGAAACTGAGCTGCAGCCCGGTGGCCAAGACCATACAGCGGTTTGGAGAGGTTCCAATCAGAACAGGCCTCGCCATGGTCAACCAAAGAAGTTGAGTGCACATGCTCAGCATCATAGCCAGAGGTTGTCTTTGGGAAATAGACATATGAGTGCTGCAAGCATTGCTGCAGAGGTTGAAGGGGTGGGGGGTCAGCTCTAAGACCATACGCCGCACACTGCATCAAATTGATCTGCATGGCTGTCATCCCAGAAGGAAGCCTCTTCTAAAAATGATGCACAAGAAAGCCCGCAAACAGTTTGCTGAAGACAAGCAGACTAAAGGCCCGTACACACGTACCGATCGTCGGCATACAAACGTTCGTCTTTTCTCCCCGGGATGTCGGTGTCTGTTGAAAAGTGCAAAGACTGCCCAAGAATTTTGTCCGCCGACTACAGCCGACTGCAGAAGTGATGTCATGTAATGGTTAACTTTCCCTCTTTCCCTGTGTTTTTTCTTTTCTGAGCATGCCCAGTCTTGCAAATCTGCGGTCTGTCGGCCGAATTCTGTACTGACTGGCGAACAATCGTCCATTCTGGTGTCGGCATACAAAAATTTTAATGCTTGCAAGAAAGACTCTTGTCGGCAGAATGTGCGCTGACAGCTGTTGGAGGCACCATACTAACAAGCGTACAATCGGCAGATCTTTCGTCCACCGACGTTTGTATGCCGACGATCGGTACGTGTGTACGGGCCTTTAGGACATGGATTACTGTAACCATGTCCTGTGGTCTGATGAGGCCAAGATAAACTTATTTGGTTTAGATGGTGTCAAGCATGTGTCGCGGCTACCAGGTGAGGAGAACAAAGACAAGTGTGTCTTGCCTACAGTCAAGCATGGTGGTGGGAGTGTCATGGTCTGGGGCTGCATGAGTGCTGGCGGCACTGGGGAGCTACAGTTCATTGAGGGAACCATGAATTCCAACATGTACTGTAACATACTGAAGCAGAGCATGATCCCCTTCATTTCGGAGACTGGGCCGCAGGGCAGTATTCCAACATGATAGCAACCCCAAACACACTTTGAAGATGACCACTGCCTTGCTAAAGAAGCTGAGGGTAAAGGTGATGGACTGGCCAAGCATGTCTCCAGACCCAAACCCTTTTGAGCATCTGTGGGACATCCTCAAACGGAAGGTGGAGGAGCGCAAGGTCTCTAACATCCACCAGCTCGATGATGTCGTCATGGAGGAGTGGAAGAGGACTCCAGTGGCAACCTGTGAAGCTCTGGCAAATAATGGTGGCCGCACAAAATATTGACACTTTGGGCCCAATTTGCACATTTTAACTTAGGGGTGTACTCACTTTTGTTGCAAGCCGTTTAGACATTAATGGCTGTGTGTTGAGTTATTTTGAGGGGACAGCAAATTTACACTGTTATACAAGCTGTACACTCACTACTTTATATGGTAGCAAAGCTTAATTTCTTCAGTGTTGTCACATGAAAAGATATAAAAAAAATATTTACAAATATGTGAGGGGTGTACTCCCTTTTGTGAGATACTGTGTGTGTGTGTGTGTATATATATATATATATATATATATATATATATATATATATATATTTATAGTACTGTGTATAATGCTGTAAATTAGGAATGCTTTCAGAAATAGAAGTGTTTATTTTTATCAAATAACAAAATAAAAAGTAAATGAACAGAAGAGAAATCCAAATCAAATCAATATTTTTTGTGACCACCTTTGCCTGCAAAATAGCATCAAATCTTGTAGGTGCCCACACTTTTTGAAAGAACTTGGCAGATAGGTTGTTCCAAACATCTTGGGGAACTAACTACAGATAATCTTCTGTGGATGTAGGCTGCCTCAAATCTTTCTGTTTCTTCATGTAATCCCAGACAGACTTGATGATGTTGAGATCAGGGCTCTGTGGGGGCCAAACCATCACTTCTAGGACTACTTGTTCTTCTTTGTACTGAAGATGATACTGATAATTACATTGGCTGCATGTCGTTGTCCTGCTGCAGAATACATTTTTGGGCCAATCGGACACCTTCCTGACAGTATTGCATGATTGATAAATATCTGCTCTTTTCTCTCAGCATTGAGGACACCACTGATCCTGACCAAATCTCCAACTCCAATTGTAGAAATATAGCCCCAAACGTGCAAGGAACCTCCACCGTGCTTTACTGTTGCATGTAGACACTCATTAGTGTACTCTCCATCCCTTTTTTGAACAAACTGCCTCCTGTTGTATTCACTCTCTTGTCTGACTGCTCATGGCGTGGTATACCCTCACTGGGTCAGCGAATAAATCAATGCAATAAATGGCTATTATCCTTTCTCTTACTGCCACCAATTGAATGTTTTGGGCTTTTGTACTAAGCCCAAGCTGATGTTCCTTGTGTTTTCCCCCCTGACCTTGGACAAAACGACGCACAAAAGGTGAGAGATTTTCTCTGCTGAACTTCCTACTCAAAATGTCCTACATAACTTGCAGAAACACTGGTCTTGAGGCACCTTGTAGGTATCTCTCATGCTGCATATACAATTTTGAGTTTTGTCAAATATAATTTTACCACAAAACTCAGCATTTGAGAAGATCTATAAAAATTTGGATCCCATATAACAGCTCACATTGTTTAGCTGCCCACCTCTCTGAGATGTGACACTGAAAAGTGGAACAACATTTAAATTGGCTTGTGAAAGGCAAACAGGAAAGACTCTCACAATTGAACAGCAGATGAACTTCTGCCCCTTGGTACACAAATACTCTTAGCTATTCAAGAAAGTCAGTACAAATGACTTATCTGGTGCCATTAGACACCCTTTGAGCTGCAAAATATTTTTCTGCAGGTGCAATTTGATACCTCATTTAACTGTATAAATATGGTCCTGTGACCAGATGCGCTCTCTTTAAAAGTTGGTGCAGGCACTTATACAGGTCCTTCTCAAAAAATTAGCATATTGTGATAAAGTTCATTATTTTCTGTAATGTACTGATAAACATTAGACTTTCATATATTTTAGATTCATTACACACAACTGAAGTAGTGCAAGCCTTTTTAATATTGATGATTTTGGCATACAGCTCATGAAAACCCAAAATTCCTATCTCAAAAAATTAGCATATTGCATCCGACCAATAAAAGAAAAGTGTTTTTAATACAAAAAAAGTCAACCTTCAAATAATTATGTTCAGTTATGCACTCAATACTTGGTCGGGAATCCTTTTGCAGAAATGACTGCTTCAATGCGGCGTGGCATGGAGGCAATCAGCCTGTGGCACTGCTACTGAAAATAATGAACAATATGCTAATTATTTGAGAAGGACCTGTATAACTTCAGTGCCATACATCTTTCTATTACATTTTGTCCACATGAGTGCAAAAAAAAGAACATGTCCTTAAATATGCATGTGGTTAAGTATATGTTAATCCAATATCTATTTCCATGCAAGCTTTAATCAATTAAATTTGTATCTATGTGATTCTGCTTTTATCACCTGTCACATAGGCTTCATATAGAGACCACAAGATTACGCTTTAACACACAATTACACAAGAATGATCGTACTGTTCCTGCACTCAGGAGACTCAATATGAGAAATGCAATGCAACCATCACTTGAGTGCATGCATGAAAACAAAGGCACTGTAGAGATGCCCAGTGCTGTCAAATTAACACTAGGAGGTTAGTGAAAATATGAAAAGCAGATTGAGGACTTTATCAGTGTGGTGATGTGCCTTTGAAGTTCAGACAGCAGGCTCAGAGTTGCCATGGTCTAGTTGTACTGCTTAAAAACATAACTAAACACCCTTTTCTCTTACGTCCTCCGACAGTCGCCGCCCACTTCATATTCATCACCAATGGGGTTATGTCCTTTATTCCGTAGGAGTAGCTAGGCAATAGAATATGTTAATACAAAGATTTTTAACATATCCCACCCCCAGGGGGTGGTCCCCTCAGTACATAACCCTCCACTTCCTGTATCCAACTCAGTTTCAGTTTCAATGTCTAGCTTGTCAGGAGTGGCTGCATGTCTCTATGCTAGGACTTTTGTCTCAGCCTTTTCTTTTCTTTTGATTTTATTTGAGTTTTTTTCTCTTTCTTTACTTAGCTGTTATTTTTACCAGCATTAGTTTAGTTCTTCTGATGAAGAGGATCATGCGGGTTGCGTCTCAGGCTGACCCCCCTGGTCGCAGGTTGTGGGTCAGTGGTTTCTCAGCCCGCCATCGAGCGTTCAGTCAGGTACCGCTCCTGAAGTTTCTGAACGACCCATCCCTGTTCGGTGCAGGGATGCTATGGTGAGGTGGCTACCTCACTGGACGCTGTGCGGTTTCTCAACCCACCGTTGCTGCGTCCTGGATGCGACTCTCCCTGTCTCATGTACAGCGGCTTGTTCGCCTGTGCGGGTTCCCCACGCCACCTATGAGGTAAGTGTAAATCTATGTGGGGACCTGTCTGTCTGAGGGCTGTCAGTCTGGGACTGTGTTACCCTGCCTCTGTCACACTGTAAATGTTCCCTATCTCTCTGGTGCATGCTGTGGGCTGCAAGGAGGGGGGCTGTGCTGCACTTCTGTGTCAGACTGGATCTGTGTGTCAGACTGTGTGCTGTATAACATGCATGTATCGTGTTGGGGCACATTTCTAAGACCGCTGCGGCGGTCCGCCATGTTTACTGTGCTTTTCACTGTGTGAGGGAGCGGAGTTTTCGGCGCCAAACGACGCCATTTTGTCAGCGCTCGCTCCGGCCGCATGGTAACACTGCTGGCGGCCATTTTCTTGTAGCCTTGCATAGGCTTACACAGAAGCGCCCTGTATTGCATCACATCCCTGGGCGCACCGATCGGAGCAGCAGCAGCAGCATTGGACCTTACAGGTTTTATTTATCTCTGTGTCATTACCTAAGTTTAGCCTCTTCTCCCTGTGGGGGTCTCATATTGGGCTAAGTGTGTGTGTGCGGTGGGCAGCGCTCGCCGCGCTTGTTGTGGGGGCTGTTAACCCTTTCTTTTCCGATCTGCTCTGGGGGCAATGGATTCTCAGGAAGCAAAATTCCTGCCACCTTGGTGGGCTCACAAGGGACTGCTGTCTCTCTCCCCCCCCCCTCCAAGGGGGGGGGTTTTTGGCTGCGTTTGTGGCTAATCTTGCTGCTCAAGTGCACCTGCTGGTGGCTGCTCAATCCACACATGGCCCAGAGTTTTAATTTCCTCTGGTTCGGAGGGGGATGGTGATGGGGCTGCTGTGACTGGGGTCTCCCTATCGGGGTCCCGTTCCTCCCTGGACCTTGTAGGGTCAGAGGTGGAGGCTGAGGTAGAGGGGGTTGATAATTTTTCCCCTGGCTCGTCTGAAGAGCTTGCACTCATGGATGTATTGGTTGCTTCTATCAAGCAAACACTGCGTTTAGAGGATGAACAATGTCCCCCTGCTGCCTTGGTGGCTTATGGGACGCAGAAAAGGCGCAAAATGTCGCAGGTGTTTCCCTGCACTGATGTTTTTACCGCGCTGTGAATGAACATTGGCGTAATATACGCAAACCTTTTGCTGTACCGAGTAGGTTTAAGCTACGCTATCCTTTTACGACCGCTACTGATGAGCGTTGGTGTGTCCCCCCTCCGGTGGACCACGCGATAGCAGTTTTGAACAAGTCCACTGCGATTCCTGCTGAAGACACCCCGGTGTTCTGGGATGCCTCGGACAAGAGGATGGAGTCCCTTGCCTGTCATACCTATTCTATTATGGGTTCTATGTTTAAAGCCTTCTTGCTTCACTTATGGCGGCCCAGGTGGTCGCGAGCTGGACGCAGGTGATTAGACGTGTCCTGGTGGCTGATTCTGCCCTCTAGGCGACTTGGGATATGGTGGATCAAATCCACCAGGGTGTCATGTATTTGTGTGATTCGGACCTGGATATGGTTCCGTTGGCTGCACGTGTACATGGTTTGGCGGTGTTGTCTCGCCGCCTGGTTTGGTTGAAGTGTTGGTCGGTGGCCAATCTTCGCGTAAGACCTTCGCTACTCTGCCTTTTGGTGGTTCTCGCCTTCTTGGTGAATCCCTTGAGGCCCTAATTTAGGGGGTCACGGGTGGTAAGAGCACGCTCTTGCCTCGATCCCGCAAGACTAAGACGGCTCCTGGTAAGAAGCATGTCTCCTTTCGGCCCCCTCAGGGGTCTTTTTTCGTGTCTTTCGGTCACACTATAGGGGCAAGCCGTCCAAAGGTCGAGGCTAACACACCGGTTCCGCGGCCCACAACAGTACGGCCTGAAGGGGCGCCCTCACCCGACTCAGGGGTGGGGGGACGCTTGTTCGGTTTTCGCTCAGCCATGGCTGTCCCGGGTTCGGGACAGGTGGGTTCAGAAAATCGTTCGATCTGGGTACAAGATCGAGTTTCTCTCTCGGCCGGAGAGCAGATTTCTTCCCTCAAATCTTCTGCTATCCCCGGAGCGTTTGCGGGACCTGCATCTAGCGGTGCAGGACCTGAGGGCTCGGGGAGTGGTGGTCCCGGTGCCTCATCGGGACAGATTTCGGGGGTTCTATTCCAATCTGTTCACCGTGCCCAGGAAGGAGAGCAAGGTACGTCCGATTCTGGACTTGAAAGCTCTGAACCGCTTTGTGCGGGTGCGCAAGTTTCGCATGGAATCTCTGCGGTCGGTGGTGGCTGCCCTGATTCCAGGGGAGTTCATGGCCTCCATCAACTTGAAGGATGCGTATCTTCACATCCCGATTTTCGAGGGGCACCAGAGGTACCTTCGATTCGCCATAGCGGAAGATCATGCCCAGTTTGTGGCATTGCCTTTTGGCCTCGCCTCGGCTCCGCGGGTGTTCACCAAGGTGCTGGCGCCTGTTCTGGCTTTGTTGAGAGCCCAGGGCATCTCGGTCCTGGGTTATCTGGTGTCTGCGACCAGCCAGGGTCTGGAGGAGGATCTGTCCTTCACGTTACAGACTCTGCAGGAGTTTGGTTGGACGATCAATTTTCCAAAGTCGACATTGTGCCCATCGGTTCGGTTTTCTTACCTGGGTATGATTCTGGACTCTGTCCAGGCGTAGGTCTTCCTGCCGGAAGAAAAACTCGCAGCTCTTTAGGAGGCAGTCAGGTCCCTCAGGGACGTTCCATCTTCGTCCTATCGGACGTGCATGCGGTGTCTGGCATTGATGGTCTCGGCTTTCGAGGCGATTTCCCTTCGCCCAGTTTCACACGCGGGATCTCCAAGCGGAGATATTGTCCAGGTGGGACGGGCGTCCGCAGTCTCTGGATCTCCAGATGTCATTGAGTTCTCAGACCAGAAGGGATCTTCTGTGGTGGCTTCTATCCCCCTCAGTATCGGGGGGCAAGTCTTTTCGTCCCCTTTCGTGGACGATGATCGCCACGGACGCCAGCCTGTCGGGCTGGGGTGGTGTTCTGGGCGTTCTGCCCGCCCAGGGTGTTTGGTCGACGGAGGAATCCTCCCTTCCGATCAACGTTCTGGAACTGCGAGCGATACTCCTCTGTCTTCGTCGTTGGAACCCGGTTCGGGTGCAGACGGTCAATGCCACGGCGGTGACTTACATCAATCACCAAGGGGGCACCAGGAGTGCCCGGGCGGCTCGAGAAGTGGCCGCGATTCTGTCTTGGGCCGAGACGCATGTCCCGGCAATATCGGCAGGTCACATTCCGGGGGTGAAAATTTGGCAGGCGGTTTTTTCTGAGCCGTCGAACCCTGGACCAGGGAGAATGGTCCTTTCACCCGGCTGTCTTCCAGATGTTGTGCGCGAGGTGGGGTCTTCCGGAGGTAGACCTGTTCGCGTCTCGTCTGAACTACAAAGTACCACGGTTCGTGGCAAGGAGTGCGATCCTCGGGCAGACGCGTCGGACGCGTTGGTTGCCCCGTGGCATCAGTACCATCTGATGTATGCGTTCCCACCGATTCAATTGCTGTCCAGGTTCCTTCGCGGAACCGACCACGGTGATTCTTGTGACACCGGACTGTCCTCGCCGGTCCTGGGACACGGACTTCGTAAATCTGGCAATCGACGCCCCGTGGCGTCTGCCTTTTCGAGAAGATCTTCTGTCGCAAGGACCGATCTTCCATCTTGCTTTACAGTCGCTGGCCTTGACGGCATGGCGGTTAAAACCGAGGTCCTGAAGAACAGGGGTCTTTCCCCTGAGTTCATTTACACCTTAATAAATGCGAGGGAGTCTTCCTCGGAAGGTTTATTACCGTGCTTGGAAGGCGTATTTTGCCTGGTGCGTATCCAGGGGTTTCTCTCCTGACACTTATTCGGTGTCTAGGGTGTTGCCCTTCCTTCAGACGGGTGTTGACCAGCGTCTGGCGCTGGCCACGATCAAGGGTCAGGTGTCTGCTTGGCCGTTCTTTTTCGGCGGCCTGTGGCATCTGATTCTTTGGTTAGCACTTTTGTGCGGGGGGTACGTCGTCTGATCCCTCCTAGGAGGGAACCTCTTACCCCTTGGGACTTGAATCTAGTTCTGTCAGTATTGCAGCGTGCTCCTTTTTGAAAGGTTCAGGGAGATCTCGCTGTCTTTGTTGTCCAGGTAGGTCGCCTTTTTGGTGGCTATCACCTCGACTCGACGAGTGTCGGGGCTGGCAGCCTTGTCCTACAAGTCTCCGTGTCTGGTTGTGCATTTGGACAAGGTGGTCTTGCGACCTAACCCTTCTTTTCTTCCAAAAAGGGTTTCGGACTTTCATCTCAATGTGGACATTGTCAAACCTTCGCTTTGCGCGAAGCCGAAGCATCCGACGGAGGTGTTGCTTCACTCCTTGGATGTTGTCCGGGCGATTAGAGTCTATTTCACATCGACTGAGTCTTCTCGCAAGTCGGATGCCTTGTTTGTCCTTCCGGGAGGTCCTCGGAAGGGCATGGCGGCGTCGGCTTCTACAATCGCCAAATGGATCAGACAGACCATTGATCAGGCCTATGCTTTGAGGGGAAAAGTTTCCCCTGTACCTGTGAAGGCGCACTCTACCAGATCTCTGAGTACGTCTTGGGCCTGTCGTCATGGGGCCTCTGTGGCCCAGGTGTGTGAGGCGGCGACTTGGTCGACCGTACACACTTTCACGATATTCTACAGAGTAGATGTTCAGGCATCGGCTGATGCTTCCTTTGGCCGCAAGGTTCTTAGTGCGGCAGTTCCCTAGAGCCCTTGTTACGGGTTCTTTGGCTTTTTGGGATTTTTGTTTTTTCCCTGGGTTCTCTTGCTCCTGTTGAGCGAGTGTTTTGTTCTTATGCCCAACTGGTTTCCTTCCTTTGGTAAGGTTCCTTTCTCTGATGGGGAGACGGCGTTGCCTTGGGCGCGGCTGTGTTCTTCCCACCCCTCATGTTTACACTGCTTTGGGACTTCCCCATTGGTGATGAATATGAAGTGGGCGGCGACTGTCGGAGGACGTAAGAGAAAACGGAATTTTTGTAAAATCTTACCTGTAAAATTCCTTTCTCTGAGTCCTCCGACAGTCGCCGCCCCCGCCCCTCTTTTGGGGTTTTGATGTACTCTCTACTGCTATTCCACTGAAACTGAGTTGGATACAGGAAGTGGAGGGTTATGTACTGAGGGGACCACCCCCTGGGGGTGGGATATGTTAAAAATCTTTGTATTAACATATTCTATTGCCTAGCTACTCCTACGGAATAAAGGACATAACCCCATTGGTGATGAATATGAAGTGGGCGGCGACTGTCGGAGGACTCAGAGAAAGGAATTTTACAGGTAAGATTTTACAAAAATTCCGTTTTTTAAAAAAAATGTAAACTGGTAATTCAGTGTTGATGGGGGCTATACTAATCCTTCACTGTATATGTGGAGGAGCAACATGGCCACCCTGACCATGGCCACCCTTGGACAGAAGCATTGTCAACTGGAGTAGAGGGTAGTGTTAGATGGATTAGTTCAGTGGTCCTCAACTCCGGTCCTCAGGGCCCACTAACAGGCCAGATTTTAAGTATTACCTTGGGGAGATGCAGACTAGAGTACTGCAATCACCGAGCAGCAAATTATATCACCTGGGATTTATTTCAGTTATCTTGCAAATCTGGCCTGTTAGTGGGCCCTGTAGGCCAGGGTTGAGGACCACTGGATTAGTTGATTTAGGCTGACTTTACATTGATTACTAACAATTTAAAGCATAACTACAGTTACAGCATCCTATAATTTCCAGGTTTGCTGGAAAGCCTGATATGGTAATGAAAGTGTAAAAATAACAGACTTATTGACAGTATCAACAAGTATTAAAACAAAGGGAAAAGAAAAAAAAAAGGGTTGTCTGGCTATCAATGACCTTCCTAAGTGTGACAAGCAGGGGGTTCCGGAGGACTTGTGATATATAGCAGGGTAAATGTAAGGGGTATTCAGAGTGTAAGTTTTCATTTGGCAGGCTAGCAAACCTAGCAAGTTAGGTTCTTTGTGAAGTAGAATCTAGGATCCCCGAACATAGCAGTGATTTAGATTTTGCAGAGACTTTGAAGGCGTTAGAAATCTAAAAGAGAATGTAGCCAAAGCTTGTTTGGCTGTACTTCTGTGGATCACAGGAATGTAGTTTGTTCTGCATTCATGTGACCCATTTTCAGCAGACAGCGGGCCGAAATCACATAGCTAGTCCAGGCTCGGGCAAGATCACCAAAATTAAGTCTGGATCCGCCCACATGCCTGGACCTGCACCCTGCGAGCCCGCTAACAGCCTGAGCTGGCCCCTCCTGCCCCCTCCACAGCCCAGTGCCCCACTGACTGTCAGCAGCTCTCTGCTCATTGCCACATTGGCGTGTTTGATCGCTTGGTTCTCAGTGTTAGAGCCGGTAGGGGACCAATGCTTGCATCCACCTAGGTAAGTATGATTTTGGAAAAACTAAACCCCATACTTCTCTTTTAATGATAACCTGTACTAGGTCATGTGGGAAAGTCTGTTAAAGTATAGTTTTATACAAGAAGTAACTCCGATAATTTGTACATATCCAGTAATCTACGGCAGCTAATAACAACTGTGCTATTGATTAGAGCACATGTAGTTATCATTAAAGAGCACCTTCCCCTCTCCTTTTCACACCTTTGTTTATAAATTTACACCCATTGAGTATGCATACAGTATTGTCATCCTAGTGCATGCCATCTTGCACATGTGAAGTACCACATAATGTCAGTCTGTTGTAAAAAAAAAAAAAAAAAAACTTTCCACCGGGATCTTAGCAAATGAGTGCCATTTTGTATGGTTCTTGCACAAGATGAGGCGCATGACATCATGTGTATATATGTATCAGCGCTGCTCAATTAATAAGTGCCCAAAGTGCAATAAAAATATCTTAAAAGATCAAAGTCCAATATTAAATAAATAAATATATATGCAATAATATACTAATAGAACTACTTCCTGTGCATAATAGTCTAATAAATACAAATATTGTAAAGTGCCAAGTATCAAAATTATATAAAGTGCAATGTGAAATAAACCAATAAATGGTGACAATCAATATACTATAAATCAATAGTCCCACAAGGATCTAATCCACAGAAATCCAAAGTGCTCAGTGCTCTCGTGGCATATAGTATTTGTATTTATTAGAACATTATGCACAGGAAGTAGTTCTTGATTATATTAATATATTATTGCACATATATGTATTTATTTAATATTGCACTTTGATCTTTTAAGATTTTTATTGCACTTTGGACACTTATTATTTGAGCAGTGCTAATACATATATACAAATATCTTCTAAAAGGAACCCCCCTTTTTTTCTCAGCAGCAGCTTATCTTGACATATAGTGTGCAATTTTTATCCTGAGCGCAGGTACCTTCACCCAAGCATGACATCATGTGCTTTGTGTCGAGCTTGCACAGAACAGCAATACTGCTAGATCTCACAGTTTAGGTTCAGGATTTCCCTGATAGCAATGGTGACATTGCCTTCCCAGGGGGCATCTGTGTCTATACTGCCTTCAGGGAAACCAGGAAGTGGAAACCAGAAAGGTAATTAACATCAAAGTTTTTTGAAAGAAACCCGTGTTGGATGATTTCACATCAGCATGCAGAGATGCATGTTAATGTAAATTTTAGTAAAACGGGAAAAAGTTCCAACTTTTAATAAGTAACTACTTCACTGGCATCCTTTGGGCCCCTTTCACACGGGTGGTTGGATTTCAGCTTTTAGCTGTGGATAGAGGAACTCATTTACCGCAGCTAAATGCAGACAATGTATCCCTATGGCCTCAGTCACACACACTGCATTTAGCAACGTTTTAACAACTTACGGTTTTGTGTGTTTGGGAAAAATAAAATTGACTGCGTCCAGGAGCAATGTACTGTAGCTATCTGTACATAAACGCAGTTAATCGCAGTGCAAAAAGAAAATTAGGTAATCGGCTGTAGAAAAGGTAAGCATTTACTACCGCAGCTAAAGGCGGCCATGTGTAAACGCAAGTAATCGCAGATAAAAGCAATGTACAAATGTGAATGATCTCTGTTCCAGAAGTGTTGAAATCTCAAAACATGCTTTTACCAGTGGCAGAAAGGCCGCCGTGTGAAAGGGGCCTTAATTGGCAGGGCAATGTTGCTGGAATTACCTTATATACACCCCAACAATCTGTCCTAGCATCAAAATTACTTCTGGCAGCTATCGTGTAGATAAACCTTTAGGATGTGTGCTTGTGGTAAGCCTTGAGCTTCCTGCTGTGGCGACCAAAGAGATGATAAAAGCTGCTGCCGACCCTAAGCCTTTTAGAAATGTAAATCTGCAATGGGTGAAGTCTAATGAGGTTATAGGGCAACAAATTTAGCTGACTTTTAAGATGATTAATTTAGTGATTTAGTGAACAAAATATTAATTGCGAAGATTCAGAGACAATTCTCTGAAAAATTCTGAATTTTTTGGAATTCATACTCTAAACTAATAGTTTAGGTGGTTTGGATCCCAACTGAAAAATCACCTTCTGATCTGTCTGGCTTTGCAATAAAAGAAAATAAACCGGCCAGGACCATCATCTGACTGGATTGGCATTCCATGGTCAGCAACATGATGTTCATTACCATTGACATGATGACTATTCCAAATATTGTATGAATTTCTACCAATAACAGAGCTTATCACCACCCAGATCTTTGTCCCCATGCCAACCTCTAATTCTCTTTTCTTCTTGCCAAGCTTTCTCAGGCTTTCCCCGTTTGTCCCTGCTACTTTTTTTTTTTTTTAAATCAGATAATTTTATTATTGTACAATTTTTAATATCCAAACCGAGATATTAAACACAACCCAGTAAGGTTCTATAAATATGTAGCCCAGGCTGGAGTTCTAATTTAAAGACTAAAAGCTAGTAAAGATCCTCCACAAAGGCTGGTTTTACACTGCTGCGCTGTGGTTCGACTGCAGTGCATGTGCATCTGCGTTCTAATAGGCTTTCTCAAAATGCACCAAAGATGCAGCATGCAGGACATTGGGTTCACTTTCAGAAAGCACACCAAAAACACGCAGCCTAATAAAAAGTTTATAGGGCTGTGTCAAACACCACTGGTAAAACGCATGAAAACTACAGATACACCTGTGCTGTGGCCAAATCACAGTGCAGCAAGGTGAAACCAGCCTATCTAGACCCTACTGGCAGTGCTTTACTTACATAGTGAATACAGTATTTACATTCAGGTTTGATTCCCTAAGTACCAAAGTGAAAGCATTGCTAACATAAAATTTTAATTTCTGTTTTTTTTTAATAATTCTGCATAATTTCTGCTGTTTCTAAATATGTTCATGGCATGCCTTAGAATTCAAGGGAATGGAAACAAATTAGTAATAGTCGAGATACAGCCAATGTAGGTGACATTAACTCCTGCCTGTCCTTAACTACTTGCCTTCTGTGCACTTAAACCCCCTTCCCATCCAGACCAATTTTTAGCTTTCGGCGCTCTCACAATTTGAATGACAATTGCGCAGTCATGCTACACTGTACCCATATGAAATTTTTATCATTTTTTTCACACAAATAGAGCTTTCTTTTGGTGGTATTTAATCATCTCTGGGTTTCTTATTTTTTACAAAAAAAAAAGAAAAAAGACAGAAAATTTTGAAAAAAAAAAAGTTTTTCTTATGTTCTGCGAGTAAATTTTGAAAATAAATACATTTTTCTCCTTCACTGATGTGCACTGATGAGGCGGCACTGATAGGCTGCACTGATGGGCACTGATGAGGTGGCACTTATGGGCACTGATGAGGTGGCACTTATGGGCACTTATGGGCACTGATGAGGTGGCACTGATGAGGAGGTACTAATATGCTGCACTGATGAGCACTGATAGGCGGCACTGATGAGCACTGATAGGCGGCACTGCTGGGCACTGAGAGGTGGCACTGCTGGGCACTGAGAGGTGGCACTGCTGGGCACTGACGGGCGGCACTGATGGGCACTGACGGGCGGCACTGATGGGCACTGGCGGGCGGCACTGACGGGTGGCACTGATTGACACTGATGGGCGGCACTGATGAGCACTGGGCAGCACCATCAGTGCCCACACTCAGTGCCCATAGTGCTGCCAGTCAGTGCTCATCAGTGCCTAGATGAGCAGGCACTGATGGGCACTGACTGGCAGCACTATGGGCACTGATTGTGTGCACTGATGGGGGGCACTGATGGCGGGCACTGTGGGCATTGATGGTGTGTTTGGTGTACCTTGTGTAATCAGGGCACTGGTGATCAGTGCCCTGATTACTTTTTTCTGTGTCCCCGGCGCTGGGCAGCTCTCCCTCCTTACTCACACTGCAGTCTCCGTGTGAGGAAGGAGCGCTGGCGATGAGAGATGATCTCATATGTTTACATATGAAATCGTCTCTCATTGGACGGTCCGATCACGTGGTGAATGGCCGCTGTGATTGGCCATTCACCACGATCTGTGATCGGCTGTGTCCAAGGGACTCAGCCGACACAGATTTTCCCCGATGCACGCTCGCGGGAGCACGCGGGGAGACTGTTTCTGGGAGGCCGTTTAAAAACGGCCTCCCGAAAATGTAAGTCCGCGCTGCAGCCGTATATAGGCTGTAGCGCGGATGGGAGGAGGTTAATCTGTTGATTAACATCCACCTGCACATTGCTTAATACAGATGAAATGTTAATCTGCCTTCCCGCTCTGATATTTACAGGGTTTTTTTATTGTTTTTTTTTTTTTTTTTTTTTTTTTTTTTACACAGTCTTGCACTGGTCTATATAGTTATTTATTTTCTTATCCAGGGGATAGGATTTGTTGCAGCTGCTTGAGGTAAAGGATTAAATGCCACCTTACTAACCTTTCAATGTCTGCTACCCATCTCTGCCAATCCCTTCAGTGGCTTCCACTCACCCAATGAGTGCAATTCAAAATACTAGTAACAGTTTACAAAGTCATTTACAACTCTGCTCCCAGATACATCACTAACCAAGTCTCAAAATACCAACCAAATCATTCTCTTCATTCCTCCCAAGACCTCATGTTCTCTAGCTCAGTGGTTATCTCCTCCCATAATCGCCTCCAGGACTTCTCCTGATCCTTTCCCATCCTCTGGAACTCCCTACCCCATCTGTCTATCTCTTACTAGATAATCCCTGAAAACACTTCTCTTTACAGAAGCCTATCCTGCCTCCAACTAACAATATAAATCCTGTAGTTAAAGTGGTTGTAACCCTTAAAAAAAAATGGATTCTTTTCTCTTATAGCAGGTTGAATAGCGCAGTGCTTGTGCTCTGTAACCTGTCCCTCTGTTAGCCGTAAAAAACCTGGTTGATTCTGCCTGTCCCTGTGTCCCCCTTGGTGTGATGACCACAATAATCATGGCTGCTGAGCCCTGATTGCCATGGCCAGTTTACGTGCCAACGTCATCTCACTGATCTCCTCTGTTACCCCTCCCTCCTTCCTGCATGTCAGCTCCTGTGTGTGTGTGTTAGAGCCGCCTCGGCCCCCACCACTATTGGTAGCAAACTAAACTGTAAAAAATGTAACTGCCAGCCCCTCTTTTTTTATCCAGCCATAACACACTGTGTAAGTGTTTGTTGAAAACTAAGCTTTTAAATACCTTTCTTCAGATCTCTTCAGGCCGGTCACATGACTCCCAGACTGACATCAGAGGGAGCTCTCGGTCCCTCCTGCTGTAGCCCGTAGATCGTAGTAGGATAGCGGCCAGTAGTCACGTTACCGGCCAGAAGAGATTAAAAAAAGGTATTTAGAGGCCTCGTTTTCAACAAACAAACAGTTATGTTTTGGCTGCTTAAAAGAGAGGGGCTGGCAGTGAAATGTTTTTTTTAAGTTTACACTTTATTAATAATATCACAAACACGTTTTTTTCTTTTTAAACCCTGTAAAGATAAATTAATAAGTACCCAATGTATCAGAATTAAAGCAGAAATAAAGTGGTTCTAAAGTCCTCACCTACCCATTTCTATCCCTGAACACTTACCTGGTTCCTGTCACTGCTGAAGCAATGTTCCCCTCATTTCCCTGTCTCATAGAAGACATTAAGGCCAGCAGAGCCAACGGCTCCTGCTGCTATCAACATGCACAACTTGGTGCCTCCATAGCACCCGGCTTGCTAAGGAAATACAGTATGTAATTAGTAAAACTGTATATAAGCTGCTAATTTGGGTTCTTTCTACTAAATAGGTACAAAGTACCTACCCATTTTGCCTTGTCAGTGGTTAAGTGCTATTTAAGCAAAGGCTTGTTTCTATGAGTTTGTCCACTTTCTTGTACAATGATACTATGAAAGCTGTGTTTTATCAGGGCACAAATGCTAGCTTTTTTTTAAATTGAGTTGTAAGCTGGATCTTCCTCATAACTTTATGCTTATGAAGTCATTATGAACTACATGAATTGGCTTTATTCTAAGACACTCTAAAAAATAACCACATTGGTCTTAAAATCCTAAACGGAAACATTTTCCTAAAAACCATACTTCATAAGCCTCTTAAAGAGTTAAATTTTTAAAAGTAATGCTAATAGGCACGTTTGTATAATGCACAGCTTATGTAATCAAGGCCGTGTATTGGGTAGTTAAAAGCCGGCAGGTTTTCTTGCTATGAACTGCTTTCAGAGGGTTTTATTTTTATCTTCTCAGAACATATAGCTACAACTTAATTAAAATACTTAAAAAGAAACTATCATGACATTTTTTTTTTAAATAAGGGTTGAGCAGGACTAGAGATTTTTAAAGACATCACAAATTCCCAGTTTTGGTAACACATTGCATGTCTACTTTTTTTTTATTAGGAAATTGGCTGTAGGTACTTGAAGCAGAACTATACTGTGTTGAAAACGGTATCCGTGTAATTATGATTAGCATTGTTGCCACTTCTCAACTTCTACACACAATGCTTGCTTTGTATTGTATAGTGATCAACACATTTAAATAGTTTAATGCAAATTATTCCCATGGTCTGTTGGAGACCAGCATCAATAAGACCTCTTCTGATGTATATTGAACAGTGGATTTGTATAAAATGGGATCCTGCTTAGCTTTGATTGATCAGAAAATATGAATCTGTTTCTGAAATGTGCAGCCTGCTTTAGTGTTAAGGGCTACAGTATAATATTTAATGACTCAAAAATTGTATTATGGGCAAATTACCCTTTAACACTGATAGTAATTTCCCTAAGCTGTAATTAATATTTTTTCCTAAGTGGTTGTAAACCTCAGACATGAAATCTGAACAAGCATACTTGTCTCAATCCAGAGCATTAAGTGTAATTTCTGTCTGCTGCTCTGTTCCTCTGCTATAAGCATGAGTTACTTCTGACAATTTTCCTGACACCAAGAGGAAAATGGTGATAGGGGAGGGAGCTTCAGCTGATTGTCTCTGCTCTGTTCCTGTGTGCTGTGTGAAGGGGGTACAGTGCCTTGCGAAAGTATTTGGCCCCCTTGAACTTTGCGACCTTTTGCCACATTTCAGGCTTCAAACATAAAGATATAAAACTGTAATTTTTTGTGAAGAATCAACAACAAGTGGGACACAATAATGAAGTGGAACGAAATTTATTGGATATTTCAAACTTTGTTAACAAATAAAAAACTGAAAAATTGGGCGTGCAAAATTATTCAGCCCCTTTACTTTCAGTGCAGCAAACTCTCTGGAATGATCCAATGTTGACCTAAATGACTAATGATGATAAATCAAATCCACCTGTGTTTAATCAAGTCTCCATATAAATGCACCTACACTGTGATAGTCTCAGGTCCGTTAAAAGCGCAGAGAGCATCATGAAGAACAAGGAACACACAAGGCATGTCCGAGATACTGTTGTGGAGAAGTTTAAAGCTGGATTTGGATACAAAAAGATTTCCCAAGCTTTAAACATCCCAAGGAGCACTGTGCAATCGATAATATTGAAATGGAAGGAGTATCAGACCACTGCAAATCTACGAAGACCTGGCCGTCCCTCTAAACTTTCAGCTCATACAAGGAGAAGACTGATCAGAGATGCAGCCAAGAGGCCCATGATCACTCTGGATAAACTGCAGAGATCTACAGCTGAGGTGGGAGACTCTGTCCATAGGACAACAATCAGTCGTATACTGCACAAATCTGGCCTTTATGGGAGAGTGGCAAGAAGAAAGCCATTTCTTAAAGATATCCATAAAAAGTGTCGTTTAAAGTTTGCCACAAGCCACCTGGGAGACACACCAAACATGTGGAAGAAGGTACTCTGGTCAGATGAAACCAAAATCAAATTTTTGGTAACAATGCAAAACGTTATGTTTGGAGTAAAAGCAACACAGCTCATCACCCTGAACACACCATCCCCACTGTCAAACATGGTGGTGGCAGCATCATGGTTTGGGCCTGCTTTTCTTCAGCAGGGACAGGGAAGATGGTTACAATTAATGGTAAGATGGATGGAGCCAAATACAGGACCATTCTGGAAGATAACCTGATGGAGTCTGCAAAAGACCTGAGACTGGGACGGAGATTTGTCTTCCAACAAGACAATGATCCAAAACATAAACCAAAATCTACAATGGAATGGTTCACAAATAAACATATCCAGGTGTTAGAATGGCCAAGTCAAAGTCCAGACCTGAATCCAATTGAGAATCTGTGGAAAGAACTGAAAACTGCTGTTCACAAACGCTCTCCATCCAACCTCACTGAGCTCGAGTTTTTTTGCAAGGAGGAATGGGCAAAAATTTCAGTCTCTCGATGTGCAAAACTGATAGAGACATACCCCAAGCGACTTACAGCTGTAATCGCAGCAAAAGGTGGCGCTACAAAGTATTAACTTAAGGGGCTGAATAATTTTGCAAGCCCAATTTTTCAGTTTTTTATTTGTTAAAAAAGTTTGAAATATCCAATAAATTTCGTTCCACTTCATGATTGTGTCCTACTTTGTTGTTGATTCTTCACAAAAAATTAGTTTTATATCTTTATGTTTGAAGCCTGAAATGTGGCAAAAGGTCACAAAGTTCAAGGGGGGCGAATACTTTCGCAAGGCACTGTATGTCCCTTCCCTCCAATTACCTCTTAGAGCTCTCCTCACTGATGTACCTTCAGCTCTCTAGCCCCAGCTGAGAGATCCTGTGTAAATTGGATGAATGTAGGGGAAAGACGGCTGTAGATAAAGAGATACAACTTATTTAGGAGGATTTGTTTCATCTCTGTGTATCATCTGAGGTCAGTCACTTCACTGGGTATGTGCTAGGGCTTACAACCACTTTAACCGATTGCCGACCGTATACTGTATATATACTGCGGCAAAGCGGCTCTCCTGCAACTCTGCACTCCTGGGTCTGGGCCACGGGCAACCCGCTGTGATTGGGCACAGCAGGAGCCAATGAGTGGGTTTGGCAGGCCCGATGTTCGCTCGGTCCCGCCAATTGTTCCTGAGAGAGATAGATCGGCAGTCTGCCGATGTAAACAAGGCAGATCGCGGTTCTGTGAGAAGGGAAAGTAGAGATATTGTGTTTCTGCTAAGCAAGAACATGGATCTCTGCCTTTTCACAGGAAAAGCACATACTCCACAGTTAGTAATCACTGCCTAGGAACACATTTAACCGTTTGATCACCCCTGATTTTAACCCCTTCTCTGCCGGTGTCATTAGTACAGTGAAAGTGCATATTTTTAGCACTGATCACTGTATTAGTGTCACTGGTCCCCAAAAAAGTGTCACTTAGTGTCCAATTTGTCCACCGCAATGTCGCAGTCCCGCTATAAGTCACTGATCACCGCTGTTACTACTAAAAAAATAAACAGTTAAAGTATTTTTTTTTTTTCTCTTTCATTCATTGACAGAAACAGCTCCATATCTTCTGGACCCTTGGGTTTATGCTGCCCCCTACAAGAGTAGGACACTAGTTGGAAAAAGTTTGACTACGCCTATAGGGTAGTCCCAGAGGGTATTCTCCTACTTCCTGCTATAGGTCTTTAGTTTTTTTCTGCTTAGTTAGGAGTAAGGACCTAGTTCCTTGCTGGCATCTCTTGTACTAGCATTTCTTTCCTTTATAAATGGAATTTTTTTGCTTTTTTTATTTTTTTCTGTTCCTGTGAGAACTAGAATCAATTCTGTTCCTGTGAGAACTACAATCAACTGCTGGACTGGGCGACAGACTGGATTTTCTAGATCCTTACGGTCTCCACAGTCCGGCCAGCGAGCGGGATCCGACCTCAGCTCCGTGCTTGGTCAGCCGCGACATAGCCACACTGGACGGGGGCTGGACGGTGAGTAAGCGCCAAGCAAGGATGTATAGCCCTGGTCACGACCTGAGTTGCAGCGTGCCTCTGGCGCAGCACCCCATTCCAAGATGGTGTTGTGGTCTGCCTGGAGCGGTGCCCACCCAATCCCAAGGTGGGTGAGTAGTGTCCCCCCTACCTTCTGGTGGTTTTTCAGGGTTGATCTGGGCCCCTCCCTGGGTTGATCGGACCTCCAAGTGCCCTTTATTCCCACATAAAGCTCCCCCTCAGTATCGGGGGGGCCCTCTGCGCACCACCCCCCATGCACCCATGCCTAACTCCATCCCGGATGGCTATGCCTGTTGTTTTTTTGGGGGCGTTGAGTATTAGCTGGGGGCCGCGGGGCGCGCCGTGCTGCCAGATGCTCAAAACGTGGTTTCTGGGGGTCCTTGCTGTCCAGATGTACCTGGGGGTCCCGGGAGCCACGTGGGTAACGCGTGCAGCCGCCATTTTGCCATGAATGGCTGTTCGCTCTATCGGTGGCCATGTTTGTGTATTCCGGTGGCCATTTTCTTGTAGTTTCCCATTGCTTTCACACAGCGGCCATGTTTTTGAAGTCTATGGAGCTGTGAATCGGCTGCGGGTCTCTAGTGTCAGTTCCTAAACTTTTTCTTTCTCTCTGATCACCACACGGCGTGCAGCCTGAGTAGGGGTTGCTGAGTCCCCGTGGGTGCTAAACAGCTCCCTCTTTCTGCTATAGCAGTAACCTGGTGCGCTAGGACTTTTGATGCCGCTGGTGCAGCGGTGGGGGGTACTTTTACAGCAATTTCAATTTTTTTTGTTGGCGGTCTGCATGTTAACCCATGGAGTCACTGGAGCACGTGTCACCACCTGACTCCCTCTCAGAGGCTGCAGGGCCCTCTGGGTCCCAGTCCGCTTTGTCTGCTATGACGGCGGTCCTGCAGTCACTAGTGTCCAAGGTAGATTTGGCCCTCCAAAATAGGACGAGCAAAAAGCGTCCGCCGCCTTCACCTGCATCCTCTGTTTCTTCAGATTCTGAGGTTGATTTGGCTGTCGCGGATTGGTAGTGGATGCACTGATTGTATCAGTGCGGAAAACGTTAAAATTGGAGGACACAGATTTGGCTGCGTCAGCTGCGCAGGTGCATTTTGGTACCCGCAGAGCCTCAAAGGCGGCAAAGGTATTCCCCTTTCCCGCCTATTTCGACGGCATTGTCGCAAAACAGTGGGGTTTCCCAAAACGAACAGGTTACCTAAGCGTTTCGCTAGACAGTATCCTTTTGAAGAGTCCCTGTTAAAGAAACTGACATTACCACCTGGACTTTCAGGTTTCCAGGTTGAATAAAGCCACCCTTCTCCCAGTGGAGGACTTTAAGGACCCTTTTGACAAGAGAGCTGAATCTCTGGTCTGATACCTTTTTACCATGGCCTGTTACATTCTGTGACCAGTGTTTGCCATAACCTTGGTTTCCCAGACCTTAACGAAATGGGCTAAGCTCCTGACCTGGTGGACCAGTTGGTCCAGGGGTTGCAGTATATCTGTGATGCCTCTCCTCCTTAGCCTGTAGGGTGTCCGTGACAGCAATGACCCTTCACCGCATGATATGACTGAAATACTGGTCTGCAGACCAGGCTTCCAAGAAGGTACTGACTGATCTCCCCTTTGTAGGAGACTGCCTGTTTGGCGCTTCCATGGAGGACATCATTAAGGTTCTTACAGAGAGTAAGAGTACTCTGCTTCGGCAAGCTACCAGGAGCAAAGAGTCTTGTCGCAAACGTGGCCCTTTCTTCTCAGCCCATAAGCGGTCCTTTCGTCCCTCGGGATCTAAGGACCAGGGGTCAAAATCCGCCCGTAACCCCACAGTGGGTTCCAAGAGGCCCTGGCCTGGTAAGCTTAGAGCAAGTTCCTCCGGGACTGCAGACAAGCCCACTTCTGCCTGAAGGGGCGCCCTTATCCGTATCTGGGGTGGGGGGATGTCTTTGCTTCTCTTCAGATCCGTGGACCTCCTTGATTCAAGACAAATGGGTCCACTAGTTTATTTGGTTTGGTTACAAGATCGAGTTTCTGTCCTTGCCCCTGGCAAGGTTCTTCCTTTCCAGCCTGCGCTTGTCCCCAGATCGCCTATGAGGTCTTGGGGCAATGCAGGATCTGCTCTCACAAGGGGTCATTGTACTGGTTCCAGAATCGGAACGCTTTCAAGGGTTTTATTCAAACCTGTTTACTGTTCCCAGGAAGGAAGACAAGGTCTGTCCAATCCTGGACCTCATGGCCTTGAACTGCTTTGTGCAAGTTCAGAAATTTTGGATGGAGTCCATTTGCAAGGTAGTGGCATTCCTTCATCAAGGGGATTTTCTGGCCTCTATCGACATCAAGGACGCTTACCTTCATACCCCAATATATGTTGGGAATCAGTGTTTCCTTCGCTTTGTCGTGGGCGAGGAGCACTACCAATTTGTGGTGTTACCCTTTGGTCTCGCCTCGACTCCTCGGTGTTCACAAACTTTTTGGCCCCGGTGTTAGCACTGCTGCAGAAGAAGATTGCGGTACTGGGGTACCTGGACGACCTCCTTCTGTGAGCAGAGTCTCTGAATGCCTTACAAGACAATCTGGACATTTTGGTGCGAATTTTGCAAGATTTCAGGTGGAAACTGAATTTTCAAAAATTTGCTCTGGTCCCATCCACCAAACTGGACTATCTGGGCCTGACCCTGGACTCGGCCTCAGCCCGGGTGTTTCTTCTGGAGGAGAAACTCCAGAAGTTGCAGGATGCGATGTGGGTATGTTGTCCACCCGGTGGTCATCTCTCAAGACCTGCATGCAAGTGCTGGGCCTGATGGTCTCCACCTTCGAGGTGGTTCTGTTTGCTCTGTTCCATCTCCTGCAAAAGGAGATTCTTGCCAAATACAACAAAAACCCATAGTCTCTAGACAATCTGATCCTGCTTAGCCGGGGTACGAGGGGGTCCCTGATCTGGTGGCTCCGCTCTCCAGCACTTCGACAGGGAAAATCCTTTCTCCCCCTGTACTGGACAGTGGTCACCACGGATGCCAGTATGTCCAGGTGGGGAGGTGTCATGGGCACGTATTGTGCTCAGGGGGTTTGGACTCTGAAGGAGTCCAGCCTACCGATCAATATCCTGGAAATTTGGGCGACCAGGCTTTGCCTTACCCAAAGGACAAATCGTCTGCAGGGACGCCTGATAAGGATTCAATCAGATAATGCCACGGCTGTGGAATATGTCAATCAGCAAGGGGGCACCAGGAGTGCCCTAGCGACCTGGGAAATAGCTGGCATTCTAAGGTGGACAGAACGCTTTGTTCCAGCCATCTCTGCTGTGCATATTACAGGGATGGAAAAATGACAGGCGGACTACCTCAGTCGGCAGACACTGGATCAGAGAGAATGGTCTTTCCACTTGGAGGTGTTTCATCAACTGTGTCTGCGTTGGCCTCTCATCTCAAAAGGAAGGTGCAGAGGTTCGTAACAAGGTCTCTGCATCCTCTGGCCGGCGCCACTCAGATGGCTCCTTGGGGCCAGTATTGTCTGATATACACATTCCTCCTATAACTCTTCTGCCGAGACTCATGCGAAGAATTGAGGCAAAAGGGATTCTGGTCATCCTAGTGGCCTCGCAGGTCTTGGTACGCAGACTTGGTACGGCTGATCGCCGACGTCCCTTTGAGACTCCCTCTCAGAGAAGATCTTTTAGCTCAAGGGCCGATCTTCCATCCTGCTTTACAGTCGCTGGCTTTAACAGCTTGGCTATTGAAAGCCAGGTGCTGAAGGATTGAGGGGTGTCTGAATCGAGGATTCCTACGCTGTTAAAAGCTAGAAAATCTACTTCCAGGAAGATTTATCATCGAGTCTGGACAGCGTACATTGCGTGATGTGAGTCTCGGGGGCTTTCCTCTGTTCCTTTTTGGTGTCTCGTGTCCTGGAGTTTCTCCAAAGAGGTGTAGATCAGCATTTGGCCTTGGGTACCATCAAAGACCAGATTTTGGCCCTGGCGATTTTCTTTCAGCACCCATTGGCCACAAATTCCTTGGTTCACACCTTTGTTCATTGGGTTCGCCACCTGGCTCATCTAGTGAGGTCTCCGTTACCTCCGTTGGATCTCAGTTTGGTGCTGTTGGTTTTCTTTGAAAATATTTGTGAGCTTCCTCTGCTTACTTTGTCGCAGAAGGTAGCCTTTTTGGTGGCTTTTACTTCTCCGCATAGGGTGTCGGAGTTGGCTGCGTTGTCTTGTCCACCTTACTTGGTGATTCACAGAGACAAAGTGGTGCTTCGTCCCTGCCAGTAGTTCCTTCCTAAGGTCATCTCTGGTTTCCATTTAAATGAAGATGTTGTTTTGCCTTCCTTGTGTCCTAAGCCTAAGCACCCTAAAGAGATTGCCTTGCATTCTCTGGATGCGGTTTGGGCGATCAAGGTGTACCAGAGTCGTTCTGAAAATCGGATTCCCTATTTGTCCTTACAGACGGACCCCGTAAGGGGCTTGCTGTGTCTGCTGCAACCATTTCCAGATGGATAAGGCAGACGGTGGTGCATGCCTACTCCATTAAGGGTCAAGATCCTCCTTTCCCTGTTAAGGCGCATTCTACAAGGGTACTTAGTGCCTCTTGGGCCTTCTGTCATCAGGCGTCGGTGGTGCAGGTTTGCAAGGCGGCCACCTGGTCGCCCGTGCACACTTTTGTGAAATTTTGTAAGGTGGTTGTGTTGGCATCTGTGGATGCTGCCTTTGGCTGCAAGGTAGTCCTCTTTGAGGGGGTATTTTTTGTCAGATGAGCTCCAGTTGTTACTGGTTGAGCTCCTGTTTTACCTGGTTGGCTAGGTTTAGCCTTTTGGGAAGTGTGTTTATTGATGTGTTCTTCCCACCCCTCATGTTAACACTGCTTTGGGACATCCCAAGGGTCCAGAAGATATGGAGCTGTGTACATCAATGAACGAAAGAGAAAACTTTATTTTTTTCTTACCGTAGAATAATTTTCTCTGATGTTCATTGACGGACACAGCACCTGCCCCTCTATTGAGTTGGATTTTATGTTCTTCTGACACTGCTTGTTACAAAACTGGAGAGCTATAGCAGGAAGTGGGAGTATATACCCCCTAGGACTGCTCTATAGGGGTAGTCAAACTTTTTTCCACCTAGTGTCCTACTCCTGTAGGGGGCAGCTTAAACCCAAGGGTCCAGAAGATATGGTGTCTGTCAATGAACAGCAGAGAAAAGGATTTTACAGTAAGACAAAAAGTCCAGTTTTTTCAAAATTGTCAGTATTTTTTTGTTTATAGCGCAAAGAATTAAAAAAACAGAGGTGATCAAAACCACCAAAAGAAAGCCATACTTGTAGGAAAAAAGGCCATAATTTTTTGGGGGTATAGCTTAGCACGACCTCACAGTTGTCAGTTAAAGTAGCGAAGTGCCATATCGGCAAAAATTGCCTGGTCATGGGGGGGGGGGTGGTTAAGATGTGCCCAGTCTGAAAAGCTTTGTCAGCAATAAAAAAAATAAATAACAAAGTAAACAGTAAACAACCATCAAGGGCTCTTGCTATTTTCCAGCAATTTTACAGTTGCGGCCACTTGAGGATTATATTTTTTTTCCCATACAAATGATTTTTACAGCAAATAAGCTGAAAATGAAAATCAGAAAGAAAAGACATTATGATTACACTGATAGATCTCTTTCTTCCTGAAACTGATGGGAGATATGACTGTCTGAACAGCCTACATTTCTTGACACATAAGGATAGGTATGTAGATATTTGTAACCTCCCTAAAAATGTTTAAAGTTCATCTTTTTTTTTCTCAATAAAATAATGAATGTCCCTAATTTGTCGATAAAGTTCCACTTTACCATTCCACTTTTACCAACTTAAGTTTCTAGCAACTGTTTTTATAAAAAGCTAATATGCATTACTATTGAAAGTAATAAATGAACGGTAATACCGTAGACATCATTAGTATAATAAAGCACCAGATGACATAATGGTGTGTACGAGAAGCATGTATGAAGTCATTAATGGTTATTTAGAACATGAGGTGATTTGGCTAGGTCTGCCTACAAATCTGTAATTATCTTTACTCATCTTCAATTTATTAAGTCATCCTTTTCTCTGTGCAATTTCAAAAAGCGATCTGCTAGAGCCCTTTAACCCATTTCTGACGACTTAATGTATAATTTTGTGAAGGCAATTATTCTTTTGCTGTCAGTGTACTTTTTTATTTTGACATTGTACCTCCTGTCTCTCACATTCTTTCTCACTCTCCACATTTATCTTTATTCTGTCAGGCAAATTCATTAGAAAAATCTAACATTTTATGTAATATACAAGGTCAAAAGTGAGGAAATTCACATTTGTATAGTAACAGCTCCCACCATAAATTAGTCTTTTACTTGGTACAAGTAAAGAGACAGTGAAAAAAAACAGTTGTACTTTTTGAAAGAAAAAGATTGAAACGAGAAAGAGGATTTACTTGTCACATACTGTGTATGTTATTTATACATGGAAAAAAACATACAAAATCTCTATATTCAGTTAGAGAGAGCTAGTTAAAATAATTCTAACTCAAATGTATCTGCCACTCTTTCATGAAGGCCAGATTTGTGGAGTACATGACTAAAAGTTGTTCTGTGGACAGATTCTCCTACCTGACCTATGGCTCTCTGCAGCTCCTCCAGAGTTACAATGGACCTCTTGGCTGCTTCTCTGATTAATGTACTCTTTTCCCGGCCTGTTAGTTTAGGTGGATGCCCATGTCTTGGTAGGTTTGCAGTTGTGCCATACTCTTTCCATTTTTGGATGCCTGATTGAACAGTGATCCGTGAGATGTTCAAAGTTTAGGATATTTTTTTATAACCTAACCCTGCTTTAAACTTCTCCACAACTTTATCCCTGACCTGTCTGGTGTGTTCCTTGGTCTTCATGAATGCTGTTTGTTCACTAAGGTTCTCTAACAGACCTCTGTGGGCTTCACAAAACAGCTTTATTCATGCTGAGATTAAATTACACACAGGTGGACTCTCTTTACTAATTAGGTCACTTCTGAAGGCAATGGGTTCCACTAGATTTTAGTTACGGCTATCAGAGTAAAGGGGGCTAAATACAAATGCACGCCATACTTTTCAGATATTTATTTGTAAAAAAAATTTTGAAAACCATTTATCATTTTCCTTTCACTTCACAATTATGTACCACTTTGTGTTGGTCTATCACATAAAATTCCAATAAAAAACATTTACATTTTTGGTTGTAACATGACAAAATGTGGAAAATTTCAAGGGGTATGAATACTTTTTCAAGGCGCTGTATGTGTCCATACACACATAGACGTGTAGAAGCAGAGGCAGGAAAAAGCCTCACTGCCAGCGTGTTCAGAGGCAGAGGTGTTCTGACAGAAAAAAAAGATTGGTGCTTGTAAATGCGCCTTAACACTAGGCACGTTTATTCTAGCCAATGAAGTTAATACCCAAGCACTTAACGTCTTACAAGCATCAAGCATTTTGTTCTGCCAAAACTGCCAGAAGGAAACGCTTCTAGGAGAAATGGCTAAAGCGCCCAGTGTGCATGACGCCATAAGGGCATCTTGAAGCAAATTAAATGCAGTATGTCATCAAAGCTTCCAAATAGTTTTAATGTACGTTTACTTCATTTGGTTTGCCTTTCACTGTCTCAATGAGGTACATCAAGCTGCCTTCAAGTTGCATTAAGCTTCTTCTGAGTTGCAGTTGCATCCAGCCGCTTAGAGATATTTTTATGTTCACAGTTTCTATGGGAAAGAAAAGCAGCACAGATTTCTTTATAGTGGATGTGATGTTATCAGAATAAAAACTGTAACGAAAAATATCCAGTTTGGGACACTGGACGTGCTACAAACATCCAAAAAAAAGTAACCTTAGTACACAGGACATGCGTAGCACATCCAGTCCTTCTACGCCTCTGCTGCCCCCCCCCCCCCCCCAATTGGCAGCAATTTTCGGCTCTGAAAATGAAGCCGGGAGTGGCTGTGTACAGTCAGCAGCTGTAGCTGTCAAAAAAGAACTGTCTGACTCAGTCTTTATTAACACAGTTCTGATGCAAAATAGAGAGACATTGTTACTTTTGTATCTACTCTGTTTCATTCACTTGTTAGGTAACCACTTAAGCCCCGAAACATTTTACCCCCATTCCGACCAGGGGGTATTTTGCGATTTGGCACTGCGTGACTTTAACGGACAATTGCGCAGACGTGCGACGCTGTACCTAAACGAATTTGACGTCCTTTTTTTCCCACAAACAGAGCTTTCTTTTGTGGTATTTGATCACCTGTGCGGTTTTTTGATCATGCGCTATAAACAAAAAAACAGCGACAATTTTGCAAAAATAACTATTTTTTTTATATGAAATTCCCCAAAAAAAAAATGTAAAAATCTAAATTTTTTAACATTTTCGGCCAATTTGTTTTATGCTACATATGTTTGGTAAAAAAAAAATCACAAAAAGCGTATTTTGATTGGTTTGCGCAAAAGTTATCGCGTTTACTAACAAAGGGAAAGGTTTTTGTCATTTTTGTTGTTTTTTTTAACGCGTAATGGCGGCGATCTGCGATTTTTTTGCGGGACTGCGACATTGGGGCGGACAGATCGGACCCTTGACTGACATTTTTGACACTTTTGGGGCTACCAATGACATTTCTATAGTAATCAGTGCTATACATATGCACTGTTACTGTAAAATGACACTGGTAGTGAAGGGGTTAACTTTTTTTGAGAGGGAGGGGTGGTGTGTGTCCCTAGGGGCGTGATTCTAACTGTGATTGGATGTGGCTTGAGCTGTAGGAACAGTGATCAACGGTCCTATATAGTAGAACCGTATGATCACTGTTTCTACACAGGGGAGAATGACAGGCGGCTTGTTTACATCAGCCGCCTGCCTTTTTCCCTCTCCACCGACGATCGCCGAGTGACCGGCGGACATTGGGTCCGCCAGTCACAAGCGCGGGAGCGCGCCTCCGGCGGTGCACGCTCGCTCCCCAGAGCCTCACAGGCTAGTGACATACCCATACGTCACTTTGCCTGTGAGGGGCTGACCACCGCAGTATATGTACTTGCGGCGGTCGGCAAGTGGTTAAAGCACCATGCCAAGAAAAAAAAAAGGAAAAACATGTAAATACAATTGGTCTGTTTAGCCCCTATCAACCCTTAGTTTACCTTAATGAAACCTAAAATACTACTCCTTCCCCTTTTTCGTTCAACTATTATTTTCAGGCATTTTTTTTCTGTATTGTTGTTATTTTTTTATTTTTTATTTATTTTTTGGTGTCACATCTAAAAAGCACAAAATTTTAATTTGAAAAAAATATTTTGTTTATTTCATTTGTAAATTCCTTTGCAGTGCTTTGCACCATAATCATTGTTTTAGTGTGATTTTAAACAGAACAAACTAAAGTAAAATGTATACTGTTTTAGATTTACACTTTTTTTTTGTAATGAAAACTGACAACTCACCACTTGCCGACCTTATATTCTATATATATATATATATATATATATATATATATACATACATACATATATACGGTGGGAGGACGGCTCTCCTGTGCAGAATCACGTACCTGTATGTGATTCTGCGCTTCTGGATCTGGGACGCGCACGTACAAACACTTTAATGTTGTGAGCTCTGCCTGTCTGCTGGCCATCTCTTTCCACAACTTCATGGATTCCTTGTATGATTTGAAGCTTTGCGGTTTACATTCAATTTCTAAGGACTAGATATCCTGGTGGAGCAGTGACTCCTGAACTGACTGTACTAAATTTTAATATGCAGTTTTAAATAGATCCAGTCTAATGTATACAGAACCTCATTTTTTGTGTATTTTATCTCTGCCTGTAGCTTAGCTTAAAGTATACCTTAGCATGAATATATCTGTAGTATCATGTTAAAGAGCAATGCTGTGTTGTACCAACAATAATCAGACCAAACTGAACTGCTGCAACTTGATTTTTGTTATAAGAATTAGATTAGGCTGCTCTTTGTAGTTTGACCTTAAAAAGTTTGAGTCGTTCATCAGTTAAAAGTGCTACTAAACCCTGGTCCCTGCTTTCACTATATCTGGTCTCCCACAGTGCACACAACATGGAAATGCAATTTTCTAATTCGTTCATTGACGGACACAGCTCCTGATCTTCTTAACTATTGGGTTATACTGCCCCTTACAGGAGTAGGACACTAGGCAGAAAATAATTCTAGCTACACATATGCAGTCCAAGGGGGTATACTGCCTCTATCTGCTATAAGTACTTTTTTTCTGTCTAGTCAGAAGTAAGGACCTAGTTCCTTGCTTTCTGGTTCTGGCAATTTTTTCTATTTAGATAGAAATTTTTCTCCTGGTTTTTTCCTGTGAGATCAACAATCAACTGCCGGACTGGGTAATCTAAATCCAGTGGTCACCCCAGTCTGGCCAGCAAGCATGCGCAGACCTCAGCTCCGCGACATAGCCCCAACGGATGGGGGTTGGCCTGTGAGTTAAACGCCTCGCGAGGTCGCATACGGCCAATTCTCGGCCCGAGTCGCAGCGTTCCTCCATTCCGACAACCCCCTCCATTCCGATGGTGAGGGGTTCTGTCTGGAACAGTGCCCGCCTGGTCCCTGGTTTGGTAAATAGCTGTCCCCCCTCTTCCCCTCGAGGGTTTTGGGATGGACGTGGGCCTCTCCTTGGGACGTTCCGACCCCCATGTTCCCCTCTTTCCCATCAGGCACCCCCCTTCATCTGTCCCCACATCCAACTCCCCCCCTCAACTTAGGCTGGGGTTGTGGTGGGGGGTTTGGCCACCACCTGGGGTGGGGGCGGAGCGCTATGCTGGCGATGGGGGCAGAGATGCACTGCCACCGGCCGGATGATCGGCTGTGCGGTGGGGTGGGGTTGTACCTGGTGCGGGCTCCTGCCAGGGCCTCTACCCTGTCAGGGCCTGTCCTTGAGACCCAGGGATCCCTCCTGGTGTCATGCAAAGCCACCATTTTCTTGTAGCCTGTGTGCTTCAATGCACGGTGGCCATGTTTGTGTTGTCCTGCGGTGGTTTGCCATTGAAAATAGTGGCGGCCAGGACAGGGTAGCCCTCTGGGTGGGGATTTAAGTAGTGGGAGTCCCTCCTCATCTCCTGGTGCTGATTTCTGGATCCTTTCATTTCCTGATCGCTGCTTGTGCAGTGCAAATTCTCCTGATGGCTGCAATGCCTGGTTTCTGTGGGGTAGTGAGTCTAGTGTGGTCTCCTCCCTCTCTGCTGAGGATCGATTGGTGCTCTGTGACTGGCAACCAGGTGGTGCTGCCAGAGCAGTGGGGGTTGTCCCTTAGCAGTGTTTTACATTTTTTTCTGTGGTCCCCTTGGTGACTCATGGAGTCTTTGGAGCACATCTCCCCACCTGATCCGTTCTCTGAGGCTGCAGGGCCCTCCGGGTCCCATCCATCCATCGATTCACTGATGGCGGTCCTGGTGTCCTGGGTGGAGGTGGTTTTTGGGCGATAGGCTGGCATAAAAGCGCCCCCCGCATTCCCTTGCCTCATCTGTTTCCTCAGATCCTGAATCTAATTTGCCGCTGTGGACGTGGGTCACCCTGCTGGGTCTGGGACCACGCGCTCTGAATCATCAGATAGTAAGGATGATTCTTCCGCTTCTGCAACTGCGCACGAAAAGGCGCTGGAGGACGCACTGATCGTATCTGTGCTTGAGACTTTAAGTTGGAGGACGCAGCTGCGACGGAGGCGCAGATTCCCTTTGGCACTCACAAGCCATCCAGAGCGGCAAAGGAGTTCACTTTTCCCTCCTATTTTGACAGAATTGTCACTGAAAAGTGGGGACGACCAAAGCATCCCCTTGGGGTCCCTAAGCGAGTTGCTAGGCGATACCCCTATTTGGAGTCCCTTCTTAAGAAGTGGACTGTTCTACTGGTGGTGGACCCTCCGTTTCCAGATTAAACAAGGCAACCATGATTCCGGTTGAGGAGTCTCTAGCCTTTAAGGACCCGGCTGACAGGAAGGCTGAGGCTGTGGCCCGCAGTTTGTACACCCTGGCTGGTTATTCACCATTGCCCCGGTGTTGCAGACTCTGACCGATTGGGCTAATCTTTTATGCCGTGACCTGGAGGGGGAGTAGCTCCCTCCTGCCTTTGCTGAGCTGGCGGACCAGCTGGCTGCAGTTTATCTGTGATGCCTCTTTGGATGCGGCTCCCTTAGTGGCTCGGCTCTCTGTTTCGGCAGTGGTCCTTCGGTGTGTCTTTTGGCTCAAATGCTGGTCTGCAGACCAGACTTCTAACAAGCCCTTGACTGATCTTTCCTTTCATGGAGATCGCCTGTTTGGTGCTACCCTGGATAACCTCATTAAAGGTTCACAGGGGGAAAGAGTACCTTTCTTCCGCAGGCTACTGCGGGCAAGGACCCTATAGACGTGGACGTGTATTGTTTTTTTCAGGTGGGCTCCAGTTGTTTTAGTTGAGCTCCTGTTGGCTACAGTTTAGTCTTGGAAAATGTTTGCTGTTCCCACCCCTCATGTTTAACACTGCTTTGGGACATCCCAATGTTTATAAAGATCAGGAGCTGAGCTGTGTCCATCAATGAACGAAAGAGAAAATGGGATTTTTGACTTACCGTAAAATCCATTTCTCTGATGTTCAGTGACAGACACAGCACCCACCCCTCTGTGGAGTTGTAATTCTTCTGACACTATTTGTAACAAAACTGAGTACCTATAGCAGAGAGAGGGAGTATACCCCCTGGGACTGCCCATAGGCGTAGCCAGACTTTTTTTCTGCCTAGTATCCTACTCCTGAAGGGGGCAGCATAACCCAATGGTTATGAAGATCAGGAGCTGTGTCCGTCAATGCACATCTGAGAAATGGGTTTTACGGTAAGTCAAAAATCCCATTATTTTAGAAAATATAAACAACTAAATACCTTTTCTCATCAGCAGTATATAGCAGTCTTGTGACTTCCATCAGTGTCTGGTTAAAGCTTGTAGGAGGAGTTTTCATTCTCCTCTGACTGTCCTATGAGGCTGCATGACCCCCGACCCTCTATCTGGACAGTACTGATTGGCCCTGTGCTGATCACATGCACCCTCCCAAGAAAAAAAAAAACTCTCTAGCAAAACACACCAGTTTGAGCATGTGCAGAGTGCCCCCAAGGCACTGTTCTATCAGGAGATGAATTAGGACTGTGGAAGAATGGGGAGGATCAGAGAAGTCAGGATCAAACATCCTTTTTTACACAGTGCGGAGGATTAACCCCTTAGCTTCCACGTTGAGTATAAAAAGCATGCTTTACTACATTAACAGACTGATGTTACTGTTGTGGGTTAAGTAACACTTTAATCAATGCCATTAGTACACCCAATACCTAGTGTATTATTTTTCTGACAAAGCTCCATCCCTCATGCTCACTTTGGTAGGAATATCATAAAGTCCATTTTACGCCCCTGCTTGGTGCATCGTCATTTGAGAGCAACCTTAGGCCAGTTTTCCTTGAAGATATCTTAATTTGCTTTCACCTTGCTAGGATTTTGAGACCCTGGGCAGAGGTTTGGGGGTTTTCTTAATAAGACAGCAACAAAGTACATAGCTTGCTAGAAGTGTGCTGTTCAGATTAATGAACTGCTGACCTGTTCTATTCAATTTAGTGTGTACATAATAAAATGTGTATTACTGAAGAATAAAAACTACACCACAGAGTTATAAAGCATCAGACATAATAACAATATGTGAGATAGAGATTCTGGTAAGCCTCAGTGGAATACCAGAATGAGCCAAATCATATTTCCCAAGATTTAGGAGCTTTGCACTAACCATCTACAGTATGCATGAAAACTTTCATGTTCCTTTGTTAGATATTATCTAAAACCACAAAACAAAATCTACTTGTAAATTGCTACAGGCTTTCCCTCTTCGGTTTTATTGTCTGAAGTGTGGAACCGGTAGTGATTAGAATAATATCTTGGCTGTGTGCGCGTTGTTTTAGCACATAATAAACAGTACAGACCTGGTTTATAATGCTGGAAATACATCTAATTTCTCATTTGCTGTTCTGGAGGTACTGCTCTAACATCTGTACATTTTTCCTGTTTGAGTAAGACAATTAAAGGCTCGATAATGCATTACCTTTCAGTGCCGGCTCCATGATGACTTTTTAATTGCCTTTATGTGGTGTATTACAAACATATGGTATCACTCAGGGACTTGTTCAGAGGTGGAGGAAATAGCAGAGGCAAGCAGGCTCCCTTTCATAAATGTCGGATTCCATGATGTAAAGCCAGACTGTACAAGAGCTACTCCGACCACTTGTGTTACTTCACAGTCTAGTTATAGCTCAATTTGTTCTGACTGGTTTTATGTCAGGGCTCTCAGCTTGATGAAGAACTAATGTCAGAAGCGTTTTCCTCCTCTGTACACACGACACACAAGTTATTGGTAGTAGTGTGTGAATAATGTTTAAGAAAGTGTATTCCTCCACAATTAAACAATCATATAATATAGGAAAATTAGCATTTCAGAACACCACGACACTGTGGTGGGGGAACACAGTTCAACAACTGTTATAATTTAGGATCCCAGCTTTGACCCTTTGATTATAAATGATAAGCTCTCATAAAGGTGACATTTCTCTGCAGAAATACTCCTAAAGGTACACTACAATCAAAAGGTAAAACTAAATCTTAAAATGTATATAATGTGCAGGCGGTCCCCGGGTTACGAACATGATAGGGTCTGTAGATAGTATATAGTAAAGGGGTACAGCGCTAAAGTGAATCGTGCTGAAATGGTGCTAATAAAAATCAAAGTGACATTGTGCTAATACAGTGCCCACAATAATGGCTAATGATATTAAAATCAAATAAGTATCAATAATACTAATAATCCCAAAATATATAATTATCCAATAGTAATCACTCAGTGCAATTCAGCAAATGTGCAAAACAGGTGTAGTGGATAAAAAGTGCTATATAAAAGTCCATAAAAATATTCCACTTGTGCAAATACAGCAAAATAAAGTGCTTGACAGATGTCTCCCAGCTGGGTGCTCGTGTTTCCACCACCAAAACAGCAGGATGGCCTCTCACCTTATTACAGGGAAAAAGAAGCAATGTATCCTAGTAAGGGGTGGATCCAATAGCCATACTCCTAAGATCAATCACTGGGATACCAGTGTGGAGAGCTCAGCACATATCGATGTACATGTAAAAAGATGGCACAGAAGATCTAAACGCTCTCTGTATGAATAGCCTTTATTAAATGGTACTAAGAAAATCACTCACATAATCAGCACCCTACTGACGAAGTCCAGAATGGCAGTCCAGAATGGCAGAGACCTTCTGAGGATCCATCTCTATTCCATCTGTGGAAATTATTAACCCTAGAAACGGGTTCTGCTCAAAAACGCACTTCTCGGCCTTGGCGTAGAGACCATGCTGGCGAAGGCGACCGAGGACATTTCGAACGTGCTCGCGATGCTGCTCTAGGGATGTTGAGAAGATTAGGATGTCATCCAAGTATACGATGACGAAGATATCCAACCAATTCCTGAAGATGCCGTTCACAAAGTGTTGGAACATGGCAGGAGCATTACAAAGGCCAAATGGCATTACCAGGTATTCGAAATGTCCAAATCTAGTGCAGAAATCAGTCTTCCATTCGTTGCCCTCTCAGGTGCGCACCAAGTTGTACGCCCCACGAAGATCCAGCTTAGTAAACAGGACGGCAGATCTGAGTCTCTGAAAGAGTTTGGGGACTAGAGGAAGGGGATAACGGTTTTTAATAGTAACTTTATTTAAATCCCTATAATCTATGCAGGGTCAGAGGGTGTTCTCTACGAAGAAGATACCTGCCCCTGCTGGAGAGGTAGAGGGACGGATGAACCCCTTCTTCAGACTTTCGTCTACATAGTCTTTTAAGACGTCCAGCTCACGTCCAGCAAGTGGGTAAATCCGGGCAAACAGGATTTCGGCTCCTGGGAGCAAGTCGATGGGGCAGTCATATGGACGGTGAGGGGGCAAGGTCTCTGCTCCCCGTTTGCTGAATACGTCCATGAAATCATGGTATGCTTTGGGCACCACGGAACATACATCAGGTTCGGATTCAAGACAGAACAGAGTCTTGGGGAATTCAGGAGGAGCGGGTAGAATGGAATTCTTGCAGTAAAGAAATGGGAACTGGATGGTGCCTGTGATCCAATTGGCTTGCGGGTTATGTGCTTGCAACCACGGTAATCCCAAGATAATGGGAAATAAGGGGGGTGTGATAACATCCAGGCTGATCAGTTCTTTATGGCCGAAGGAGGAGACCATAGGAAGGGGAAAAGTCTCTTGGGTCACGGGCCCGGATTTGATACGGGAGCCATCAGCCAGGAAGATGGTGAGGTCCTGGGTCTTGAGCCGGAGAGGTACGCCATGTTGCAGGGCGAACGAACGATCAATGAAACAGCGGCACGCTCCCGAGTCAATAATTGCTGTAACTGGGATGGGTCCTTCCGGAAGCTGTAATGACACAGGAAAGGCTAGGTGGGAGGAACTGGCAACAGATGCCACACAACTGGATGGTGAGGCAGGCAGGAACTTAAGGTATTTTGCCAGGCAGGAGCGCACAGCTTCACCACAATACAGGCACAGGTTACCCAACTGGCGACAGCGTCTCTCCTCCGGGGACAAAGCAGGCCGTATGATCCCAAGTTGCATAGGTTCAAGCATATCTGAGGCGACTCCAGCAGGAGCGGGGTTAGTAGGAGTTGACCCAGCGGAAGAAAAGTATGCAGAAGGAGCGACTCGTGGTAGCGTCCAGGCTGGTCTGAACTGCTGCGGAGATGGTTCTGCTCTGCGCTCCCGTAGCCGCCGGTCGATTTGAATGGCCTGGGAAATCAAATCTTCCAAGGCGTCGGGGACACCTACCCGCGCCAGCTCGTCCTTCAGTCCTTCCGACAAGCCGAGACGGAACTGATACCAGAGTGCTGCTTCGTTCCAGGACGTATCGGAACTGAGGCGGCGGAAGTCAGTGACGTAGTCTTCTACGGGCCTGTGACCCTGCTGAAGAAAATGAAGCGCAGATTCTGCGGTGGAGGATCGCTGCGGGTCATCATAGAGCTGTGCCATGGCCTCAAAAAATGACCGTAAGGAGTTTAAATGGGGGCTGCCCTCTTCAAGGAGCCGATGAGCCCAGGACTGGGGTACGCCTAGGAGCAGGGAGATAACAAACCCCACCTTGGTAGCCTCCAAAGAAAAGGTTTGAGGTTGCAGGGAGAAATACAGCTGGCAGGCGTTGCGAAATGCGCGGAATTTACAGCGATCCCCGGAATATTTTTTGGGAGCAGGAACTCGAGGTTCTGGTGGCAGCATCACTACGGTAGGGCCAGAAGCAGGTCCAGAGGAAGCAGATAATACAGGAGGATCCCCCTGAAGAGTCGTAGAGCGCAGCCGTTCCTCTAGGTGTGTGTAGCCGTCTTTAAGCGACTTTACGGCTTGAGACAGGGCTGCGAGGTGTTGGCAGATCTCTTCCAACGGTGAGGCTTCTCTTGCAGGCTCCGTCATGGCTGTCTTGTACTGTTAGGGATACAAGTGGTAGCCTGATGGCAGAGGAAGGCCCCACGTGTGCCAGAGGGGGGAGCTTAGACGGGAACCCCCAAGGTAAGTGACACAGGTTTTCGCCAGAGCCTCTAGTGGTGAGGATGGACTTTGCTGCGTGTGGATACCAGGTCGCGGTCCTCAGGGTCGCCCCACCAAGGGAGAAACCGGTCAAGATCCGAAGGCACATAAGCAGACAAGGGAGATCCGAGAGAATGGTCAAACAAGCCAGGGGTCAGGACAGGCAGCAGGTCAACGAGGTCAGGAACAAACCAAAGGTCAAAAACGGGTATCAAACAGGTAACATGACACAGGCTTCAGGAACACAGGAGGAGCTGCAGACAAGACAGCAAAGAGCTGTTTAAATAAGGCAGCCTGTTTGCCAATTATTGCAATTAGTCTGCTCTAAGTTAACCCTTAGGTTGCAGACTCATGCTAGCACATCAGTGTGCTCAGGAAGCGTCCTTACAGTGCCCCTGTTCAGAAGATTTCACCTCACTTTCTGTCCCTATGACAACTGTATTTTGAAAATTTTGGGTAGTTGTGGAAACAAGTATTGGTGATAAAGCTTCAGTGGAGACACCTTTTCCCATGATAACTCTTACAGGAGTGAATTTACCTTCCCAGGGCTAGATTTCTCCTCGATTCCTGTTGTTTCCCTCCGCTTGTAAGTAGGAGTCATTTGTAAGTTGGTTGTTTGTAACCTGGGGACCGCCTGTATACAGTTTTTTTTTTTTTCATTTTGGATACAGTAAGGCATAGTTAAAATCCCCCTTAGGTTTTTTTTTTTCTGCCCGTGTCTTGCTAGGCAGATTTCCCTTCACTTCCTGTCTTCGAGATGCAACAAGGAATGAGTGAGAGGAAATCTCTCTAAAGTTAAGATAATTTCTGTCATAGTTGTAATCGGAACAGGTGTCTGCACTTTACACTCACCACTTGCACTGGGGAAAACTCTAAAATTTTAGATTTTCTCTCATTCTTGGTAGCAGTGGTCACCAGCGCAAATAGAGGGGTGAGTCTCTCCATCATGTACACAGGCAGCAATAAAAAATTGACATGAGGGTTTAAACCCTTCATGATTCTATACAAAGCCTTAGCTGTTCTGGGAAGGAGAGGGAGTTACACAACCCTGACTTCAGAACATACACCTCGGTGACCCTATGAGGTGCTCTCCTAATTTTGGCTTCATTGGAGTACAGAAATGCTGGATATTATTGGTAGGTCATTGACTGATTTTAATGCCTGGCATTGCTTTTTAATTTCCAATATTTTTATTAAAGTTTTGCAAAAAGTAAACAAAGTGTACAACAGTGCAATTTACGCCCATAAGGCTTAAACATATATCTCAAGGATAGCATAACATCCCATAATATAAATCAAGGCACAACTGATACAGATATAGCCGGTGTAAAATAAAAGAAAAAATGCAACAGAAACATAGTAATGCTAAGAAAGGCAGCCTGAATCGGCCGCCAGGTTGGCCAGGGGCCCGAGCCCCCCCCCCCCTCCGGCGCCCCACAAGGAAACACGCTGCGCCCAAGGAGGGAGGAGGCCCCAGACCCCCGGCCCTGGCCCCCCTCCCTAAACTGAGGGGGGGCACCGGCTTTCCGGCAGTGCACTGTAATGAGTAAGAACGAAGAAGCTGAGAGAGAGAAGAGAAGGAAAAAGAAAGAAAGAAAAAAAAGGGGGAACAAAACAAAAATAGAAAAAGATAGAAGTGAGCAAAGAGAAGGGAAGCAAAGGGTGAAAGAAGGGGAAGAGAGAAGGGGGTAAGTGGTCCACTAGGGCCCAAGCAATAGCAATGAAAGAGAGGGAAGGAGAGTTAGTAGCGGTGGGTCAAGAGGGTAGGGGGGCGTCCGCGCCCAGGTCCGTCCACCCCCAGCAGGTCACCCCGCTCACCCCAGCTCCCGTGTGGGCCAATAGCACTTCCCCTTAATGGGGGCCTGCCAAATATCTGAGCCAAGGGTCCCACATCTTATCAAACTGGCGCATTTTATCGTTAAGCAGCGCCACCATCCGTTCATTTATCATGATCCACGTCAGCTTGGCTTTGAGCAGCTCCAGCGGTATAACCGGCGAGCGCCAGGAGCGCTTTTTAACATTGTAGAAGCCTAGTTGTTTGACCTTTTAAAAAGCTGGCCTTACCTTTATTTCTCCCATCAGTTCATTCCTCACAATTATTACCTTTTGTTCTTCTAGCCACTCCCTGTTAGATTGTAAGCTCCCAGGAGCAGGGCCCTCCTAACCCTCTTGTATTGTGGCTGTATTGTCTCCCTATACATTGTAAAACACTGCGCAAATGATGGCACTATATAACTCCTGTATAATTATAATAATACATTGCTTGCATTTCAACTGACTCCTGCTGGCCTGACCTAAATTCAAGCAGAGTATGGCCCTGCTGACACTGCCCTGTTCAATTAAAGTTGATTATTCAGCAATGTTTGTTGATGGTGTCCGTTGGAAGATTGTTGGCTGAACAGCGCTTGTATCTGATCAGTATTGCCGCAAAGGGTTCTGAGGATGAGGTGGGGAGGAGGGGCAGTATTGCCATAATCTCCACCTTGTTCAATCAAAGAACACATTGTATTTATTGAAAAAAATGCAACGTGTTCTGTGCATGGTGGCACAGGACCAAGGAGATCACAGCAATCATTCTAGTAGCACCGACTAATAGGCCCAATTTCACACATATGGTCCATTTAATTCATCAGTTCAGTCACATCAAAATGTGTCAGTTTTTCATCCGTTTTTTTTACATCCACTACCAAGGCAAAAACGGAACGTTTGTCCGTTTACATCCGTTTTTCGTCCGATTCGTTTTTTTTAACGGAAGAAAAATAGGGCTTTCATCCCTTCAAAAAAACGGATATTGACGGAAGCGGATGTAAATGGATGATCATCCGTTGTCATCCGTTTTTCCATAGGAATGCATTGATGTCCGTTTTTCATCCTTCAACGGATGGATGAAAAACAGACAAATGGTCCGTATGTGTGAAAGGGGGCCTTACAGTGATTTCCAAGTTCCCAAGCAGTCCATGTGGTATGAGATATGCATACTTGCATTGTTCCAAGCTAGACCAACGTATGTATGCAATTAGGATCATATCTGAAGTTCAGGTTTAAGACCAGATCCTATATTTATGGTGTGCTAAAGTTTCTCCTGTCATGGATTTTTTTTCTTATTCAATAAAATGTGACAATTAACCAAGAGCTTAAATAATATTTTTACTGAGACCTTAACCACTTGCCGACTGCCTAACACCGATCTACGTCGGCAGTCAGCCCCTCACAGGCAAAGTGACGTAGGGCTACGTCACTAGCTTGTGAGGGTCTAGGGAGCGAGCGCGCGCCCCCGGAGGCGCGCTCCCGCTCCCGCGTGGTCACGGACCCCCCCCGCGCGTGTGACCAGCGGACCCGATGTCCGCCGGTCACTCTGCGATCAGCGGGGGAGAGGGAGAATGTCAGGCAGCTTGTGTAAACAAGCTGCCTGTCATTCTCCTCGCTGTAAAGACACTGATCAAACGGATCTAGTATGTAGATCCGTTGATCAGTGTCCTTACAGCTCAAGCCACAGCCAATCACAGTAGAAAGCACGCCCCTAGGGATACACACAGCCCCTCCCTTCCAAATAAAGTTAACCCCTTCACAACCAGTGTATTTTTACAGTAACAGTGCATATGTATAGCACTGATTACTGTAGAAATGTCACTGGTAACCCCAAAAGTGTCACAAATGTCAGTCAAGGGTCCGATCTGTCCGCCCCAATGTCGCAGTACCGCAAAAAAAATCGCAGATCGCCGCCATTACGCGTTAAAAAAAAAAACAACAAAAATGACAAAAATCTTTCCCTTTGTTAGTAAACGCGATAACTTTTGCGCAAACCAATCAAAATACGCTTTTTGCGATTTTTTTTACCAAACATAGGTAGCATAAAACAAATTGGCTGAAAATTTTAAAAAATTTTGATTTTTACTTTTTTTTGGGGGGAATTTCATATAAAAAAATGTGAAAAATATTGTTATTTTTGCAAAATTGACGCTCTTTTTTTGTTTATAGCGCGTGATCAAAAAATCGCACAGGTGATCAAATACCACCAAAAGAAAGCTCTGTTTGTGGGAAAAAAAGGACATCAAATTCGTTTAGGTACAGCGTCGCACGACCGCGCAATTGTCCGTTAAAGTCACGCAGTGCCGAATCGCAAAATACCCCCTGGTCAGGAAGGGGGTAAAATCTTCCGGGGCTTAAGTGGTTAAAGCAGAACTCCAACTAAAAGGGGAAGTTTCCCAGACTCCTCTTGCACAATTGGCACTTTTGAGGAACAATTTTGACAGGTACCTGCTCTCACTTCAGGTCCGAGCACCATTGTTCTCCTTTCCCCCTCCCCCCTGCTGTCTTCTGGGATACGGACAGGTCCCGAACACAGCATTCACCATTTGCAATGCGCCACACAACTCGCACATGTGCAGTGGGCACCTGGCTGTGAAGCCGCAAGCTGTCACAGCAGGGTGCCCATAGTCAAGATACTGGCGCCGCCCAGGAAGGAAAGAAGATGAAGACGGCTGGGCTGAGTGCACCGCTGTACCATGGGACAGGTGAGTGGCTGTTTTTTAACATTTTTTGTAGCTGCTGACATTTATTTTTTTGACAGGTGGCTGGAACTCTGCTTTAAAATAAAATCTGTAGTGCAGAATTCCCACTAATGTAACTTTTTCTGCAAGAAAATAATAAAAAAATACACATACCTTATCAACAGAAAATTGCTTATGTGTTGATAGCTGCCACTTTGTGGAGTTCAGACAACTTGCAGCTTCATGTAATAGCAAGGAATTCTACATACAGTATTAAAATTTGCATGTGTTAATGTTCAGAGATATAGATGTTTTGGAGGTTGGCTTGTTTTTAGGCTGACACACAGCATTCATTTTGTTTTGCTGGTAAAAATTAGGAAGACCACCTTTTGTGAACTACAGAATCTATAGTAACACCCATATATATATATATATATAATATATATATATAAATGATATATTAAGAAATGTTTAATTAAAGTTTACATGCCTTGACATGATGCTCTGGCTCATCTCTTATCCATTATGAGTCTGATTGCAGAGGTATAAATGAGATTGGGAAAGGTAAAGGCACATTTAGATGTAAAGCATATGTAAACCCCAAAACAAAAATGTATTGCAGCTTACCCATCTTCAGATAAGGCGCCTGCATACGTTTTATTTTTTTTTAGGCTTGCTTTCTTTATATCTTCATCTGGTAATCCTGCGATTAACCCTTATTTTACTCCTCCACTTTATAGAGAAAGTCATATTTGCTACCCAGGCTGGAATTCATACATGTCAGCCTTTGTTTATCTGCATTACATGACAATTTGGTATTTATTACAGTTTTTTTTTTCTTTGGTTTCGTTTAATATGTGTCCTTTTTTTCTGTATGTTCCAGCCAAGTATTGTTATTAACAGAGCAGAGCCAAACTGACTTTTCTCAGATTATATATTATTTAAGCTCTTATCGTTTTCAACCAAGGAAGTTGCCATCTTGGCCTCTGTTTGTTTTACAACTGCCATGATGCTGCACATGTGATCAGTTATGACACCAGCCATTTGATGGTTTGAAAGTTTGGTTGAGAGCACAACCAATGGGAGTGTTACATTCCCGCAACGTGCCGGAAATGTAACTGTTTTTTGAAACTGTTAAATGGATGGGTTTACTTCTGCTTTAATATACTTGAATTGTCCATTCACACTGTTACATTAGGCCTCATGCACACTGGACATAATAAAAATGGCAGAAGCTTTAGCTGTTAAAATGCGTGTTTTTTAAGCATTTTGCAGCGTTTTTGCAATAGCATTTTGTAGCTTTTTTTTTTCTTAGCAAAACTATACTCCCACGAAAGCTTATGGCTCATAAACGCTGAATATCCGCGTTTTCAGCTTTTCTCAGCGTGTTTGGAGTTAGTGTTTTTTTTTACATCTGAAAAACTCCTCTTCAAACCCACTAGTTCTGGGGGGTTTTTCCAGCCAGAAAACACCCCTGCCAAAAACTGCTGATAAAAGCCTTTGTGTGTATGGACACATAGAATAACATGCTGGGGAGGTAACTGGCTGTGGAAAAAAAATGCCTGAAGCCAAAAACAACAGCTGTAAAAACGTCCAGTGTGCATGAGGCCTTATAAAAATGCATGCATTGCTAGTTTTTTTATTTAGCTTTACTGCATGTCTATTAGAATGCATGAAAACACATCAAACGTGTTGAGTTAAAAGACTTAAAAAGTCCATCTAAAAGTACATGAAAACATATATGGGAGAATCTACCATTTAGGTATTATTTTTTTTTTTTATATTTCATGTGAAAAAACTGTCTTCATTTTATTTTCTAGGTACTAGCAGACCAATTTGAAGAAAAAAGCCCTCCTGTGACTGAACGTATGAAGGTTTTTTATTGCTCACAGATGCCTCCAGTTTGGGATGTTCAAGTAAGTGAAATTATAGTAAAATTGTGGTGAAAAAAAATCAGCAGTCACATACAAATAAGTGTTACCAAAATACAAAAACACTAATGAAGCACCAAAAATCAAATTCTAGTGTGCTAATATTGTTCCAAATTACAAATGGACCAAATTACATGACACTTCAAAACAGTTTATGTTCGCCTAAAAAGAACTTCAAAAAGTTAATCCATACAGGGTGCTTGTTTAGTGATATAATCATCTCACAGCTTACAATCTAAGAAAGAAGTATTCATAGAAGAAACTGTGACTTTAATCCATTACGTGGATCAAATGGTTTAGGAATTGGTGTTCGGTAATGATGCACAATGTACAACAACATATTTAAATTCAATTTTTCCCTAGAATTGGGTTTTAAGCAGATCATTTTTGTAAAGTTTCTTACCTGGATTTCAGGCCAGGATCATCACTTTCTGTTGCAGGCTACCTACACTAGCCTGCTGCCATGCAATTAGCTAAAGCATTTTCTTCAGTAAGGCATGATGTCAGACATACTGAAAAATATATTTGGGTTTACATGCAGTTAGGTTTAGGTTAACACATTACACTTCTTATCAGATATACTTTACTTAATAAGGAAGAGCAATCAGAAAGCAGGAAAACTGAGCTAAAGCATTCTTATCTTGCAACACAACAGCCATCTTGTTCTCTGTCAGCCAAACACTGCAGTACAAAGAACATGAGGGCACAGCCAATCAGTGCTGTCTTGTACATATTGACAGTAACTTACAACAAAACTTATAGGCACTGACGATACAGTACAACTACTTTTACAACATTCTCCCCAGATATGTGGTTCTTTACAGCAATCAAAAAATTGCTTATTCATTTCATATTTAGTATCTTTAGGCAGGTAGTGCATAGAAAAGAAAACATAATATGTACTAGAAACAGAAGTGACAAAGTTATAGCTACACATATGCACACAGTTCTGAAAATAAAAGGTATAAAACTTACAGAAAAAAAAAGTATTTCCCCTGCTCCTGGGATTAGATCAAAAATATGGACCCCAAATAGACGGGACCCCTCAAATATACGACAACCAATATTTAATTGCAGGTCTCCTTTTTTTTTTTAAACTGTTTATTGCAAGGGACTTTTTATTGACAGAGTATAAGGTACAGAACTGCATCCACATAAGGGCAATTTGATTATGTACCGAAATGTGTTTCCCGCAGGAAAACTCTAGCATACCTGGGCCAGAGCACCTTGTGGAGGAATCCAAATAGATAAACCCCTTGAGCAAATGAAATGAGAGAGGAAAGTAGGGAAGAAAGCAAGTCTATAACTTGTTTCCAGTAGCGGGGTATCACTGGATAAGCCCACGCCAAAATGGGTAAAGTCTGCTCTAGGTCGCGCATAGCACAAGCAGTTAGAGGTGTGTATATGTCCCATAGCAAACAGTCGTGTTGGGTTAAGAAAGGTCTTTTACAGTTATCCAAGAAAATTATTACATTTTAGTGAGTTGTGATCCTTAGGGTGCCTATAAAGTCCAGAGCTCTTTTTGCAATAAATTTGTCTCAGGTACTTGGGCTGTGGCGCCCCATACCCTATGTAATTTTGGACTTCTAGGTCACCACCTGGTAGAGACCTGTCCTTCACAAAGTTCTTCAGTAACTGCTAATGTCACTCCATGTATAAAAAAAAAAAAAAAAGTTTTATTCAGCCAAAATAGACATGCTGAACATCCTTGCCCATGAGTCCTTTCATTTGTGGTCAGTAGAATAGCTAAAAGGATCATTGGTGTTGGTCGTTACTTATCTGAGAGGCAGAAAATGCACATCGATCAAAGAAGAACCTTAAGCAACCTCTGGAAGAACCCTAAAGTTTCACGATACTCTGGTTGAGAAAGGCTGCTCTAGATTGTCTAGTGAGAATAAATTGTTGTGTGGATCCTTGCTGTGCAAGCACGCAAATTAAATGTTTGGTCTCTAGTTGACACTGTTTTGTTAAAATGTCATGTGTATCCTGGATTATTTTTTATCCTGGCTGGATCATGACTGTGATGTTCAAATGTTTGTGAAAATAGGATCCAGACCTACACACTTCTAGCTGGATCATGACAGCCTGTTTTCTTTCAAGACTATGATCAAAGATATATAGGCATTCCAAAAGGACTTTCCCTATTACCAGCTTATATTTTAGTTTGAAGTGTGCCAGGACTTATTATCACTAAAATATGTTAGCTCCCCAATAATATTTCAGATCTCTGATCATTATCTGTACATACTAACATTTTACAGCTTTTACCATTCATGTATGCTCTGAAAAAAGTTGTGTTTTTATCATTTGTTTTCTCTGTGTATACATATGTGGTTTGTAAGTTAGGCATTTTTTTTCCCTTGGAATTTACAATGCATGTTATTACAGGCAGAACGCTTTATTGAAAAAAATAAAGCAAAGTACAAACAATGCAGTATACAAAATCTATACAGATAGTCAATAGAGGAAACATGGGCATAGGCCAATCTAACCATGTGGACAGTCAAACACTACTGGCTTACATATTTTGGAAAACAAACATTCCTATTAAAATATATTGGCAGTTGTTTAAGATTATATTTGAACAAGAAAGTCCCTTTAAGCTGGTGAAGAAAAAAAAAAAAAGAAGGTGTAAAATGCTAATATTGGAACATTCACAAAGGAGTAGGAGAAAAGAGCGGAGGGAGGTAAAATCGAGAGAAGACAAGAGAAGGAGATGCAGAAAGGGTATGGGGAAGGAGAAAAGGGGGGTAGAAGCTGTAATAACCAAGGAATGACACAATATCAATCAACAGACAAAGTGAGGCTACAGGGCAGCAATGCCTAGTTACTTCTACATCAAACATTAGTAGAACCCCAGACAGACCAAATCTTAACAAACTTTTCTAGACAATTTCTACTCGCATAGGTTCAGTTATACATTGGAAAACTATATCAATATCAGCAAGCCAGGAGGATAAAGCAGGAAGGTGGGGTGACTTCCATTTAAGCAGAATTTCCTTATGGGCACAATAAACAGCATAGAAGATAGTTTACCATAATGACCATATTCTTCCTCATCTTAAATACCCAGAAGGAGTACTTTGAGTCTAATCCAAGGGTTGAGTCACTTATTCTTTTACATTCAGCCACCACTGCCGTTTAAAAGGGCTGAACGGAGGGACATGACTACACTATATGTAGAAAGGTTACCACAGAGGACCGGTAGCATGTACAGAAGGGTGTCAGCCAAAGGAGTTGTTGTAGGGTCAAAGAGGGCCCTATGAAAACATTTTAGCTGTATAAAGCAATTTTGAGTTGAAATCATAGTGGTGACATAGTGGCTCAAATAGGTATCACAGTCTTCCTCATCCAAGTCTGAGAGATCAACATGCTATTTCTGGTATGTGGGACTTGAGGTGGTAGCACAGGCCGGGGAAAGTCTAATGCCCCGTACACACGTGCAGATTATCTGAAGACTTTTGTCTTCAGATTTACCTTTTCTATGTAGTGCAAGGGCCTGCCGGATTGCATACAAATTGAAAGTGTTTAGGTTTGACCTCATATTATATGGTTTTGGTAAGTCTACAGACAAAAGTCTTCAGATAATCTACACGTGTGTACGGGGCATAAGTTTTAAAGAGGATAGCGGTTTACCACATAATGCTCGAGCTTAGTAGTCTTTTGATGAGGTCAGACTCAAGTGTAATAGGAGCAGGGAATTGCACCAGGACTGTGTCGCAAGTACAGGTACCTAAAGAAACATCCTATTCAGAATATTATACTTAGTCTTAAGATCGAAAAACCCCAGCAACCTTCCTGCCAACATCATACTGTATGCTTAACCCCTACGAATACCCAGGGAAGTTACTGGCCTCGAGTGATACACAGAGATTTAAAAAAATCCTCCAACATAAGTTGTGCCTTTCTCTGCAGCCATCTTTTCTCTACATCTGTTCAAAGTGCTTAATTTATAAAACTTGTCTGAAATAAACAAAAAAATAAAAAAAGGAGTGCGAAGAGCAAAGTTAAAGTCTGAATATTAAATTAAAACCCGCGCTTAAAATGTGAAGTGAAAAAATGCCTATAAAAATAAATATAAATAAATATAGAATGTACGCAGCTGCTGTGTCTCTAAGTAAATCTTAGATAAAAAAAAAAAAAAAAAAAAGATCAAATTTAAAACAGCGCTAGCAGATCTATAGTGACGACAGTAAAAATATGATGAACAAACAGGTCAATATATAAATAATTAAAAATATATAATAATACAAAAGTCCTTTAAAAATGCATCAAATCCAAAAAAGGTGCTCGGGTGCAGAGAATTAATAGTCTGCAGAGCTAAATGAGGAGAGCTCTTAGAGCTGATTGGAGGTAGGAGGCACCCCCCCCCCCACAATCGGATTGGAGGCTGTCAATCTGCTGGAGGTCCCTCCCCTATCAACATTTTTCTCTTGGTGTCAGGAAAGCTGATCAGAAGTGACTTATGCTAATAACAGAGGTAAAAAGCAGCAGTGCTCTTAATTGAGACAAGTACACACTATAAAAGGATATGTTTATGTTCATATTTCATATCTGAGGTTTACAATCACTTTAAGGCACACCAGCCCATGCGCTGCTCACATTTACTTTGCAAATGAGGAAGGTTAGGATTGCCCCTCAGGGATGTAATGTGGAGAGGAGGACAGGGGAGAAGGGTATTTTGCTCTGGCCTTATAACATGCTAAAACAGTAGTTTTCAATAAACTGGTGGCAGTTGGATGACATCTACATCCCTTAAAGCGGTGTTCCAGCTGTGGAAAAAAAATAATTAAAGTCAGCAGCTACAAATACTATAGCTGCTGACTTTTAATATAAAGACCTGTCCAGGGAGCCCGCGATGTCAGCACCCCAGCCGATTTTTGGGTCAGCTGCCGCTGCCATTCACTCCAAGAGAAACCAGCAATGAAGCCGGTTCCCTACTCCGCATGCGCATTCTCATTGGCTCAGCAACAGGGAAAGGAGAAAGGGGACGGGACTTCTGAGGGACGCCGGCGTGGCGCTGTCTGCTGGAAGTGGGAAAGGGTACCTATTTGTTCCCCCCTGAAGGGGGCTAAATGTGGCCCTGGAGGGGGGGAGAAAGCAGATGAGCGGAAGTTCCACTTTTGGGAACTCCACTTTAATTACTAGATTATTAAGTGTACCATAGGAGCTCAGCAAAGCAGCTTCTAAGGTAACTGCAGGATTAGTCTTAGGCTGTGAAAACTACCAACCGACCATCACCAGTACCGCCACCCAATAGTATAGCTGAAAATTTAGAAGAGAGAGTCTACCCTGTGTTACATAGTTACATAGTTACATAGTTACATAGTAGGTGAGGTTGAATAAAGACAATAGTCCATCCAGTTCAACCTGTTAGGGAGTTGTAGTGTTGATTTTGCAAGGCAGGGTTATAGAATAATGCTATCCAGTTTGTTAAAGAAGGATTTTGTCACGGAAATTATGTGTTTCTATGGTAGTAGAGAAAAAGCTATCCACCAAGCAAATCGGGGTGTTGGTGACCTGTTAAGGATGGAAAGGGCTGAGTTCAGATACTTTACCTATAAATGTGAATATTGTGTGACTGGGTATAATCAGCACCTCATCCTAAGTAGAAAATGGATAACCGCAAATAACAGAATGCGGGACTTTAAACGATGATAAACCATCCCAGCAATCCACTCACATAAGTTAAAAAGCTGACATTTTGTTGCATACAAATTTTTTTTTTATACAAAAATCTCTCCAATCATCAGCATACAAAGACAATTTGTCCTCTATCCCACTCACTTCAATACCTTTCACCAAGTTTGCAGCGTGAAGTTGACTGCCAAAGGCTCCATGGCTGGAGCAAATAGTTCTGGGAAAAGGAAACAACCTTTCCAGTTCCTCTAGACAGGGGAAAGGGGTCAGACAAGAAGTTGTTGGTTCACACTCTAGCTGTAGGAGCCTAGTAAATCATGTGCAATCAAGAAAGAAAGTGGGGGCTAAAGCCAAATTTAGAGAAGACAGCTTGGTAGCTGGACAGGTTGTTCCATTCAACAGAATCAAAAGCTTTATCAGATTCTAAGAAAACTACTAACCCTGGGCTGTCCGCAGCACCCACAGCCATATGGTTGAACAACCTGCGAATATCGATATCCTTCCCCCTGCTCAGCATAAACCCCAGATTGGTCTGCATGTACTAAATCTATAATCAAGTGGGAGCAGTGCCAATAATTAATACATATAAATGCATAAATTTGCAAATAAAAAGAGTCCCAAAGTCTTTCAAAATGGAAATATAGGAGGAGGAGACCATTCCAAAAAAGTCCAATCACCGATGTGTGCAGTAGGAAGAGCCTAATTTTACCCAATTGTGATAGCCCAAACTGCTTACCAGAGCGTCTGACCCTCCTATTACGGAGCGGTCAAACAGTCACCAGCAAAATTAGAAAGCACTCAGGGTAAAGAAAAAACCCCACTCAGCTTCTCCAACACTCAGGGTAAAGAAAAAACCCCACTCAGCTTCTCCAACTCGATAGGACTCCCAAAATCATAGTTCCAAGAAGAAAATGTAGATGACAAGGCAAGAGCCTGGACCCCTCTAAGCCTCCAGCAAGTAATGACACCACCTCAAAGGGATAAAAAAGGCCAATAGTGTAGTATATCTAAGCAAGCAACTTTATTAAAGAAGTATTGCACTTACATAAAAGCTGATAAGAAACATATGTAGTGATCAACCGCGGTATAGAGAAAGCGTGCTGCACACGCTTCCTCTATACCTCTGTTGATATCTCTGTAGGTATCTCTAAGACGTGGGAGATTGATAGGAGCTAGATAGGCAACCAAATCCTCCTTTGTATACACCACTGCGGAGCTATAGAGGCATTGATAGTAAGAGGCCAAACTATTGTATTACATGAGGATCAGTGAAAATATCTCCCCTCTGAGAAAATCTGGGAGATTGTGATGGAGGCAGATTCCTTTGGGATAAATGAAGGATTTGGGTTTTGGTCATAGAGGTACAAAGAAGTAATGTCTCCACCTGTAGTGACAATTAGGTGGATGGGTCTTGAGTAGGTCTCTTCTAACTTTATCTATAATAGATTGGAAGCACCTTCTCGCAAAGGCCTTGAAGGTAGGTATCTTATACAGTGGTAGTGAGCAGCCTGTGCATTAGGAGCATAAAACTCAGATACGTCTTGCCTATATGGCTTCTCAACTCTCAGGATAGCCAACCAGAATCTAGATAATCTCCACAGCCCCGCAGACAGTAGGATGGGTGATTTCCGGAACCCTAGACAGGACCCCCCACTTACACCAATTCTATGTGGGTGAAAGTTTTGTGGGAGGCCGAATGACAAGTGTATGCCCGCTGAGAAGGGTTCTGCCACCTCCAAACATCAGTATTCATCCTTCGCATCAGGGACCCAATTGAAATCACCCAAGATCTGCACAATATTGATGGAATAAACTGTCAGGCACGACAGTAATATACAGCAACTGTTTTGAAACCTAGGAGGCAAATAGAAACTCCTTGTAACAGCTTCCATGGAGTCAACAATAGCATGAATAATAACATACCAGCCATCCAAGTCAAGCAACTTTAAAACTTAGTAAAAACATCTAAAAATGATCAAAATAGTGCAAACATCTGACAAGCACACACATGAAAAGCCACCAGACTCACAATAGAACTGGTGGCTATGAACCTCTGTCATGTAGCACTGCTCATGTTTGCACTATTTGGATCATTATCAGATGTTTTTACCAAGTTTTAAAGTTGCTTGTCATGCCTTTATTTTAAATAAATACTACACTATGGGAAGATTTGTTCTCTGCTATGTCTGCTGATTTACACCTGCTCTGCTGGAGTATTGGAGGAGATATCCTCTGGTGTGAACCCCCTTATGTCTGGCTCCGCTCAAGACCTGATATTACACTAAAACGCAGTAGCTGTCTTGATAAGGCAGCATAATGGTCTGGTGAGTGTGCATTCCTATTTTTGGTGAAGGGTCACTGGTGGAGGAGTGTTTATTTAGATATACCAGCACTGAATATCAGCACAATTGTGCATTTATTTGAAAAGACTTCCTATGGACTGAATTATTATTATTCTGTCATTTTAAATCACTGTTTGTTTAAACGCTGTAACTTATTTCATATGTATGTGACATAATTGTCACATACAATATTTTACATTTTATTTTTGGATTATTTGTCACCTTTATTACAGTTTTTAGCGCTGCAACCTTATTTTACAAGTGGTATTTAATCCCTACTGGGTTTTTTCTTTTTTACTAAACACACAAAAAAAGACTGAAAATGTTGAAAAAAAAAAAACGTTTTTCTTAGTTTCTTTTATAACATTTTGCAAATAAGTAATGCTTCTTCTTCACTGATGTGTGCTGATAAGGCTGCACTGATAGGAATATATGCGGAGGCACTGATCTGCACTGATGGGGCTGCACTGATAATCAGGGCACTGATGACCAGTACTCTGATTATCAGTGTAAACAATGTACTGACAGCCTTGCCAGTTATCTGCTGTCCTTTCCTCGGACAGACACGGAGTGTGAGTAAATAAATGCAGATAACTGCCAAGTCTGTTTTCATATTTTCATGTAATTGGAGACAGCTGATCATATAGTAAAGGGCCACTGTGATTGCCCCTTTACCACTATCTGTGATCAGATGTGTCCAAAGGACACAGCAGTTAACCACTTAAGCCCCGGAGGATTTGGCTGCTAAAGGACCAGGGGTTTTTTTGCGATTTTTTACTGCGTGACTTTAACGGACAATTGCGCGGTCGTGCGACGCTGTACCTAAACGAATTTGACGTCCTTTTTTTCCCACAAACCGAGCTTTCTTTTGGTGGTATTTGATCACGCGCTATAAACAAAAAAAGAGCGTAAATTTTGCAAAAATAACAATATTTTTCACATTTTTTTATATGAAATTCCCCAAAAAAAATGTAAAAATCAAAATTTTTTAACATTTTTCGGACAATTTGTTTTATGCTACCTATGTTTGGTAAAAAAAAAATCGCAAAAAGCGTATTTTGATTGGTTTGCGCAAAAGTTATCGCGTTTACTAACAAAGGGAAAGATTTTTGTCATTTTTGGTGTTTTTTTTTTTTTAACGCGTAATGGCGGCGATCTGCGATTTTTTTTTCGGTACTGCGACATTGCGGCGGACAGATCGGACCCTTGACTGACATTTTTGACACTTTTGGGGGTACCAGTGACATTACTGCAGTAATCAGTGCTATACATATGCACTGTTACTGCAAAAATGACACTGGCAGGGAAGGGGTTAACTTTATTGGACAGGGAGGGGTTAAGTGTGTCCTAGGGGCGTGATTCTAACTGTGCAGGGACATTCCTATTGGTGTAAAAGCAAAGATCAACCGTTCTACATAGTAGAACGGACAGATCTTCACTTTTACACAGGGAGAACTGACAGGCAGCTTGTTTACACAAGCCGCTCTGTCTTTCTCCCTTCACAGGAGCGATCGTAGTGTGACTGGCGGACATCGAGTCCGCCGGTCACACGCACTGACTTGTCTGTGAACGAGCCGCGGTGGGCGCGCGCCCGCCCGCAATAGGCTCGCAAGTCAGTGACAGGCGAGTGACGTACCGATACGTCACTCTGCCTGGCCGGGGCTGACCGCCGCAGTATATAGTCGTGCGGCGGTCGGCAACCGGTTAAAGAGCGTGCCCCAGGGGGCACCGAGGAGGCGCGGTTCTGGGAGGAATTCCATGGATGCCCTCCAAGAATTAGAAGCCTGCTTTGTAGCTGTCTTTTGGCTATAGTGTGGGCAGGAAGTGATTAAACTCCTATTTTTCTTCGAGAAAGACACCCGAGAATGCAATTGCATGAGAAATATTTCACACCGACATTGATTATTAGTGAATAGAATATTTCTGGTTATTCCAAGTGTAGCTGGTGTTTTATACATTCTTTAGAAATAGATCACCCATTAGTCAATAACAGATAAGGACAGCGAAAGTATCTAGTATTTGTTTGGTAAATAACATTCAGTCTTGATTAGTGTATTTCTTAAACAAATTAGATTTGCTTCATCAAGTATTGTTTGCAAAAGAGACCCTTTGAAGACAATAGGTCAATTGGATGGTATTAGCTACTGTACCTGCTTAGAATTAATGGGCTTTGCGCTGCTTACTTTTGTGTACCTAAGGACATTCAGCTCTTTACAAAAGGGACAGTGCATGGTGCTTCATACTGTAGATTAGGGATGGGCTCAGGTGTGTTCGGGTCATAGTCCCAACCCACCTGAGCAATCCCGTCAGGAAGCCATCACTGCACACCACCAATCATAGGCAGTGAGATATTTCCCGGCCTGCAGCTGCACATACATATGCTGCCTATGATTGGCAGTGTGCCGTGACGGCTTCCTGGCAGGATTGTTTAGGTAGGTTGGGACTATGATTCGAACATGCCTGAGCCCATCCCTACTGTGGATCAGTGTAGCTCTTCCCAGTCTAACCCTGATTCTGATGTTATTCTCTATCCAAAAGTAAGAAGCAAAGAATCTGTTAAATATTAGAGAAGATAATTGGCAGCAGCTTAAAGAACACAATATAACGTAGAATACAAAGCATAATAATTTGAAGCCTGTGCAATGTTATTTTTAATTACATGGATGTTTTTAAGTTAGCAAAAAGGTAAAGGATAGCTTCACCTTTTGGAACATTACATGTTACACCCGTGTGTAGAATGTAACATTTACATGGTCTATCACATCACTCCACTCCAGTGTTGCCAATCATCAGTATTTTTACTGGTAGCCAGCAAAAAATAGCACTTTCCTAGTGCCAGTAAATGCCAGTGATAGCAAAAGGTTACCAGTTAAAAATATGGCTGCGACACTCAGCTCGGAACTGCACAATTGCAGCCCCATTTAGGAGACAGCCGATACCATCTGAGTGCCTGCTACAGCGTGTTTGGGTGGCACTTGTGGGGGGGGTGGGCCTTGCAGAGGTTGTGCCTGAGCGTGTCAAGTGATGTCACGGTGCAAGTGAGCCGAGCAGAGCGGCCGAAGCCTCGGGTGCAGGTCTGCTGGATGGGAGCAAGGAAAGCCGTGAGCAGGACTGTCAATGCTGTTTGGGCTGGGGTGGACTGAAGCAATCACCAGGCATGTAGAGAGATTGTCACTGTGATTCAGGAGGGGACATGTCGGGTCGTGAGGTGTCATCATAATCTGTGCTGCTGCACACTGCTTTCAGTGTCACTGTGAGTGGATTTTGTGTGTGTGGCTGCCCATTCAAATTTTTTAGCCTCCTGAGTCCTGTCCCTGAGTTACTTACTATATCGAAAATAAAATAAGAAATATGTTTTTTTCCTTAATCACTTTCATACCACTGAACAACATATGATGTCCTGGGCTTTCAGTGGAGATATCTGCATGATGCCTACAGCTACAGGTATCATTCAGGTATCTTTTTTTTTTCTGCCGGCGATTCTTTGCACGGTTAATACAATACCGGCTGTTTCCAGACGCTTGAAATCCTCTATGACATAAAAAATTGTAATGACTTCCATTTTATTCCACAGGGCCTCTGCTAAATATATTCATATAATGTTTGGGGGTACTGAGTAATTTTCTAGCAAAACAATTATGATTTTTACAAGTAGAAGAGGAATGTTGAAATTGGTGCGGTATGAAAGCGGTTAATATCTACCTTAAATCACATTGCTTATAGCCTTAAAACTATAATTTTGCAACTTTTGGAAATGCCAGTAAAAACTTGGTGCATCAGTAAATTTCAATCTAGAAGATTGACAACACTGATATCCTCTCACCTCCTATCAGTCTCTTCTTTCATAAATGCTTCCCCTGCCTGTCAGCTGTAGTGTACTTTATATAGTAATAGCACAAAACAACCAAGTGTATATGTTAATGTGATCCTCTGCGCTCAAGGACTATTTAAATTGTATAATAATGCTGCTACTTAGAAAAGGCAATAATAAACAAATTAAAATTCATCACAGAAAAAAATGGAATATTTTCTTTGGAATTTCAGTAGCGCAAGGATGGTGTTACCCTCCTATCATACAGTGCAAATAAGCAGAAAGTGCATACATTGCATGAATAAATAATTCGCAACATAAACAAAGCAAATTAGAGTCCTTCAAAAAGTCCTTTGTTTAGTGCCAAAGCAATATACAGTCTCTTAATGAAGGGTCTTTTTGGTGTCAGTTATAGGAACCACCATATGATGTCACCACCACCAGTGCTGGGAGAATTAGCCAAAATGCAGACTCACCAGAGAACCATGCCTAACCACACTCATGGAATAGGCAAATACAGCATGAACATATCAAAGCTTCCTCCCGGTATCTGCTGCTGCTGCACACCTCCTCCAATAGTTAGATTTGGATTTATTTTCTTTTTTTAAGTCTTTCCCTTTCTGTTTTCACCTGGTGATCTGGCCAACAACACACAGAACACAGGAGGTCAGCCACTTAGCATGGGCCCCATTCAGAGGCAACAAATATTCAGTTCCTAAATAAAACAGGCTGTGTATTCCAGCAGAATGAAAACGACGCCGCATGCAGGCATTTGGCCACAAAGCAAATGCATTGCAAGCCAAGCTTCTGCTCAACTAAGCCCTACTTAGTCCATGCCCTAAACAAAGTCACTTGTTCCAGACAAAGTTCTGGAATACACAGCCTTAAAAAAATAAAAATAAATGCAGCCTCCAAATCTAACTATTGGAGGAGGTGTGCAGCAGCAGCAGATACCGGGAGGAAGCTTTGATATGTTCATGCTGTATTTGCCTATTCCATGAGTGTGGTTAGGCATGGTTCTCTGGTGAGTCTGCATTTTGGCTAATTCTCCCAGCACTGGTGGTGGTGACATCATATGGTGGTTCCTATAACTGACACCAAAAAGACCCTTCATTAAGAGACTGTATATTGCTTTGGCACTAAACAAAGGACTTTTTGAAGGACTCTAATTTGCTTTGTTTATGTTGCGAATTATTTATTCATGCAATGTATGCACTTTCTGCTTATTTGCACTGTATGATAGGAGGGTAACACCATCCTTGCGCTACTGAAATTCCAAAGAAAATATTCCAATTTTTTCTGTGATGAATTTTAATTTGTTTATTTTTGTAGTGTACTTTATCTGTGCTTGCACGAACATTCCCCGATCAGTGCCTTCGTAGTCCATTGACATTTCCTACAGCTCAGAATCTGACAGCTCATACAGACATATGAGCATAGTGCTGTAGACAGTGTCTGCAGAAGCCTGACATTGCACCCATGATCCACTATACAAGGGTGCAATGCAGTGCAGGCTCATGTGAAAACAAAAATGCAAATGTTTTCCTTCAAAAATGTGCATTTATTTATTCTTACAAAGGTGAACTTGTTCTTTAAACTGCCATTTCCAGCGCAGGTTTGACTCGGATATTTTTGTGCTAGTACAACCTGCCTAAGACCATTCTGTTCACTGACTGCTTTGTTAACACATGTAACTATACATACAGTACAGGAGACTTGGTCAGTTCTCATACTGATAGGTAATCCAGGCAATTTCAGTGAGAACTCCTCTCCAGAGCTTAGCATTGATTTCTAGAGTATATTTAGCCCTTTGCAGAAATTGTCTTTTCATAAAGTTCTGAAAAGAGGAGCAAGTGATGCTTTTAAAGTAAGAGCCAATATTTAATGATATCTGCTATACAGTGTTTACATTACTTGAGTCGGTCCTATAAAAATCTGTAAACCCAACATTTCATATTCCTGATATGTACCCGCTGTACCATGTACTTGTATGAAAAAGTATCCTGTTTTCTTTGTATTATTTCCTTTGTGTGAGATCCCTGGCATTCCTGCCAGTTCCTCTGCTTTCCTCTTAAAAACTGACCACACTAAGCAGGTCAACATACAGTGGTCACTTCTCTGGCTATGCTCCATTGATCAGACTTGTCATGAATCCCTTCCCCCCTCCCCACTCCATATCCCACAGCACGGCCTTTCACCAGGAAGTGTGCTGTTGCTTCTCCTCTCCCAGCTCTTATGCACCTGAGAACAAAGAATGTGTGATCACTTATTAAAAAGGTATTTATTTATTTATTTTTTAATATTGTCTCACAAAGTCCCGGTTCACATTACCGTGGCACGACTTCGGGGGCGACCATATAATGAATGTCAATGCAAGTCGCTCCGATGTCGCCCCCAAAGTAGTACAGGAACTATTTTCTAAGTCGGAGCGACTTGAGTCGCTCCTATTAGAACCGTTCCCGTAGCACACAATGGACCGCGACTTGTCAGGCTGACCAGTCACCTGACAAGTCGCGGTAGTGTGAATGGGCACAAATGCTTTACCTTTCATTTCTATTTTAAACTAAATGGATTGTTTTACAAGGTGAGGGTTTACAATCACTATAGTATAAGACAGGTTCATTTTAAAATGGCAACTTTTATTTTGTGAAATAGTATTTAGACTTAAATATGTTTTGTGTTGTATTTTAATATTGTAAAGGTGTATGTTATGCATAAAACTTTACATATGTAACAAATAGGAGTAAAGTGCTTTCAGTAAAAAAAACAAAAAGGTTATCAGCAGTATTTGTCCTTTATTATCATATGAAGTTTTACAGGATTTAACAGCTTTGTGCTAATTTAAAAACCCTTATTCAGGTGGCTAAAACTGGGAATGGCAGACTGCGTTTTACCTGCATGTTAGTAGTTTTTTTTTTTTTTAAAGTGTTACTTTTAATTTAATACTTCACTGTTGCTGTGAAAGATTACCTATCTATTCCTTTATGTACTCAAAATGCCCCTAAAATTCCTTGACACTTTACTGTTTTAATTATGTATGCATTGAACATGTGTAATTACTACCTGCAAAATATATACAATACACTTGTAGCCATACAGATAATAGTGAGAAGGGATTAAAGCAATCCAAAAGATCCCACTCTAATCAGGATATAGTATAGTAAATCATATTCATCATTTCAGAACAGTGGGTGGAGCCATACAAATCATTGTTTTATGCCCTTTTGGCCAGATGCATGTTTTAGCATAATTTGCATGGTTATGCTTTCCTGTTTGGAGCCATATTCTATCGAGGCCATTGTTTCCATATTGTGCACTGAAAATTTCCCAAATATAGTAAAACCTTTAAATTGTGAGCATAATTTGTTCCGGAAACATGCTTGTAATCCAAAGCACTCTTACAGTGGATATAAAAAGTCTACACACCCCTGTTAAAATGTCAGGTTTCTGTGAAGTAAAAAAAATGAGACAAGGATAAATAATTTCAGAACTTTTTCCAACTTTAATGTGACCTATAAACTGTACAAGTCAATGGAAAAACAAACTGAAATCTTTTAGGGGAGGGGGTGAAGTAAAAATAAAATAATGTGGTTGCATAAGTGTGCACACCCTCTTATAACTGGGGATGTAGCTGTGTTCATGATTAACCACTTTACCGCTGAGTACCGTAGTACTACTGCGGCAAAGTGGCTCGTTATCGTCTGACGACGTAGTACTACGTCGTCAGACACTCCCCTTGTGGGCGGCGCTTGAGCGCCGCCGGAGGCTCGCTCCCGCTGTTTTCAGTCACAGCGGGAGTCGGGCCAGGGGAGGAGCAGCGGCGATCGCCTCTGCTCTTCCCTGATCGTCGGGGATCTAGTGTGGAGGTCCACCCGCTGTGTGTAAACACAGCGGGCGGATCTCTGAAGTGACAGGCAGGGTCAGATTGCAGGGTTCAGCATAACTGAACCCTGGATCTGTCCTTGTGTCACTCAGTCACCTCCCCCCCCCCCACTAGTCAGTAAGCACCAGGCATACATTAACCCCTCCCTCTCCAATAAAATTAACCCCTTCCCTGCCAGTGTCATTTTTACAGTAACAGTGCATATATATAGCACTGATTACTGCAGTAATGTCACTGGTACCCCCAAAAGTGTCAAAAATGTCAGTCAAGGGTCCGATCTGTCCGCCGCAATGTCGCAGTCCCGCAAAAAAAAAAATCGCAGATCGCCGCCATTACGCGTTTAAAAAAAAACACCAAAAATGACAGAAATCTTTCCCTTTGTTAGTAAACGCAACAACTTTTGCGCAAACCAATCAAAATACGCTTATTGTGAATTTTTTTTACCAAACATAGGTAGCAGAAAACAAATTGGCCAAAAATTTAAAAGAATTTTGATTTTTACATTTTTTGGGGGGAAATGTGAAAAATATTGTTTTTTCAAAATTTACGCTTTTTTTTTGTTTATAGCACAAAAAGTAAAAATCGCACAGGTGATCAAATACCACCAAAAGAAAGCTCTGTTTGTGGGAAAAAAAGGACGTAAATTTTGTTTGGGTATGGCGTTGCAGGACCGCGCAATTGTCAGTTAAAGTAGCACAGCGCCAAATCGCAAAAAGTGGCCCAGACGTAAGAAAGCAAAATGCTCTAGTGGTAAAGTGGTTAATCAATCACATTCAAACTCGTTTTAAATAGGAGTCAGTACACACCTGCCATCATTTAAAGTGCCTCTGATTAACCCCCCAAAAAATTAGCTGTTTTAGTAGGTCTTTCTTGACATATACTTAGTCACGTCCCACAGCAAAAGCCATGGTCCGCAGACAGCTTCCAAAGCATCAGAGGGATCTCATTGTTAAGGGGTATCAGGAGAAGGGTACAAAATAATTTACAAAGCATTAGATATACTATAGAACACAGTGAAGACAGTCATCATCAAGTGGATAATATACGGCACAACAGTGACATTACCAAGAACTGAACATCACCCCAAAATTGGTGAAAGACAAGACGAAAACTTTTCAGGGAGAATGCCAAGGGGCCTAACCCAACATTAAAGGAGCTGCAGGAATATCTGGCAAGTACTGGCTGTGTGGTACATATGACAACAATCTCCTGTATTCTTCATATGTCTGGGCTATTGGGGTAGAGTGGCAAGACAGAAGCTTTTCCTACGAAAAAAACATCCAAGCCTGGCTAAATTTTGCAAAAAACACATCTAAAGTCTTCCAAAAGCATGTGGGAAAATGTGTTATGGTCTGATGAAACCAAGGTTGAACTTTTTGGTCATAATTCCAAAATATATGTTTGGCGCAAAAACAACACTGCGCATCACCAAAAGAACACCATACCCACAGTGAAGCATGGTGGTAGCAGCATCATGCTTTGGGGCTGTTTTTCTTCAGCTGGAACAGGGGCCTTAGTCAAGGTAGAGGGAATTATGAACAGTTCCAAATACCAGTCAACATTGGCACATAACCTTCAGGCTTCTGCTAGAAAGCTGAACATGAAGAGGAACTTCATCTTTCAGCATGACAACGACTCAGAGTACATCCAAATTAACAAAGGAATGGCTTCACCAGAAGAAGATTACAGTTTTGGAATGGCCCAGCCAGAGCCCAGACCTAAATCCAATTGAAAATCTGTGGGGTGATCTGAAGAGGGCTGTGCACAGGAGATGCCCTCACAATCTGACAGATTTGGAGTGTTTTTGCAAAGAAGAGTGGGCAAATATTGCCAAGTCAACATGTGCCATGCTGATAGACTCCTACCCAAAAAGACTGAGTGTTGTAATAAAATCAAAAGATGCTTCAACAAAGTATTAGTTTAAGGGTGTGCACACTTATGCAACCATATTATTTTCGTTTTATATTTTTACTTCCCTCGACCTAAAAGATTTCAGTTTGTTGTTCAATTGAGTTTTACATTTTATAGGTCACATTAAAGGTGGAACATTTCCTGAAATGATTTATCCACTGTATATTAAAGTGAATTTCCCCATAAAAAAATATGAAAACTCAGATGATTTGATCCACAACCATTTATTCATAAGTACTTTAGTTTACAGTCCATATAAAAATATTATAGCAATGTAATAGGTTGTGTAACCATAAAATGTCCATCAACAAATGGCAGCCTCCACAAGGGGGATTAGAAGCAAAATCCAGCAGATACAGAATATAAAAGAGAAGAGAGGTGCCTCTAAGTGTAGCAATATGGTTACATTTAATGAAGGTTCAACATTTAGCAATTCACATGGTTGATGATTGAAAGTATGTAAGGAATCCGGGGTAATGGGCCATACACACTAGACAATTGTCTTTAGATTTTTTTCCTTTAGATTTACCAGTACCATATAATATGAGGTCAAATCTAAACACTTTCAATCTGTGTGCAATCAGGCAGGCCATTGTACTACATAGTTGAAGGTAAATCTAAAGGAAATCTAACAACAAAAGTTGTATAGTGTGTATCCAGCTTAAAGCTGTCTACATAGACCATCCTCCTCACTTCCGGCTCTCACTGATGTCAGTCTGCAATTGTGACCAGGAAGACTACTCTGCAGTAGAGCGATCTGAAAGCGAGGCTTGAAGTGCTCGTGGAGCACAGTGTGGAAGGGATGACGTCAATGGCAGTGCTGAGGACGGTCTATGTGGACAGCTTTACCCCAAATGCCTGCAGAATTAGATGTGCCATTTTTTAATCAACAGACATGTGAGTTGCTAAATGTTGTACCTTCATTAAATGTAACCTTATCGCTACACTTAGGGGAACCTCTCTTCCCGTTTATACTCAGTTGTGGCGTGATGCTACTTGTATATCAAGACATCGCTTGTTTATCAAGTCAGAGTTTCTAAAAATAATTTTGCTTGTCTTGCAAAACGCTTTCAAACCAAGTTACTTTCAATCCAAGGTTTTACTGTAGCCTGAAATAGCCATATGCAGGTTGAGGGGTTCAGGAAGGGCATCTGGTAAGAATGGGGATAGATCGGGGATTTGCATAGCCCTGCCCACCATCCTGAAATTAATACATTTTTGTTTTAAGATGGCGGCATTACTGTGCTACACTGAGAGTGGGGAGTTTGATTTATTTCATCTCCTCTCACCTTTACCTGCATCGTTCTATTGTCTTGTTGGATCCCGGCCCTACTCCATAGAAGCCATGGTTTCCATACATTGCATTGATGATGGCCAAATAGCCTAAAACAGTTGTATACAGTTATGAATAAATGGCTTGACAATATTAGGCTTTGCTAGCATTATACACCAGCAGTTCTAGACGTGCATCTGGCCAAAAGGACATAAAGCAGTAAGTTGCATTGCTCCCCCCACTGTCATGAAATGGGGACAATCCTCTTATTTTTAGGATATGTTTTGGAATGAGACGTGAATACTTGTTTTAAGAAGCTTTACTGTGCTAAGCATGATACACTTGCTGATATTCCAAATCCCAGGTTAAAATGATCTTCTAATCTTTACTTTTTACCTATATATCCGCACCTACATGGACACCACAAAACAGGACTTTCTCAAGAAAAAAAGGTCTCCTGCCCAATTATGCATTGTTTATTATTATGAAGCTTGGATATGTTTGAACCTGAATTTCTGTAGTTCTATAGAAAATAGATGGCAGAAAAATTGGTAATACTGCCTTCAATGTTTTGCTTTTATTTTGTAAAGTATGAACGAATGTTGCTGTTATATACTATATAATAATTATATTTTCCTTGTAGAGGCAGCTTGCAAGCTTATTGTTTGAACTTGGATGTACAAGCTCAGCTCTTCAGATATTTGAAAAGCTAGAAAAGTGGGAAGATGTTGTTATTTGCTATGAACGAACAGGACAGCATGGAAAGGTGAACACACCAATTACTATGAAAATGTGATTGTTTTCAGCAGTTATTGCATGTTTTGTTTTTCATTATCCTAACTATTCTTTTTAATAACTTTTGTTGTGTAGAAAACCAGCTAGTGATCTATAGAGTTAGTAATAACAAGCTTGCTAAATTATGTTAAACCACTTCCCGGAAGGTTTTCCCCCTTAATAACCAGGCCATTTTTTGCGATTCGGCACTGCGTTACTTTAGCCACTTGCTGACCACCCCACGCAGATTTACTGCGGCAGGGCGACTCAGCTGCGCATAAACACGTATATGTACGTGATTATGTGTGCGCTGCAGGAGCCGCGCTCCTGCTGTGATTACACATAGCGGGAGGCAGACCACGGGAGGAGCGGGCTCGATCGCCGCCGGCCTCCCACCATCTTTGGCAATACTGACAGAAGAGCCATCTGGTATGTAAACAATGCAAGACGGCTCTCCTGTCAGAGAGGAGGCTGGGAAAGATTGTGTGATTTATCTAAGCTGCATCACCGATGTCTCTCTGCCTCTGTTAAATCCATCCCCCCCCCACAGTTAGTAAGCACAAAAGGGAACACATTTAACCCCTTGATCACCTCCAGTGGTAATTCCTTCCCTGCCAGTGTCATTTATACAGTAACAGTGCATATTATTTAGCACTGATTACTGTATTAATGTCACTGGTCCCCGAAAAGTGTCACAAAATGTCAGGGGTCTGATCTGTCCGCCGCAATGTCGCAGTCCTGATAAAAAAATCGCTGATCGCTGCCATTATTAATAAAAAAAAAAAGTCCATAAATCTATCCTGTAGTTTGTAAACGCTATAACTTTTGCACAAACCAATTATTATACGCTTTTTGGGGTTTTGTTTTTTACCAAAGATATGTAGCAGAATACAAATTGGTCTAAACTGATAAAAAAAAAATTTGATTTTTTCTTAATTTTTTTATTGGGAATGTTTTAGAGCAGAAAGTAGAAAATATTGGTGTCTTTTCAAAATAGATGCTCTTTTTCTGTTTATAGCGCAAAAACAAAAAAATCACAGAAGTGATCAAATACCACCAAAAGAAAGCTTTATTTGTAGTAAAAAAGGACATCAATTGTATTTGGGTACGGTGTTGCACCAGTTAGAGCAACGCAGTGCCAAATTGCAAACAATGGCCTGGTCGTTAAGGGGGTAAAACCTTCTGGAGCTGAAGTGGTTAACTGACAATTGTGCGGTCGTGCGGCACTGTACCCAAATAAAATTGATGTCTTTTTTACCCACAAATAGATCTTTCTTTTGGTGGTATTTGATTACCTGTGCAATTTTTATTTTTTGCGCTATAAACAAAAAAAGCAACAATTCTGAAAAAAAAAAAACAATATTTTTTACTTTCTGCTATGACATTCCCATTAAAAAAAAAAAAAAAATCAGATTTTTTTCCATCATTTTAGGCCAATTTGTATTTTGCCACATATTTTTGGTAAAAAAAATCCCAAAAAGTGTATATTGATTGGTTTGCACAAAAGTTATCGCATCTACAAACTAGGGGAAAGATTTTTACTAGTAATGGCAGCGATCAGCCAAATTTTAGTCGGACTGCGACATTGCAGCGGACAGATCAGACACCTGACATTTTTGACACTTTTGGGGAGACCAGTGACATTACTACAGTAATCAGTGCTAAAAATATGCACTGTTGCTTTACTAATGACACTGGCAGGAAAGGGGTAAACGCCAGGGGGCGATTAAAGGGTTAAATGTGTCCCTAGGCGGTGCTTTCTAACCTTGGGGGGATGGGTTTGCTGCATGAACACAGAGACCTTTGTTCCTAAATAATAGGAACACAGGATCCCTGTGTTCATAACTGACAGAACAGTGATCTGCCATGTTTACAAAGGCAGACCGCCATTATGTGTCCACGGGGAGCGATCGGGGGTGCCCCGGCAGCAATCGAGGCCGCCGGACCCAAAGATCAGCCTCCCCTTTGGCGAATGGGTGAGTGCGCTCCCCCATTCGTGGTCCTGCGAAGTGACGTACAGGTACTTCCTTTCGCGGGAACGAGCCGAACTGCCGTTGTATATGTGGTTAATGCACTTATGTAGCAGATTCACACCGATGGTGCTTAGACAGTCACTACTTTAAAGATTCATTTAAAAAATTGGGAATGCTACCTATTTAGAATTTATTTACTCATCTAGTCTGTTTTTTTATTAGTCTAGGACACACAAAGTATAAAAAAAATTACTTCCCAGATAGTCTTTAGTAGGTACAGTATTTCCAAAGCAGTCATTTGTTTTCTGACTCCATACATGTTTCCTCTAGTGGCTATGAGTAAACACATTAAATAGGATCATAAAAACATGACTTTGGAAACACATAGAAAAATATAATTTTAGAAACACCACTTTGGTCAGTCCTTACTCAGAATTCTAACCCATGTTGTATTCAGGCGGAGCAGATTCTGCGAAAAGAATTAGAGAAAGAGGAGACCTCACACCTTTACTGCCTCCTTGGAGATGTACTACGGGATCATCAGTATTATGATAGAGCCTGGGAGCTTTCGAAACACCGCAGTGCCCGTGCCCAGCGATCAAAAGGTCTTCTCCATCTAAAGAATCGGGAGCTTGAGCAGTGTGTAGAATGCTTTGAAAAGTCTGTAAAGATCAATCCAATGCAGGTGAGAAAAATGAATAAGCATGTTATAATGGAGCATATCTAAAATGAGCCCAGTCTGGAGTGTTTTTTTATTTTTCTCTTGCGTCCTCTGACAGACGCAGCCTCTTCCAAGGTTCATCACTATTGGGTAAGCTTCTCCTGCAGAGGGCGACATTACCCAATAGTGATGAAACTTGGAAGAGGGCTGCGTCTGTCAGAGGACATAAGAGAAAAATAAAAAAAACACTCCAGACTGGGCTCATTTTAGATATGCTCCATTATAACAGAAATTTATAATTTTACGGTAAGTTCTTACAAAAATTCTATTTTTTTGCACCGTGTATATGTTTGTCAAGTGCGTGTTACTACTTTACAGTTGTATGCATTTTTTGTTGTATTGTAAAAAAAAAAAAAAAAGATAATTATTAGTGCTTTTGGAAAGCAAGAAAATGAAATGGCTTTCAGCCTGCACTTACCATGCATGTTGGTCATACTCCTAAAATATCTTATTGCATTTAGAATGACCTTTTTGTTTACTAATGCTAAAAGATCCTTGACAGATTAATTTGTGATAGAAATTCTGGTCATACGAAGTACTTCCTATCACCAGAATTTTTATTCCAAATAAATCTGTCAAGGATATTTCAGCATCGGTAAATAAAAGATCATTCCATATGCAATGAGGTATTTTATGAGTTGTAGTGTTTGTACAGATTTTGTTCATGCTAATGAAAATTATTTATGAGTTTAAAAAAATAAATTGAAAACTTCATTCCATGAAAGGAAAACAAACCACATTCCCCCAAGTATTTTAACCTTCTCCCCACTAGTCATTGTAGTAAGATGACTGGGGTTTGCGGTTATTCTCAGGAAACGTTTAAAAACATCCCTAGTTTGTGATTGGTGTCTCTAATCCCGCTGTCATTGAACAGTGGAGATCATAAATTAAAGGACTTGTGATTGCTGTGATGGATAACCACAGTGATCACAATTGTAACTTGTACTACAGTTTACATTTGGGAGTCTGCCCCTTTCCCCCACAACAGAGGAAGGGGAAAAGTGAGGATTGAGTGCTAAGATGAAAGAGGCTGTAGCAGAGGGGAGGCTTCATTCAAGGGTGGGACAAAATGCCTCTGATCACCAGTGTTGTGGCATTATTTGAGGAAGGCAAGTGGTTAAAGTGCTAGTGGCCATCAAAAATGAAGGGCGGTGTTTGTTAGTAAACGCGATAACTTTTGCGCAAACCAATCAAAATACGCTTTTTGCGATTTTTTTTTTACCAAACATATGTAGCATAAAACAAATTGGCCGAAAATGTTAAAAAATTTAGATTTTTACATTTTTTTGGGGGGGAATTTCATATAAAAAAAGTGAAAAATATTGTTATTTTTGCAAAATTTAAGCTCTTTTTTTGTTTATAGCGCATGATCAAAAAATCGCACAGGTGATCAAATACCACCAAAAGAAAGCTCTGTTTGTGGGAAAAAAAGGACGTGACATTCGTTAAGGTACAGCGCCGCATGACCGCGCAATTGTCCGTTAAAGTCACGCAGTAAAAAATCGCAAAAAAAACCCTGGTCAGGAAGGGGGTAAAATCTTCCGGGGCTTAAGTGGTTAACTAGTAATGGCGGTGATCTCACCCTGCCTGTCACTTAGGAGATCTGCCCGCCCGCTTTGTTTACACAAGCGGGCGGATTTCCACACACGATCCCCGACGATCGGGGAAGAGCGGCGGTGATCACCGCCTCTCTTCCCCTGGCCCGACTCCCGCTGTGACTGAAAACAGCTAGAGCGAGCCTCTGGCGGCGCGCGCGGGCCGCCCATAAGGGGAGGAGTCCAGCGACGTGGCTGGACGATATAGAGCCACTTTGCCGCAGTACGGTCAACGTGACCGGTCGGCAAGTGGTTATTGCTTACCCTGTAACTTTCACCCCACTAACTCTCTATCGATCCAGCGCTGTACCTGCCTGAAGCTCTTCTCTCCCCTCTTCCTTCTTTCACAGGCTGCAAGGAGAGGGGCAGTACAATTTCCTTTAGATTTACCAAAACTATGAAATGGAAGGACTCATCTATCGATCCATTCACACTGCATCTAATCAGGCAGGCCCTTTCACTACATCAGGGGTGTCTTACCTGCAGCCCCAGAGGGTTTAGCATGCAGCCCAGGCCATCTGGATGCCGGGGATGCTGTGCAAACAAAGCAGCCAAAGCAGCTTACTTTGACCAGCCAGGCAAATGCACGCTTGGATGGATGCTGTGCAAACAGTAGTTGATGGGTGCAGGGTGTGTGTGCTAATGAGGTCAGCTGGTGAACTCAGCTGAGCTGTGTTTTACTGGTTTTTATGTCCTAAATCTACAAAAGTCGTGAACTTTTCTATGGAACACATCATGGGCTGAGGTAAGGCCTTGTGCTAAAATAAAAAAGAGATACATTAATGGTATAATGGTACATAGGGGAGCTAGAATTTAGAAAAAAAAAAAAGATGAACTTAGCCTTTAAAAGCATTGCACACAACCAGGTGACCAGCATTTTTGGAAAGATGCCATCCACAAACATTGTCATTTGTAGTTTGATACAGACAGAGATATGCAATATTACTTTCTTCAAAAAAAGATGTTCGGCTAAAATCTTTATTTGAAATATGGCAAATATTTATTTGGGAAATTGAGTATGCCATGTTTCATTAAAGAGGAGCTCCAGTCCCCCCCCCCCCAAAAAATAAAAGTCAGCAGCTACATATACTGAAGCTGCTGTCTTTTATTATAAGGCAGCGTTTCCAAATCGGTATTCCGCGGAACCCTAGGGTTAGGCAAGAACAAAATTGGGGTTCCGCTGCATTTTGCCACATCCAAGATTGCCGCCACTACCTGCTGTTCCTGTAAGGACGGAAACAGCAGAGAACAGCAGAGGAGCGTGATTTTAATCCCGCCCTGCCGTCTGCCCACTTTCACGTCAGAGCCCACCCTAGCGCCTGCCCTGCTATCAGCCAGCCACCTGCTTAGCTCGTCTGTGAGAGAGCCCGCGCCCAGCCGTCAGCCAGCCCTGCCGTCAGCCATTTTCTATCACTCGTGTTAGAGGAGTGATAGAGAGTGGAGCTGATTGTTAAAGCTCTGTTATTGTAAGATTGAAAGCTCTGTTAGGTAGAGACATAGAAATCTCTGTTAGGTAGGGACATAGAAATCTCTGTTAGGTAGGGACATAGAAATCTCTGTTAGGTAGGGAGATAGAAATCTCTGTTAGGTAGGGAAATAGAAAGCTCTGTTAGGTAGGGACATAGAAATCTCTGTTAGGTAGGGACATAGAAATCTCTGTTAGGTAGGGACATAGAAATCTCTATTAGGTAGGGACATAGAAATCTCTGTTAGGTAGGGACATAGAAATCTCTGTTAGGTAGGGACATAGAAATCTCTGTTAGGTAGGGAAATAGAAAGCTCTCTTAGGTAGGGACATTAAAATTCTCTCTTAGGGACATTGAAAGGCTCTGTCAGGGACATTGAAAGGCTCTGTCAGGGACATTGAAAGACTCTGTCAGGGACATTGAAAGACTCTGTCAGGGGCATTGTAAGACTTTGTCAGGGGCATTGAAATTCTCTGCTAGGGACATTAAAAGGCTATGTCAGGGGCATTGCAATTCTCTGTTAGGGACATTAAAAGGCCAGCAAAAGAGAACATTACACTCTGCTCATTGAAAGGTTTGCGCTGCGCTGCGGCACACGCTTTTTTGTTGGGTTTCCAAAGTTTTGCTATACCATGTCAAAGGCTTCCAAGGGAAAAATGTATTGGGAAAACCCTGATTTAAGGACACTTACTACCCCTGGATCAAGCACTGTCCTAACCCAAGCTGATTCTTTACTCGCCTTCGGGTGCAGGCACCGACATCTTCACTAAGAGAAACTGGCAGTGAAGTCTTGCCGCTTCACAACCGGCTTCCAACTGCGCATGCGAGAGCTGCACTGCGCTTTGTGATTGGGCTTTGCAATGTGTCCTAGAAGGCTGCAGGGGAAGGAGGGGTCGTGGGGAGGCAAACTTTCACTCAGACGATCTGACCAGAAGTGGGGGAGTGGGAGAGTGGGTAACTGTCAAAATCAGGTACCTACTCCCCCCCCCCCCAAGTTAAGTTCTGCTTTATTATTATCAGTGATTTGCCAGTTGAAAATAATAAATCTAGTGAAGAATGTTATAAATGTTTATTGGAGAATACGGAAATACAGGTGTTGCTTGAGCAGGCAAAGCTCAAGTGAATCCAGAAAGGGAATGTGGTTTTATACATGCAACAAATGATGTGATGGCCAGCACTAGTAAAAAGCAGCAGGACCGATGAGAACAGACTCTCCTAGTATGTTCTTTATTTTTTAACAGAGACACACCTGCTTGTTGCTTGTTCTAAAAGCAGCTCCTAAAAGAGGTTCTCGGATGGCATCCATGTATGCTACAACTATGTAAGAGTATTAAAATCCAACAAAAGAAGAAACTATAACAAGGTGTTAAGAAGAATCAGAATAGGCTTTTCAAAATGTGCAATGTATTGACTTATTTTTAAGAGTGGATCCTATTGCTTAAAAGAATAGCATATACAGTATCTCACAAAAGTGAGTACACCCCTCACATTTTTGTAAATATTTTATTATTTTTTTTCATGTGACAACACTGAAGAAATTACACTTTGCTACAATGTAAAGTAGTGAGTGTACAGCTTGTATAACAGTGTAAATTTGCTTTCCCCTCAAAATAACTCAACACACAGCCAATAAAGTCTAAACCGCTGGCAACAAAAGTGAGTACACCCGTAAGTGAACATGTCTAAATTGAGCCCAAAGTGTCAATATTTTGTGTGGCCACCAGTATTTTCCAGCACTGCCTTATCCCTCTTGGGCATGGAGTTCCCCGGAGCTTCACAGGTTGTCACTGAAGTCCTCTTCCACTCCTCTATGACGACATCACAGAGCTGGTGGATGTTAGAGACCTTGCGCTCCTCTACCCTCCGTTTGAGGATGTCCAAACAGATGCTCAATAGGGATTTAGGTCTGGAGACATGCTTGGCCAGTCCATCACCTTTACCCTCAGCTTCTTTAGCTAGGCAGTGGTCGTCTTGGAGGTGTGTTTGGGGTCATGTTGGAATGCTGCCCTGCGGCCCAGTCTCCGAAGGGAGGAGCTCATGCCCAGCTTCTGTATGTCACAGTACATGTTGGCATTCATGGTTCCCTCAATGAACTGTAGCTCCCCAGTGCTGGCAGCACTCATGCACACTCCCACCACTATGCTTGAATGTAGGCAAGACACACTTGTCTTTATACTCTGCGTGACACCATCTGAACTAAATAAGTTTATCTTGGTCTCATCAGACCCCAGGACATGGTTCCAGTTAATCATGTCCTTAGTCTGCTTGTTTTCAGCAAACTGTGGGCTTTCTTGTGCATCATCTTTAGGAGAGGTTTCCTTCTGGGTCGACAGCCATGCAGACCATTTTGATGCAGTATGCGAAGTATGGTCTAAGCACTGACAGGCTTGACCCCCCCCCCACCCCTTCAACCTCTGCAGCAGTGCTGGCAGCACTCATACCTCTATTTCCCAAAGATAACCTCTGGATATGATGCTGAGCACGTGCACTCAACTTCTTTGGTCGACCATGGTGAGGCCTGTTCTGAGTGGAACCTGTCCTGTTAAACCACTGTATGGTCTTGGCCACCGTGCTGCAGCTCAGTTTCAGGGTCTTGGCAATCTTCTTATAGCCTAGGGCCGTAGTTTGAGGACCCCTGGCCTAGGGCATCTTTATGTAGAGCAGCAATTATTTTTTTCACATCCTCAGAGAGTTCTTTGCCATGAGGTGCCATGTTGACATTCCAGTGACCAGTAGGAGAGACTGAGAGCGATAACACCAAATTTAACACACCTGTTTCCCATTCACACCTGAGACCTTGTAACACTAATGAGTAACATGACCAAGGAGACGGAAAATGGCTAATTGGGCCCAATTTGGACATTTTCACTTAGGGGTGTACTCACTTTTGTTGCCAGCGGTTTAGAGATTAATGGCTGTGTGTTGAGTTTTTTTGAGGGAACAGCAAACTTACACTGTTATACAAGCTGTACGCTCACTACTTTACATTGTAGCAAAGTGTCATTTCTTCAGTGTTGTCACATGAAAAGATATAATAAAATATTTACAAAAATGTGAGGGGTGTACTCACTTTTGTGAGATACTGTATCTATCCATTGGTAAGCCTGACCAGAATTGTTGTGGCTCTTTTTTTATAGTGACAATCATGTGATCACTGTGATTGGCTGTTACAGTGATGACAACCTATCCTGCTGGCTCAAACAGAGACTGGCAGCTGTCTGTGACCGATCATTTCGGTCACTGTAGTGGGAGCGTGTTCTCCACACCAACAGAGCTGCCCTCCTTTTCATTGCACCTATTTGTGGTTGGCAAGAGTTTAGGAAGACAAGGGCATGGTAATTTCTTCCAAAGCCTTCTATGCCCCAACAGAAAAAAAAAGGAAAGGTTTTTGTTAGTACAACAATAGTATGGTAATGATATATTTTGAAAGAAAGTAACCACTTGAAAATACACACTCACTGGCCACTTGATTAGGTACACCTTGCTAGTACCCAGTTGGACCCCCTTTTGCCTTCAGAACTGCCTTCAATCTTCATGGTATAGATTCAACGAGGTGTTAGAAACATTCCTCAGAGATTTTGGTCCATATTGACGTGATAGCATCACGCAGTTGCTGCAGATTTGTTCGGCTGCACATCCATGATGGGAATTTCCCGTTCCACCACATCCCAAAGTGCTCTTATGGATTGAGATCTGGTGACTGTGGAGGCCATTGGATTACAGTGAGCTCATTTTCATGTTAAAGAAACCAGTTTGCGATGATTTGGGCATTGTGACATGGTGCATTATCCTGCTGGAAGTAGCCATCAGAAGATTTTTATTGTTTTTTTTTTTTTTGTTTTTTTTTACTAGTAATGGCGGCGATCTGCAATTTTTTGCGGGACTGCGACTTTGCGGCAGACAGATCGGACCCCTGACATTTTTTAAAACTTCTGGGGGTACCAGTGACATTACTACAGAAATCAGTGCTAAAAATATGCGCTGTTACTGTAATAAGGACACTGGCATGGAAGGGGTTTACCGTATGGGTGATCAATGGGTTAAATGTGAGCCTAGGAGAGTGATTCTAACTGGGGGGGGCGCATGGTTTGTGAAATGACCATAAAGATATGTGTTCCTATATAGAAGGATCACATGAGCTCTGTGATCATCCCAGGGAGAAGAACGGTCAGCTTTTTTTACAACGGGGAGTGATCACAGGTGTCAGGCGGCAAGCGGAGCCGCCTGACCTGTGCATTGGCTTTCCCGCTGCCGAGTGGGGGCGGGAGCGCGCCGCCAGCAGCGCGCGCTCGCCCCTAGCTTCCCGCGTGTGACCGATGTAGATCTACGTCGGTTTGCGCAGGAGAGTCACCCTGCCGCAGTAAAAAGGGAGCGGGTGGTCGGTAAGTGGCTAGAGAGGGTTGTGTGTGAAAATCCCACAGCAGTTTTTGAAATACTCAGACCACCCTGTCTGGCACCAACAACCATTCAACATTCAAAGTCACCTAAATCTCCTTTCTTTCCCATTCTGATGCTCAGTTTGAATTACAGCTAGTCACCTTCATCACATCTAGATGCCTAAATGCATTGAGTTGCTGCCATGTGATTGGCTGATTAACAATTTGTGTTACCAAGCAATTGAACAGGTGAACCTAATAAAGTGGCTGGTGAGTGTAAGGTACTGTAATTTAAATAGAAACAATGACAAACATTATTTAAGCCTATATAAATAATTTACGTAATCTGGTGTTAAGTGCAGCACATTAGGGAACACAAATTATTTGATTGGGCTGCCAAAACACCAAAAACTAGGATATGAAAATCAAACTCAACTAGGGTATCAAAATCAGGCTCAAACAAAATTAAAGCAGACTTCAGGGGTTCTCAGGCATTCCCCTCTGAATGAATAAATTGGTTAGAGTTAGACTTTTGTGTGGGATGTGGGAGCATGGTAAGGGTGTATTGAACACACCAGTTCCACACCTTGAGAATTTTTTTGTGGGTATAACAGATCACATGCCTTCACCTTGGGTGAACCCTTTGTTGATTTAATTGATACTGTGACATTATGAAAGTTTGTATGGTATGCATGTACTTTTGGGATCCTGAAGAAGCTCCTTAAATGCAAGTGAAACGCGTAGGTCCATCAGCACATCATATGGTCCACATTTAGGTCATGTGACCTAATATATACATGCATTGTCACACTTGATTGTGACTGTATCTTTTTCAATATGGATTGTATGTAATATTTAATAAACATGAATTATTCTTTTACAATTTATGTATATATTTGTTGATTGATTTGGAGGCACTTTTAAATCCCTATTACCCAGGTTTGGTAGATATAGTCTCTATTGTCTCCTTTTCCCTTTACCTCTACTAGTCCACTACCACACCTGGTTACAATTACTATTTGTTCACTTTATCCCAGGGGACGGTGCCAGTATTTTGATAGACTATCTCTCTCCATACAATCTTTAACGTGAGAAACCAGGTCTACGCGTTTCACAGGAAAATCTGCTTCTTCAGGATTCCTATGTTCTACAGTGTGTGAGGCATATATCTTAAACTCAAATAGATTCTGTAAGAAATCAAAATAAAAAGCTACATCACACCATCATAATTATTATATACAAAAAGATAATCGAACGGCCACCGTTTGACATAAACATGCAAGGAAGAATAAAGGAGAGCAGGGAGCGAGAGGACACAAAAAAAAGGGGTGAGGGTAAGAAAAAAACCCACACAAAAAAGTCTCCACTCATGCACAGCCACATAAGTTAGTAATGGTCCACTTCTCACCAGCTTTTACCATAAGCACCAACTCCAGAGAGAGAGGCAGGCAACAAAGGGCCATCAAAGCCCTTGGGGGATCTGCATTACGCACCAGTCACAATACCCAATATAAATGTATAAATGTCTGTTGCAATATTATACAAGGGTAAATTAATATGGTATTCTTTTTTCCCTTGAGCCATATAGGCATGTTTCCCTAACGTCTGTTGTATAGGGGTATAGGTCATGCATTTAAATGTTTATAATATATGGTATCCATATAAAGCATATATGCCAAACACAAGTGGCCCTCACACCCAGTTTTGCAACCAGAACGTTGCAGGACTACATTCTGCCATCTCCAGCTCTCACCCTCCGTTCCGCTCCCTGCTGTCACTTGTAAACACAGAAGCCTTCTGTGTTTACAAGGGACAGCTTTGCTCTCAGTGGTTCCCCAAACTAACATGGTTCTGCAAGCACTCACAGTGGGACATGGTGCGGACAGATCTCCAAATCCTGAAAGAGAGAACAATCTCCTTGCAAGGAGAAGCATAGCTGCCAAAACACATGGAGGCACTAGAGCTTTTGGGGGTGGGGGTTGGGGTTGCATGCTGTGCATAGCCCACTGCTAAACATTGCACTGCTAAACATTGCAAATGCGGCACACTGTATGGTAAGCACTCCTGAACACTGCACTCTTTACATAATGCACCCCTAAACCCTGCACTTTGTACATAGTGCACCCCTGAACTCTGTAGGTATCGCAGCCCTGAACTCTGTACTTAGCACACCCCTAAACTCTGCACTTTATGCAAAGGGCACCGGTGGATATGCACTCTGTACATAACACACCCCTGAACCCTGCACTCTGTACATAGCTGCACTCCTGAACTCTGCACTCTTTATCTAACGCACTCCTGAACCCTGTACTCTGTACGTAGTGCACCCCAGATACAACTGGCCGTTTAAAGGCATCCATATTGCTGATGCAGCCCGCAATGAAACTGGAACAGGAACTGCATTTTGTATATAGCACACCCCTGAACCGTGCACTCTGTATATAACACACCCCTAAACTCTGCACTCAGTACATAGCGCACCCTTGAACTCTGCACTCTGTACATGCCAAACCCCTAACTTCACTTATTCTTAAGGGGAGAAGCTTGGTGAATATCTTTGAGTCCAAGTTTAATAAAGCAATGGGCCTGTAATAAGTGCAAAAGGTAGTGGCCTTTGCCCGGTTTAGGGATCAAGGTAATAAACAGGTGCTGCATATCGGGGAACTGAGTCTAGCGATGCACCGATCCGATATTAGGATCGGATATCGGCGCTGATACTGCCACAATAGCTGAATTGATAAAATTAACCGATCCACGGGCCGATCCGGTTTTGCTGAGTTCCGGCTCAGCCATCCCTTACTTGGTGTAGTAGTAGTATGGGATGGGAGCCGCTACTTCCTGTATAGGTCCGGCTCACAGGTGGAGTGATATCAGATGCACTCCGTCTGTGAATGGAGAAGCCATACACATGAAGCAGCGGCTTTGCTCTGTACTGCATCCGCATGCTTTATGTGTGTAGTTCCGGATCGGTATCGGCAGATACACAATGCCAGATATCGGTATCGGGACAAAAAAAGTCGGATCGGTGCACCCCTAACTGAGTCCTTATGTAGGATGCCATTGAACAAGTGTACCATATGAGGGAGAAGGAGTGGATGATAGGTCTTATAATAGTCATAGAGAAAGCCTTGCGACTGGGGAGAGATTTAAGTGTACAGTAAAACCTTGGTTCGAGAGTAACTTGGTTTGAGAGCGCTTTGCAAGACAAGCAAATTTAAAAAAAAAATGTTGGCTTGATATACAAGCGATGTCTTGATGATATACAAGTAGCGTCATGTCACAACTGGGTATAAAAGAGAAGAGAGGCGCCTCTAAGTGTAGCGATATGGTTACATTTAAAGAAGGTTCAATATTTAGCAGCTCACATGGTTGATGATTAAAACAGACACATCTAAATATGCAGGCATCTGGGGTAAAGCTTTCCACATAGACCATCCTCCGCACCGCCATCTTAATCACACCCTTCCATGCTGTGCTCCAAAGTCTCGCTTTCAGATCACTCTACTGCAGGGTAGTATTCCCAATCACAATTACAGACTGACATCGGTGAGAACCAGTGGTTCAGAAGATGGTCTATGTGGACAGCTTTACCCCAGATGCCTGAATACTTAGATGTGCCTCTTTACTCATCAACCATGTGAGTTGCTAAATGTTGTACCTTCATTAAATGTCCCCATACTGCTTAGAGGCGCCTCTCTTCTCTTTTATACTCTGTAGCTGCTGCTGGATTTTGCTTCTAATCCCTTTGTGGAGGCGCCATTTGTGGATGGACATTTTATGATGACACAACCAATCACATTATAGTCTATATACAAAGATTATAGCAAACTAAAAGACTTATGAATAAATAGTTGTGGAACGAATCATCTGAGTTTCCATTATTTCTTATGGGAAAATTTGCTTTGATATAAGAGTGCTTTGGATTACAAGCATGTTTCCGGAACAAATTATGATCGCAATCCAAGGTTTTACTGTATTTTCAATTTCCTCCTCTGTTGTAGGTTCATTAAAGAAATGGGGGGCAGAAAGTGAGAGTTTAGGGATTTTACTCCATTCGTGACATTGTTATTTCTGGCTTACTCTCTCTACCCTTGAGCATGCATCATCGGATTGCTAGAGGCTCTTTCAAAAAATCTTTCTCTGTGGACAGGAACGCAGGGAAAGGTCTCCTGACTTCCAAACAGCACAGAGATAAGATATTTAGATGTATTTATTTTTTTGTAAATCAGAAGCATTATATATATATATATATATATATATATATATATTGTGGGGTTGATTAGCTCGGTGGTAGGCGTGGATGACCCCTTGGGGGGGTTCGTTACACAGGGAGACAGCCGAGAAGTGGTTGCAAACAACACTTTGGTTTATTCATGCAATTTTCTTCAAACAAGTGCATGCAGCAAAAACATCCAAAATAAAATAAAACACAAAATAAATCCTTGCCACTGTGGGCGGCTACCTTCTCACATACTGGAACCTACCTACGGAGTCTGTCTCCAACCTACTGTTGGGCAAACTTTGCTCATCCTACAGCAGACACTCAATAGTCCATGTTTTTTTCTTCACACAACAAACGTCCATTGAACCTGTCCCTTTGTTTGTCTCTTCACATAGCAAACAGTTCATTTATTTCTTCCACATAGAAATAGTTCATTTTCTCACCTTGAGAAGTCTTCAGTCTTAATTAATTTCCCCTTCACACAGGAAATGTCCATTGGTTTCTTTCCACATAGAAACGATCCAAGACCTCACCTTGAGTAGTCTTCACACTTGTTACCCTCCTCAGCTTCACATCGCTTCAGGAGGTCTTCCCCATGCTCACACAGCTTTCAGGGGGCACACATCTGACTGTCCTCCTCTCCCAGCCCACACAGCGACAGGAGGCAGCAATCCTTAGACTTCCTCTGGACAAATTATAGAGGCCTTCATTTTCTCATTCTGAACAGCTGAATGGTTTTCAACTTCCTGCTGGCTGTCCTGGCTACCTTTGCAGCCGACACCCTATAGTAATTGGTGAATTTGTCTAACCCAAACAGAAGTGTATCTCCTGTCTGTGACAACATTCACAGATTTACCTGACTTCCTGTCACAATATATATATATGCATTTTATCAGCAATCAATAGAACTTAACCATTGTGGGTTTAATATCAATTGAATCAACTTCCAATAAGCTCAGATTGTCAGTTATACAGGTAAATTATAAAATCTACATGTTAATCATTTTATGTATTTTTTTTCAGCCACTTGTTAGGGCTTATTGTACTTTAAACTTAGAGTATATTGTACTTTACATAAAACTTCAGTTTAGCATGTATGACATTTAATGAAAACATAAATATAACATTTGCCCATTACAATGACACTTTTTTAATTGTATGATTGTAAAGGTTACATAGGTAATGTATGTGTGTTTCCTACTTCAGCTTGGAGTGTGGTTTTCTTTGGGATGTGCCTACATTAATTTGCAAGGATATGAGGGAGCAGCAAAATCTTTTCAGCGCTGTGTCACCTTGGAACCTGATGTGAGTATTATTAATAATCTTCTATTGAAGTGTGCTTGTTTAAAATATGATGAACTCACAATAATACAGCAATGCTTTACATCAATTTTTTTAACACTTTCTTGAGCAGAAGTCACTGAAGCCAAGATGCCCACATCAGATTTGTAGAAATAAAAAAAACAATTTACAGAAATAAGTATCTCTGTGGAACATATAGGACCACAGAGGTAATACAAAAGCATTTACATTTTTCATTTCTATACCACACCCTGCAAGTCTTTGAATAACACTAAATTGATTAGCGCTTACCTTAGTGGATGTTCAGCACCACCTTAGACATATTTCCTACTACAGTGAATTCATCATTTTCACCTGTAATAATGTCATGGCTATGTCATCAATAATGAAATCTTTATTATTGTTTTTATGCATTATTTTATTTATGATGAGTGAATCAACACTGTTATTCATAACACTTATATGGCATACAGTACTGTGCAAAAGTCTTAGGCAGGGCTGAAAAAAATCTGTAAATTGGGAATGTTTTCTGAAATAGAAACGAACAGAAGAAATATCAAATTATTATTTGGTGTGACCACCCTTTGCCTTCAAAACAGCATAGTTTCTTTTAGGTACACTTGTACACAGTTTTTGAAGGAACAGGCAGGTTGTTCCAAAAAGACATGTGCAATTCGCTTTGGTACGAATATAAATTCGAACACATTTTGGTTATTCAGATCTATCTGAAATAACGAATTTTGTTGAAATGTGTTCCATTTAGTTTTTTTATATTCGTTTTCTAACAAATTCCAAAATTTCAGAACGATTTACAAAATGATTGACAGATTTGAATTCTGTGCGAAGAATAGCTGGCTGTTAAGGAGCGGGCCAGGACGCCGAGCTTCCCCACTGACAGCTGAAATGTAAACAAAAGAATACCAGCAAAAGAAATTCAGAAAAAACAGCGTGGGGTCTCCCTCCCAATCCATTCTATGCCCTTAGGGTCTGGTATTGGTTTTAAGGGTAACCCCATGCCAAAATGTAAAAAAGAAAATGGCATGGAGTCCCCCCAAAAATCAATACCAGACCCTTATCCGAGCATGCAACCCGGCAGGTCAGGAAAGGTCTGCCCCCTGTGATGTCATCGACCCAGCATGCATTGGTTGATGGTGTCAAAAGGGTCTTAAGGATCTTTTGTCCCAAGAAAAACTTTACTGGTGAGGGTCTCTTGGCAAAAATTACTTTTTTTTTTTCATTACATGAGTATTGGAAGACTAAGTTATTGTTACCTGCTCTTACAGTATTAACTCTGGTACTTTGATTGTTATTACTGCTGTTTAAGGGATACATGTCACAGGGTGTGGATAGCATTCGCGAAAACATGTATTACCATTTGTTTGATCATTTGCTCCAACTGCTTTGAAGTGGGAGTGTTCAATTCAAATACCACCTAATTATCTTTTCAGTTGTATGTTATCTGGTTAGGGTAGGAGAGGGTTTAGATCCATAACCACATCCATATCCAACCATATATTTAAACACACCAATACACAGAGAAAAATAGTACTTTAACCACTTCTGGACCGGAAATATTTACCCCCTAATGACCAGATCATTTTTTGCGTTACGGTATTGCGTTATTTTAACTGACAATTGCGCAGTCGTGCGACACTGTACCCGAACACAATTGATGTCCTTTTTTTTCCCACAAATTGAGCTTTCTTTGGTGGTATTTGATCACCTGTGCAATTTTTGTTTTTTTTCGCTATAAACAAAAAAAGAATGACAATTCTGAAAACAAAAAAAAAAAAGAAAAAAAAACAATATTTTTTACTTTCTGCTGTATAACATTCCCAATAAAAAAAAATTTCAAAATCTAATTTTTTCATCAATTTAGGCCCATTTGTATTCTGCCACATATTTTTGGTAAATTTTTGTTAAAAAAAAAATCCCAATAGGTGTATATTGATTGGTTTGTGCAAAAGTTATCAAGTCTACAAACTAGTGGAAAGATTTATGTCATTTTTATTATTTATTTATTTATTTTTACTAGTAATGGCGGCAATCAGCGAATTTTAGCGGGACTGCAACATTGCAGCAGACTGATCGGACACCTAACTCACATTTTTGACACTTTTGGAGGGACCAGTGACATTACTACAGTAATCTGTGCTAAAAATATGCACTGTTCCTGTACTAATGACACTGGCATAGAAGGGATTAACACCAGGGGCAATCAGAGGGTTAATTGTGTCCCTAGGGGGTGCTTTCTAACTGTGGGAGGAGTGGACTTTCTGCATGAACACAGAGACCTGTGTCCAATCATCAGAAGATGCAGCATATAACTAATCTTAAATGATTACCAGAGTTTTACAGCGGGTACTACATATATATTCGGAAAAGCTCTTATTATCTATACCTGGCCTCCTAATGACTGTCCCAGTACAAGAGCTGATCCACTTGCAGTTTGCTTTACTACACAACAAAAGGATGCAGTATTACTTTGAGTAGACAGTGCTTCTGGTCTGGGAGACTACTTGCAGCTTCACATACATACGGATAACATTTTGGGAGCCCCTGTCATCCACTTCCAGGGAATCATCAATGCCCTATGAATGACACCTTCTGGGACAACCATTGATTGTGAGATCCACGGATTATATTAAGCGTTGTAGACCCATTTGCTATATGGTACTTGGGTCCACACCCTCTGGTGAGCATATTCCTATATTCACGTTGGTGGTGTGGGATTCTTTACCTGGTTTGATTACCTGTACAAGCTTTGGATGGTTCCATGTATATGCTTCACTTCTCAACACTTGGGACTTATTATTACGTTTTCACTTGAATTTCATTTTTCCTCACTTTTTGATACACTGCACTTTTTATTTTTATTATATTATCACTGTGACAACTTTATGTCGGTTGATGTGCTGGCAGCTGTTTCATCTATATGACAGTTAGCGCAGTAAGAGCTATATGATACAGAGACCTGTGTTCCTAAATAACAGGAACACAGGATCCCTGTGTTCATAACTAACAGAACAGCGGTCTGCTGTGTTTACAACGCCAGACCACCGTTCTGTCTCCACTTGGAGTGATCGCGGTTGCCAGGCAGGAATTGCGGCTGCCGGACCCGCTGATCGGCTTCCCCTGTGTGAATAAACATGCGCGCGCGCCCCGCTAGTGTTCCTGCAAAGAGATGTACAGTTACAGTTGTGCTCATAAGTTTACATACCCTGGCAGAATTCATGATTTCTTGGCCATTTTTCAGAGAATATGAATCCTAACACAAAAACTTTTTTTTCACTCATGGTTAGTGTTTGGCTGAAGCCATTTATTATCATCAACTGTGTTTACTCTTTTTAAATCATAATGACAAAAGAAACTACCCAAATGACTCTGATCAAAAGTTTACATACCCTGGGGATTTTTGCCTGATAACATGCACACAAGATGACACAAAGGGGTTTGAATGGCTATTAAAGGTAACCATCCTCACCTGTGATCTGTTTTCTTGTAATTAGTGTGTGTGTATAAAAGGTCAATGAGTTTCTGGACTCCTGACAGACCCTTGCATCTTTCATCCAGTGCTGCACTGACGTTTCTGGATTCTGAGTCGTGGGGAAAGCAAAAGAATTGTCAAAGGATCTGAGGGAAAAGGTAGTTGAAATGTAAAAATCAGGAAAGGGATATAAAAATATATCCAAGGAATTGAGAATGTCAATCAGCAGTGTTCAAACTCTAATCAAGAAGTGGAAAACGAGGGGTTCTGTTGAAACCAAACCACAGTCAGGTAGACCAACTAAAATTTCTGTCACTACTGCCAGGAAAATTGTTTGAGATGCAAAGAAAAACCCACAAATAACTTCAGGTGAAATACAGGACTTTCTGAAAATGTGTGGCTGTTTCAATATGCACAATAAGGAGGCACTTGAAGAAAGGTGGGATGCATGGTCAAGTCGCCAGAAGAAAGCCATTACTATGCAAATGCCTCAAAGTATCCCGCTTACAATAAGCCTAACAGCACAGAGACAAGCCTCAAACCGTCTGGCACAAAGTCATTTGAAGTGATAAGACCAAAATTGAGCTTTTTGGCCATTACCATAAACGCTACATTTGAGAGAAGTCAACAAGACCTACGATGAAACGTACACCATTCCTACTGTGAAACACGGAGGTGGATTGCTAATGTTTTGGGGATGTGTGAGCTACAAAGGCACAGTAAATTTGGTCAGAATTGATGGCAAGATGAATGCAGTATGTTATCAAAAAATACTGTAGGAAAATGTGCATTCATCAGCCCGGAAGCTGCGCATGGGACGTAATTGGACATTCCAACATGACAATGATCCTAAACACACGGCCAAGTCGACTTGTCATTGGCTACAGCAGAATAAAGTGAAGGTTCTGGAGTGGCCATCTTAGTCTCCTGACCTCAATATCATTGAGCCACTCTGGGGAGATCTTAAACGTGCAGTTCATGCAAGACAGCCCAAGAATTTACAGAAACTGGAAGCTTTTTGCCAGGAAGAATGGGCAGCTTCACCATCTGAGAAGATAAAGAACTTGATCCACAAATACCACAAAAGACTTCAAGCTGTCATTGATGTTAAAGGGGGCAATACACGGTAATAAGAACTGGGGTATGTAAACTTTTGATCAGGGTCATTTGGGTAGTTTCTGTTGTCATTATGATTTAAAAAGACTAAACACAGTTGATTGATAATAAATGGCTTCAGCCAAACACTAACCATGAGTGAAAGAAAAGTTTTTGTTATCATTCATATTCTCTGAAAAATGTCCAAGAAATCATAAATTCTGCCAGGGTATGTAAACATATGAGCACAACTGTACCATGACAGCTGGGTCCTCCCCACCCAAAAATCTGTCCACCAGATCCGTGATATTCCGAACCCGAGCACCCGGTGAACTACATACGGTTCAGTGCCTATGGTCTTTGTGACAGATTGCCCTCTCTGTCCTTCTATTAATTGAGTCCCCTACCCACCAGAATCTGTCTTTCCTTACCCTTAGCCTCGCTCCCGGGCTCACTGGAGGAGTTCTTACCCTGGCAGCTAGGGGCGTCACTCTGCTCCAACAATGCTGGTCCTTGACTGGTTTGTCCAACATCATGCAACCAAAAACTTAAATGTATCTCATTGGGATTTTATGTGATATACCAACACAAAGTGGCACATAATTGTGAAGTGGAAGGAAAATGATAAATGGTTTTCCATATTTTTTACAAATATCTGAAAAGTGGAGCGTGCATTTGTATACAGCCCCCTTTACTCTGATACCCCTAACTAAAATCTAGTGGAACCGATTGCCTTTAGAAGTCACCTAATAGTAAATAGCCCACCTGTGTGTAATTTATTCTTAGTGTAAATACAGCTGTTCTGGGAAGAGGTTTGTTAGAGAACCTTAATAAACAAACCGCATTATGAAGGCCAATGAACACACCAGACAGGTCAGGGATAAAGTTGTGGACAAGTTTAAAGCATGGTTAGGTTATAAAACCAATATCCCAAGCTTTGAATATCTCACGGAGCACTGTTCAATCCATCTGAAAATGGAAAGAGTATGGCACAATTGCAAACCTACCAAGACATGGCCGTCCACCTAAACTGACTAAACTTTTTCAAGGCACTGCATTTACACTCCCTCCCCTTTCATGTATAGGGATATGTTCAAGTCCAGCAACTTTATCATGCTAAGGTTAAAGTTGTGGTAAAGTCGTACAAGGCGGCTTATGGGAGTTTCTATTTTTGTGCTTGGAAATCAATAATACATGGCTCCTTATCCGATTGAAAAAGGTACTTTTTTCCCATGTATAAGCTACCACTTTGGCAAACCATCAAGTAAACAATGCCAGGGGTCTGAAAAGTTACTCTGTATGTCATTTTTTTGGTTTGTCCCCTGGGGAGCGTCAATTGATGACCCTGTAGAATGTACAGGAAAAATTGCCTGTTGTAATATTGCGGGATACCTTTGATGGAATGTAATTACTTTTAACTAAGTGGTCACGCAGGGACTTTGAGCATCTTAATGTAATCCCTGGTTGGCTATGTTGCTGCACATGTTTTGTTATGAGTCAGACTGATTTTGTCTGATTTATGGTATTCACTGAATATCAATTGGCTTCTCTTGTTCTTTTTAGCTCGATTATAAGCCTTTTTTTAGGCAAGAGAAACTATAAACTCGATAATGAAGTCGTATTTGTAAATTTTTTGCTTCCTGATCAAAATCCTCATCCTTAGTACAATTTCTCCAAATACGGGGATATTGGGAATACGGAATACTGGAAATAAGTGACTTTGGATATGAACTCGAGGCATGGAGGATTGTGTTTCCAGCCGTTGGTTTCAGATATAGGGAAGACCCTAATGTATTGTCTGGGTTAATGAAAATCTGTACGTCCTAGAATGTGATTGACAGCTGATTACTATCCATTGTAAATTTAGGGTTAAATGAATTTTGATCTAGGATAGTCATAAAGTCAGTCAGTTCTCCACGGGTTCCCCCCCCCACCCCCCAAAAAAAAAAATTAGCAGCAAGTCATTCATATAACGATGCCAAATAATGAAATGATTTAGACTGGCCATTATGTCTTCTCGTGAAAAAAGTTGGCGCTCCCCCCCCCCCCCCAGGTACAAGTTAGCTTATGAGGGAATGAGGAAAGGAAATTCTGGAAGGCTGCACACCAAACTGAGATCCAAATGCTTTTATTCGCATAAAACCATTCGCATAAAACTACATGTACAAGCAAGGGCGGAACGGGAAAAATAGCCACACCCTGCACCTGGAGGTAATGGGCGCTGCCAAACATAAAAATATTTCTTGTCAAGCTGGACCTCAGAAGTTTTATCACAAACTGATTCTAATTGTGAGCCATCTAACTATGTTCTGACAGGTGATTTTCCATCACTTCTATACCCTTGTTGTGAGGGATAGAGTTGTCCGGACAGAGTTGTAAAGATATTCAACATCAATGGCAACAAGCCACGCCCCTTGAGGGATATGCATTCCCTCTATTATTTGTAAAAAGTCAATTATAATATAGGAAACAAAGCTTTAATGTGGGATATTCATCCACCAGCCAACTTGCTTTTTCTGTAAAGCTTCCACGGCCCAATACAATTGGGCACCCAGGGTTTTTTTTTTACATTCTTATAAACCTTTGGTAAGGCAAAGAATATAGGAACTTTTAGTTTTTAACATTTAGAAACTGCCATGTGTGCTTGTCAGTAGAATTTGGCCAATATGCATCATTAATTATTCATCTGTATTCTGCATAATAATGTGCAATGCAGATTTTTGAGATGGACCTAAGCCATTCTTTGTGGTTCACAAAAAATGGCTGCGTTATCCACCCTGTATTCATGTTATCTGGTTAGGGTAGGAGAGAGTTTACATCCAGCACCACATCCCATATATTTAAACACACCAATACACAGAGAAAAATGGGACTTTAAAGGTGCTAATTACCACACAGTTGTTTAAAATGTAAAAATTAATTAAATTAAAATTAGATTAAAACCAACAACCGTAAATAGATTTAATTCCACAACAGACTGGGTTTACATATTCGATGCTACAGATGATGCAATAATCTTGACATGTTTTGCCAAATTTACAGCTTTTTCAGGAGTTTATATCTTTTCAATATTTTTATTAAAGTTTTACAAAATACAACAAATAGTAGATCTGTTTTGTTTTTTTATCACACATTGTACAAAAGCTTTGGTAACGTTAAAGTATATTTAAAAGAATAAAAGGTAGTTGGATAAGATATAGACCATTTTACACTCAGCTGAAGCATCAGTAATAGCCAGCGATGGGTGCGGAGCTTTTTTTTTCTTTCGGTTCAGTGGTGACGTTCAGCGTGATTAATGCTGGATCTACACCAGGGGGCATTATTTTTGTTTTTTTTTTTTAATAAATTAATTGTCAAAAAACGGTCTGTGTTTATTTCTTTTTGACACTTGTTTGTGGGGGAATTAGTAGGGGTACAATGTACACCATACTCATTCACATGGGGGGGGTGGGGGCTGGGATCTGGGGATCCGATAAGACCCCTGTCTGCAGTCCCCCACAACCACCGGCCAGGGTTGGTTGGCCCATCAACATGGGGCAAGGTGCTTTGGGGTGAGGGGGCACCCCCTCCTATGTTGAGGTCATGCAGCCTTGTATGGTTCAGGAAGGGCTCGCCCCCCCCTTTTCTGGTCTGCCAGGCCGCATGCTCAGATAAGGGTCTGGTATGGATTGGGGGACCCCCACCCCGTTTTCACAATTTTTTATTGCTGGCAATAGTTTTTTTTTTTACATTTGGCTGCCAGTGGGGAACCCCGCTGATAGCTGATGAGTCATCCGTTAAGGATGTGGCGGCCGACTTCCCGGACAGCTCCTTAACAACCAGCTATTGTTAAAGATGCCAGTGGCCTCTGGCACCAAAAATTCACATCTAAACCGCAGCTGAACCGCTGAACAGCTGCTTTGGAAATTTTCATTGAAAACGGAGGGGAAATTCCAAACGAACATGTGTTAAAGAAAAAGCCATATCTGACATATGAAGATAAAGCAGTGTTACAATGGGCAAAAAAAATGTATTATAGGAGAGGTAGTGTAAGCTTGAGGTGTTTGGATCAGGGAGGAGAATATATATGAGAAGTAGAGCAGGTGTAAGGATATTGGAGAATTACGGGATGCTTTCTGTAAAGCATGGTTTGAGACTGTTTTGGTGCTGATAAGATGGGGTAAAATGTAACAAGAAAGGTTTCCTCTTTACCCTTCAAATTGCTGCAGGGCAAACATCTGAAGCATTATTGTGCTTCACTGTTTCCTGCAGGCATGCATCCATGTACTTTTCTCTAGCCCTTCATGGACAAACTCCCTTCTGTTAAAGAAGAAAATTTCACAATTTGAAACCCCAGCCTAAATAATCTGCGTCAATTTTGCTACACCCTAGGACTTTTTGTGCATAGGTAAATCATTTTGTCTTGTTTCAACTTTGAAGAGATGATGATCACAACACTTTCATGCATACCACTTTTGATTAGACATTTCTAGTAAAAAGGTTTACCAGGGTCTCTGGTTTCTTCCAGTGTTAAGATGATAGCAGTGCTGGACAGCTTTAGGTTTTAAAGGGAACTAAACATGATGTAATTCTTTTCTGCTGCACACTCTGACGGACTATTGTCTTGCCAGTCCTCATCTGGTTTGCTGTGCATCTGCAGAATAGTTTGGAAAGCATATCTTGAAATATCTGTCTACCATAGAATTTCTACTAGGGAGAGACCATGCTGATGTACGATGATAACCTTGTGTTAGTTTTGCTATGGTTCAAGATTTGCCACATCTACCCTAGCCTCATTTTTTTGTATGGATATCCCTTGCCCAGTTTTATTCCCTCTACACAGCTGTTTCTTTTTCATTTAATAAATTTGGGTCAAATGACATATTATGTCATAGCACATATTTGTTATGATTGCTTAATTAAGCACTGGGCTACATGCCTAAAAACTGTTATTGACTGGAAAATGGTCTATTATTATTAAATTCTTTCTTTAAGGACATTTAGGTATTTTATTGCATTACTTAATTTTTTTTGCAAAATAAATGATAGCAACTATGAGATATACCCTCTTTTCTTTTCACACACTAATGCAGAAAACACAATATGACAATGAAAGACAAATAAATAATAAGACAAATAAATCATTTGGACATTCCTTATATGCTACTGGGCCAAGGGTTAACATAATAGCCAGCCTACTAGCATTTTTAGAAGAAGGTCAGCATTATGAGGAAATGTTTATTCTCATAAGTCACATTGATGTGACCTGTGAGGATAATGAATGTTATGTTAAAATATTGTATTATGCATAATTTGACTAATTGCGTTTGAATTAGTACTATAACTTTTGGTTATATAAGATGTTTTTTTACCCTAGTGACTAAATAAAAACAAGGTATGTAGTCATCACATTAAATCCATGATTTTGTTAAATTTGTACTACTGGTGATTGAATCAGTTATGAGTAATTGTACATACATAAAAACACATGTACGGTTTAAACTTTGCTACTGAAAAACATGTTTTGATGCTATCATTTGTATTACTATGAATGATGTCATCAATGCTAATGTCAGTAATGATGCCATCCTTAATGGTGTCATAATTTGATTTAGCCATGCTGATGGAAATCATTATTCATTTTACGTGATATTGCTATCAGTTCTTGCTTACATTTCTGTTATTGACCATTTATTCACCAAGTCATCCCAGGTTTAGAGTAGGATATATGTGACAAAACTGAACGCATATATTTATAAAACGTTTATAGTCACCCATTGAATTCTTACTGTATGGAGGGTCTGAAGTGGTTGTAAACCCTTACATTTATCCATTGGAGTGACTAGCCTCAGGTGATGCATAGAGTTAAATCAAATCCTCCTCAGAATGTTAAACCTCCATCCCTTTGCTTAAGCACTTTAAGACAGGAAGGATTTGCCCCCTTAATGACCAGGCCCTATTTTGCAATTCGGCACTGCGTTATTTTAACGGACAATTGCGCGGTCGTGCGATGCTGTACCCAAATAAAATTGATGTCCTTTTTTTCCCCACAAACAGAGCTTTCTTTTGGCGGTAGTCGATCGCCTGTGCGATTTTTATTTTTTGGGCTATAAACAAAAAAAGAGCGACAATTTTGAAGAACAAACAATATTTTTCACTTTCTGCTATGACACACTCAAAAAAAATTTTTTTTAAAAATCTAAATTTTTTAACATTTTAGGCCAATTTGTTTTCTACTACATATTTTTGGTAAAATAAAATCGAAATAAGCGTATGTTGATTGGTTTTCGCAAAAGTTATCGCGTCTACTAACTACGGCAAAGATTTATGTCATTTTAATGTTTTTTTTTTTTATTACTAGTAATGGCAGCGATCTGCGATTTTTTGTGGGACTGCGACATTGCGGTGGACAGATCGGACCCCTGACTAACATTTTTGACACTTTTGGGGGTACTAGTGACATTACTACAGTAATTAGTGCTATAAATATGCACTGTTTCTGTAATAATGACTCTGACAGGGAAGTGGTTAACAGTATAGGTGATCAAGGGGTTAAATGTGACCCTAGGGGAGTGATTCTAACTGTATGGGAGTTGGACTTGTAAAATGATCACAGAGACATGCGATTCTATATAGCAGGATCACATGAGCTCTGTGATCATTTCAGGGAGAAAGACAGTCGGCTGTGTTTACAACAGCCGACCGTCCTTCTCTCTCAGCGGGGAGCGATCACGGATGTCAGGCGGCAATCGGAGCCGCCTGATACCCGCATTGGCTTCCCCGCTGACGATCGGGGGCGGGAGCGCGCCGTCGGCGGCACGCGTTCGCCCCCTAGCTTCTCCCAGGTGAGCAACGTATCCCTACGTCGCTTTGCCTGTACGAGCCAGCCTGGCGCAGTAAATATACAGGAGCTGGTCAGCAACTGGTTAAAATATAACTAAAGGCAATTAGAGGGATTTGAACGCCTGTCAGATTTTTATTGCTGTCTCTGCCCCCAGTTAGGGAGATTCACCCTCTCTATTTGTCCTGTTTACCATGATCAGTAAAAGTAAAAGAAAATCCCAAATTTGGGGTTGTACCCAGAAAAGTAATGGATGGGATGGGCCTGGAGACCCCCAAGGACCCTTAATTTGCAGAGATTCCTCTCACTTTCTGTTTGGCTATGGGTAAATCTCTGCAATAGGACAAAGATGGTAAAAAAAAATCCTATAGGGGCTATAACCCTCCCTCAATGCCAGTTCACACTAGTTTGATGCCAAACATTGCATGTGATTCGCACCGCATTCCTGTGCAGATCGCATGCGATGTCTGTGCGATGCAATTTCCGCCACACAAAATGTATGGCGGAAATCACATTGCATTTGCACCAGAATGGTGCAGGACCCATTTTTTGGTTGGCACTGGAATTGAATCACATGGGTGTTCAAACCTATGCGATCTGATTCCTGTACCATTTCACAGTTTGCACTGCGATCTGCGAACCAATCTGGGGGTGTCTTTAACTTTACATTGACACCCCTACAATTTGAAGATCTCAGTGTATACCACTGTGTGATTCTGGTGCGATGCGGGTACCTTTGCTGATTTGCAGGGTTTCCCGCATCGCACCAGTGTGAACTGGGACTCACTCTATCCAAAATGAAAAAAAAAAGAAAAAATGTTGCCTATAGTTCTACTTTAAGACCATGCACCTTCCCCTGTTTGTGCCTTGTGGATCCTTGGGATTTCTACATTCACAGGAGCCATTGTTTGGACTCCTTAAAGGTAATTCCTCTCTATTTCACCCTTAAAGTAGTCATTACCCTTACAAGGTGACTGTCTGACGTTTCAGCCGTTCTATGCAAGGAATCCTATTTCCTTTTGGGCCGGTGATAGGATCAGAGAAGTTGGAGCTTTAAACTTAGTGTAATTCCCAATCATCTCTTTAGTCAAAACATTGTTCATCAGTCCCTGCCTGACTCCAGATTGCAAAAAGAGCTTCTCATCCTCATTTGACTACTGTTTTCTTTCTCTCAGGTACTGACTTTTTTTATCGTCATACCAGATAGACCCTGTAAAGTAATTTAGTTCTCTTCCCACCTTTCTGGGTGGTTAAAGTGAACCAGTTTCCAAGCTTGGTCTTAAAGGGTTGCTAAACCCAGGACCCTGATTTCACTATATATGGTCTCCCACAGTGCATAGAAAAGCAAACGTTTTAGTAAATATAAACTGCTAAATACATGTTCTCATCAGCAGTTAGTGCAGTCTTGTGACTTCTTTTAGTGTCTGGTTAAAGCTTGTTGGAGGAGGTTTCATTCTCCCCTGATTGTCCTATGAGGCCGCAGGACCCCTTACCCTCTGTCTGGACAGTGCTGATTGGCCCTGTGCTGATCACATGCACTCTCCCAAAAAAACTCTCTAGCAATACACACCAAACTGAGCATGTGCAGAGTGTCCCCAAGGCTCTGTTCCATCAGGAGATGGTTTGGGGCAGTGGAAGAAGGGGAGGATCAGAGAAGACAGGATCAAACAGCTTTTTTTACACAATGCAGAGGATTAACCCCTTAGGTTCCACAGTGAGTATAACCAGCATGCTTTACTGCATATACACATTTCCTATCAAATACTTACCATAATTGTCCTTTCCTGATGGACTCCATGGCGGCATATGTTTGTGAGGAGTACAAAGACATGTGTCTTGCCTACAGCCAAGCATGGTGGTAGGAGTGTCATTGTCTGGGGCTGCATGAGTGCTGCCAACACTGGGGAACTACAGTTCATTGAGGGAACCATGAATGCCAACATGTGCTGTGTGACATACTGAAGCAGAGCATGATCCCCTCCTATCGGAGACTGGGTAGCAGGACAGTGTTCCAACATAACCACCCCAAACACACCTCCAAGATGACCACTGCTTTGCTAAAGAAGCTGAGGATAAAGGTGATGGACTGACCAAGCATGTCTCCAGATCTAAAGCATATTGAGCATCTGTGGGGCATTTTCAAATGGAAAGTGGAGGAGCGCAAGGTGTCTAACATCCACCAGCTACATTATGTCCTCATGGAGGAGGGAAAGAGGGCTCCAGTGGGAACCTGTGAAGCTCTGATGAACTCCTTGCCCAAGAGAGTGAGGGCAGTGCTGACAAATAATGGTGGCCATACAAAATATTGACACTTTGGGCCCAATTTGGACATTTTAACTTAGGGGTGTACTCACTTTTGTTTCCAGCAGTTTAGACATTAACCACTTGCCGACCGCCGCACGACTATCTACGTGGGCGGTCAGCCCCTCACAGGCAAAGTGACGTAGGGCTACGTCGCTCGCCTGTGAGGGTTTAGGGAGCGAGCGCGCGCCGCCGGAGGCGCGCTCCCGCTCCCGCGTGGTCACAGACCCCCCCGCGCGTGTGACCGGCGGACCCGATCGCCGCCGGCCACTCTGCAATCGGCGGGGGAGAGGGAGAAAGTCAGGCAGCTTGTGTAAACAAGCTGCCTGTCATTCTCCTCTCTGTATGAGAGATGATCACATGGATCTACTATGTAGATCCATTGATCACTCTGCATACAGTTGAAGCCCCAGCCAATCACAGTTAGAATCACGCCCCTAGGGACACACACAGCCCCTCCCTCTCAAATAAAGTTAACCCCTTCACTACCAGTGTATTTTTACAGTAACAGTGCATATATATAGCACTGATTACTGTAGAAATGTCACTGGTAACCCCAAAAGTGTCAAAAATGTCAGTCAAGGGTCCGATCTGTCCGCCGCATTGTCGCAGTACCGCAAAAAAAATCGCAGATCGCCGCCATTACGCGTTAAAAAAAAAAACAACAAAAATGACAAAAATCTTTCCCTTTGTTAGTAAACGCAATAACTTTTGCGCAAACCAATCAAAATACGCTTTTTGCGATTTTTTTTACCAAACATAGGTAGCATAAAACAAATTGGCCGAAAATATTAAAAAATTTTGATTTTTACATTTATTTTTGGGGGAATTTCATATAAAAAAAAGGGAAAAATATTGCTATTTTTGCAAAATTGACGCTCTTTTTTTGTTTATAGCGCGTGATCAAAAAATCGCACAGGTGATCAAATACCGCCAAAAGAAAGCTCTGTTTGTGGGAAAAAAAGGACGCCAAATTCGTTTAGGTACAGCGTCGCACGACCGCGCAATTGTCCGTTAAAGTCACGCAGTGCCGAATCGCAAAATACCCCCTGGTCAGGAAGGGGGTAAAATCTTCCGGGGCTTAAGTGGTTAATGGCGTGTGGTGTGTTGAGTTATTTTGAGTGGAAAGCAAATTTACACGGTTATACAAACTGTACACCCACTAATTTACATTGTAGCAAAGTGTAATTTCTTCAGTGTTGTTACATGAAAAGATATAATAAATTATTTCCAAAAATGTGAGGGGTGTACTCACTTTTGTGCAATACTGTATGTCCCAAAACCCAATACTTAAGCTGTAGCTTAAGAGCATGCTCAAAGTATCCCAATATCCATGTCATGAAACAAATTATCCTTAGTGGTCCTGCATATGGGAGTAATAAATCATTGTTGTCATAGTATGCCGAAGCCACCTCAGATTTTCACGCAGTATGGATGTAACCACTACCCATACTAGGCAGAATGCCAACAAGGATCCCTCATGGCACAAGGCCCAGATCTCGGCAAACCTCCTGACTGAGGAAAAAGGACCCCTTCATGACCGAGCCTTTACTCAAAACTAGACTGAAGGAGATCCCATCTGGAGCAGCAAGCTGTCAAAGGGTCCTAAAGCCCCTGATTCTGGCAAACTTCCTGCTGAGGATGTAGCCCTTAGAGAGATTGACATCATAGCTCAATTCTTGCTCCAACTGGACTGGGGGAGATCCTACCTGGAGCTGTAAGTCACCAAAGGATCCTTCCTAGTCTAAAGCCTTGATTTTGGCAAACTTTGTGGCTGAAGAGATAGCCCTTAGAGTGCATGTCTTCATTAGGTCAGTCTTTACCCAAGCTGTACTGAAAAGAGATGTCATCTGGAGCTGGTAAGGAAGTCCAGAGCAAGTAGTAAATCCCACCTAAAGAGTCTTGACGCTCCTTTGCGTCCCAGATGCAGCCCCCCATCACAGTATTGAATGAGTAAGGAATAGTCCACACATAAAATATTGGCAAAATATGACAGGGACTGCAGAGATCTGCCCTCCAAGAGAGCTTAAGATCAGATGAAGTCCACAATGTACCTGACCAGAGGACTGAAGAGAATGAAAACAAGGCAGTCTAAATAGAACAAGCTTTATTCAAATCCCTTTGTAGGATTTATAGATATTAGCTTAGAGTAACAACAGCCAAGCCTGATCAGTCTCTTCCTCCCAGGATAAAAAACTGGAAGAGAACAAGCGTGGAGTATTGCACTCTGCGATAGAAGATCTCATCTGAGAAGGGACTTTAATCCGATAACCCGATATCAAAAGCAGAAACCCAGGCCTGTTTGGCTAATGGGGAATTACTGCAAAAAACTTTATATGGATCAGACTGGAGGGAAAGCATATGACTTTTGAGACCTTTCTTGATCTGTCACAGCATCCGAACCCAGGGCTTGTCTCAGGCCCTGAGGGAAAAGCTTTCCAGTTTGTAATAGTAAGGAAATGCTAGCAGATTGAACTCTGAAATCTTGTGCAGAGATTAAATCCACTTGGAGGAACCTGGATGTAGGAACTACTTGTTGCCCAATTGGGCCACAGAATATGGATTCTTCCCAGTGGTTCTGAATGTAGACTCAAATGAGATATTAGAGAGATTCTACTCTTCCCAAGTCACAGTCCTCTCTACCTCTTCTCAGTGGACTGATCCTGCAGGTTCTGACCTGCTCCCTGAAGTAAGACACCACTGTGATGTTGTTCAGCCTCATTGGAGACAGCCATAGCTGTGCAGCACAGAATACGTATTATTGTGCCAGCACCCAAGGCTTCATCTGCCTGTTTGTGAGACATGAATAGCTGGGTGCATGATCAACATTGGAGAAAAAATCCCTTTCAGGACAGGAGGCCTATTCCTTTGAGCCCACCTCCATATAGGTATGGGAGAGACCATGGTCCAGATCAGGTATTGAGATGCTGACAGATGAAGAGAGGAAAGCCAGAATTACCCAGTATTCTACCACCAGTATGCTCTAGTGGCAAAAAACATGTATCCTGAATCGTGATGAGTTAGGCTCTCAGATACACAAGGATTAGCGTAGGAGTCACTTGACCCTTTTTGAAAGACTAGCCAGCCAATCTCTTGTAGGGTTCTGAGAACTCCCTCTGTACTCTTGACAGGGATCCCTGTCTAGAGAAGGAGGGGATCAAGAATCCAACCAGCAGACATGTATGCTGCATAACGTCTTGACAAATGTAGAAATGGAAGTATGTCTGAGAAGACAGCTCTGGGAGTTGGAAATAGGCATCCCTCTGAGCAACAATAGTACTCATCTTAAAATCACATCTGCTGGAATTGGACTTCCCATCCCTACTCCTAGAGACGGTAAGACTGACCTTGGCTAGCAGAACTTGTCTATTGTTGCTGGAGCAAAGGATTCCACCTGGCCTGAATTGCTTGTCCTGATGGTCCAACCGTCTGAGACCAAAGCTGTACCCTCCTATCAGAAGAGGAGCGACCAGGTACCCATAAGATATGCACAATCTGAAAAAGTCGAGTAAGCAACCTCTCCCCCCAAAAGTGGAGCTCTTTGCTGACTACTTAGTTAGGGGCGCTATCTCTCTTCAATTCTTTCTGGACTCCAAGCTGGAACTGCAGGAGCAAACCTCTTTGGAGTTAGATACCGACTCTTGAACTGCAGTCTTCTTTCATTAGGCAGACATTTACTCTGAGGCGGGAGGCCAGACTAAACACAGCTCTTTACTGACAAATGAAGCTAGGTCTTGAAAGGGACTGTTTAAACTCTCGCAATGCAGACAAGATTGTCCCACTTATATAATTATTCCCAGCTCTTTGCTATATCAAATAAAGCTAGCCCTTGAAGGGGACAGTTTAAACTCTCGCAATGCAGACAAGATTGTCCCACTTGTCAGAATTATTCTTTAGGATAGAATAATATTGTTCATGCAAATGTCCATTGCATTGAAAAGTAATGGTTAACGCAGGTTCACAGGCTGCAACTGCAGATAGATATACCCTCTAAGGACAAGACCAACACATGAAGTTACCACCAGAAGATGCTACGCCCCCAAGGCCACACCAAATCATCATGATTGAGTATACCCTGAAGGACACAGCATCCTCTAATGACAACTCCATGCATAAGGCTAAGCTTATGAAGGCCACATTAACCAAATAGGTGACTCCTTATACTGGAAAACCTCTTCCTCATTAGCGCCTAATATGACATCCTGCAGTGCAAGTAGAATTGTCCTGGTTGGGGATTGAACTGAGCAACCCAGTGCTGCAAGGTGCTGACCACTAAGACATTCTGCTGCTGTCCTGTTCAATTTGCGCTCATCTTCTAGAATGAGCTTCTAGCCTACACATCATAGAAAAAAAGGCAACACACTTTTTGGAAGTGCTAAAAATACTTGCATTGCAGGTGCCTTTGCAGGACCTTACATTTTAGGAAACCTAACAGCCTTACAAAAGGAAGGTACAAAAACCTGCTTATAGATCATACTCATCTGCATCTTCCTTTTAGGAATTGTTTGAAGAGGGTTAAATTGGCCATTTAACTGGTCCTGCAAGGAAAACCTTGACATTGTCAGAGAAGAGAGAATCCATGCACTGGGAGAGTTGTAACAGACTCCTTTAGAGTGTTTTGACTACCTGTGGCAACCTGTTGGTTGCTGTCATTTTCCTCCCTGGATGCCTGAACAAAGAAAATTCATACAGGGTTTTGCCTGCCAATGCACGAGCACCAAAGGCCCAGTTTACGGTGTTCATAATACATGCAGATCTGGAGAGACTTGATAACAAGTGTCCATTAGTCAGCTTCCGCAACACCAGCTTTAAGAGGCCCACATAAGGGCTCACAATCCAGGAAACAGTGCCAGTAAGGAAGACACTGCCCCCGTCAAGCTATAACCCGCATAGAGCAGCCACAGCATAGAGGGATTACACTGCTGGCTGCACATGGACCTGTGGCAGTAAGAAATAAATCCTTACTAAACAGAGACACTGTGCAAGAGAGAACTCCACATTGTTTAGCTAGATGTTTTAACCCATATATCTCACCAATCTTCTCAAGAGATATCAATCCCAAGGTCAGAGGCCCAACGGTGAAAAAAAGCAGGGCATTAATAGCAGCGGGTAGATAGTGAAAAGAACCCCCAGGGCGTGTGGGTTTGTGTTACAGAAATGTTCAAATGTTGTAGTCTGTAAGGGGGTATCAGAGTAGTGAAGCAGGGAAGATGCATAATATTTAATTTGAACATTAGGTGATATATTATGCATTTCTTTGAGTTATTCAAAGGAATTAAAGCCAAAGTGACAAAGGAGATCATAGAAGTGAGTCAATTTTATGTTCAACCACAAAATAAAACTGCAGGGAGAATTCCAACTATGAGTGAAAAAGAGTAACCTAAAAAGGGGATTAAAGGAAGATAAGGGGATAGACGCTTCCTGGAACATTTAACTGAATCCCACACTTTAAAAGAATGGGAGGTAATAAGACTAGAATGTACTTTGTGCCCTGATGTAAGTTGGGATATTTGCGCAGCGCAGAAATAAGTAAATATGTGTGGGACTCCCAATCTTCTTTGTATCTTGGGTCGAAGCAAGGTATGTTTCTCAACCCGTGGACTAGCGTCACCCCATATATTGGGAAGGATCTTGGTTTGAAAAGAGCACAGAACATGCAGGGGGACCTGCACCAGCAAAACTCTAAAATAAAAATAGTGATTTGGGTAGCAGAGTCTAATTACCTCCTTGTTTTTTTAAAGTTTTCACTGTAATACCATAAAAGGTATTTTTTTTTTTTTTTTGTTCTGCAAAAAGGGCACTCGTGATTTTGACACTCTAAGCCAGAGTCAGAAATTACCTGTCCACAAATCCATTCTGATTTATATTTGTACTTTCTCTGCTTTTGAGAATGGCTTCCTAACTTTGTACTTAGGGATTAGAATTACATATGCACATTTTAATATGCAATTTTGGGGTATTTGCATTATATACTTACCTGCAATGTTTGTTTTAGATTTCCTAAAAGTACTTAGAACATATACAGTATGTGCACTAATAGTTCAAGTATTTTGTCTCTCATTCTATTTATTGTTTAATTGTAGAATGCAGAAGCTTGGAATAATTTGTCTTCCGCTTACATCAGATTAAAACAGAAGTAAGTATTTTAATTTTTCTACTGCAAATACAAAACATTTTCTGATTTCTTTATTAGCTTCCTATGGCCATTATAAATTTGATTACCTTTCAAGATTATAAATGATTATGGATGAGTTTCTGGCTCTTAAATGAGCTGATAAGAAACGACCGCACATCACTGGAGTTCCAAATGCCTTTATTAGGATACCCAAGGTGGCACAGTAAAACCCCAACCAGTCCAGGTAGACAGGTTTCACACAGTGCAAATGTGCTTTATCATTAATAATTTTGAATCTACCTGGACTGGTTAGTGTTTTGTTGTGCCACCTTGGGTATCCCAATAAAGGCATTTGGAACTCCAGTGATGTGCGGCCGTTTCTTCTTATCTTGATATCGTTTATGGAGGCGAGCCGGGACTGGCAACTCCATGTGGTGGTTCCATCAGACTCATTCATCTCACCTAGAGCAGCAGATCTTTCTTACCTTCATTCTTCAATGAGCTGCCGCCAGATCATTTCCTGCTCTAAAGCCCACCTCTTTGTTTGTGAGCTGCAGGGCAAGATAACTGAGTGGTCCATTTCGCTACTCCAACCTACAAACCAAGATTGGTCATAATTTGAAGACACATGCAGACTATGATTTCCTCTAAGGTCAGGATAATACCGTTTAATTTATTCCATCATGTTTACTATACACATGCTAGACTCCAAAAAATGAGTCTATGCTCCTACTCAACCTGTTTTTGGTGATGTAGAGATGCTGCAGATGTCTCTGAACTTGTCACTATGTAGATATACTAATATCTTCTCCTATGCAGTGAGACATGATACACTGTTAAGTTTGTTATGCATATCATTGTCATTGTCTAACACAGACTAACAAATCAATAAAACCTATCTTTAACAAAGAAAAAAAAAAACTTTAGTGGATGCCCAAGTTCATCTCTGGTCAAGATCAGGCTTCTCATGTGAAGTGAATACTATTCTTCTTTTGGTCTCATTCTACTATTCCACTGCTTCCTCACCTAAAATATTCTTTTTAGCTAATATATTTTTTGATGACAGCTTACATTGGTTGTAAACCCTTACATACACCCAGTGAAATGACTGGCCCCAGATAATACAGATAGATTAAACAAATCCTCCATATAAGTAGTACCTGTTGATCTTCAGTCTTCTGTCATAATTTATAAAGTTTGTCTGAGCTGTCAGAAGACAGAGGGTGGAGAGCTGAAGTTACACTCTGCAGAGCTCAACGAGGAGAGCTCTAGCTGATTGGGGGGAAGGGAAACAGCACACAGGAACAGAGCTGAAGCTGTCAATCAGCTTGAGATCCCTCCCATCACCTTTTTCTCTTAATGTCAGGAAAATGTAGTGATCCATGCTGATAGCAGAGGAATGAAGCAGCAGATAAAAGTGACACGTAGTGCTCCTAATTGGGACAAGTACACACTATAGAGGAAAATGCTTTGTATCATATTTCATGTCCGAGGTTTATGGCTTTAAGATAAGAAGTTGTTTAGCACAATCCTTTTGGTTTAACGTTTCCATATTGTTGAAATGTTCATTGTTCTTTATATTATACAGTGACTTCCCTTGTGATGTTTTCATGTCATAGAACATTAAATCAGTGGATTTCTTTTTAAACTGAATTATGCCTCGTTTCCACTGAGCGGTATGGTTCGGTACGGTACGCAATTTTTGCCGTTTCCATTGTCAAAAGTTGTGAATGGTACCCTAATTCCGTACCGTACCACTTTTTTGGGACCCTTTCGTTGGGGTACCAAGCACATTAGTACCGTACCAACAGAGTGGAGCTACACTGTTGAGGTACTGTTGAGCTGAGGTACTCTTGGCGGTGGAAACGCAAGCCTGATCAAGGTGTACCGTTCCGAACTGTACCGAACCGAACCGTACCGCTCAGTGGAAACGAGACATTAGTGTGTTTGTGATCAACCCCTGGGCTACCAATAAATAGTCCGGTTGAAAAAAAGACACAAGTCCATCTGGTTTAGCCAATAAAAAAACAAAAAACAGTACCTTACCTACATATCAATTAGTGCTCCAAAAATTAATGATACAAAAGAGTGTTTGGTTTGCTGCATGCACACAATTGTATTCACACAATTCATATAAATAATAAATGAAATCAGTGCCGCGCTACCAATCTCTATATAAAACACATTCTATTATGAAACCTTTAAAAGGCAGATATTCTCACAAACCATATAAAAGTGCAAAAACAGAAAAATAAATTATAAACTAATATGAAAATATCTACTTAAAAATAAATCATGCCAGTTCATATAATTAAACATAAAGAGACAGTTCATTAAATGAAACATAGAAACATAGAATGTGTCGGCAGATAAGAACCATTTGGCCCATCTAGTCTGCCCAATATATCTGAATCCTATGAATAGTCCCTGGCCCTATCTTGTATGAAGGATAGCCTTATGCCTATCCCATGCATGCTTTAACTCCTTCACTGTATTTGCAGCTACCACTTCTGCAGGAAGGTTATTCCATGCATCCACTACTCTCTCAGTAAAGTAATACTTCCTCATATTACTTTTAAACCTTTGCCCCTCTAATTTAAAACAGTGTCCTCTTGTGGTAGTTTTTCTTCTTTTAAATATGCTCTCCTCCTTTACCGAGTTGATTCCCTTTATGTATTTAAAAGTTTCTATCATATCCCCTCTGTCTCTTCTTTCTTCCAAGCTATACATGTTAAGGTCCTTTAACCTTTCCTGGTAAGTTTTTTCCTGCAATCCATGTACTAGTTTAGTAGCTCTTCTCTGGACTCTCTCTAGAGTATGTATATCCTTCTGGAGATATGGCCTCCAGTACTGCGCACAAGACTCCAAGTGAGGTCTCACCAGTGTTCTGTACAGCGGCATAAGCACTTCTCTCTTTCTACTGCTTATACCTCTCCCTATACATCCAAGCATTCTGCTGGCATTTCGTGCTGCTCTATTACATTGTCTTCCCACCTTTAAGTCTTCTGAAATAATTACTCCTAAATCCCTTTCCTCAGATACTGAGGTCAGGACTGTCAAATATTCTATATTCTGCCCTGGGTTTTTACGCCCCAGGTGCATTATCTTGCACTTCTCCACATTAAATTTCAGTTGCCAGAGTTCTGACCATTCTTCTAGTTTTCCTAAATCCTTTTCCATTTGGCCTTTCCCTCCAGGAAGGTGATGTGAAATCCATAATGAAGAAATTTTCCCGTGCACTTCTGTGCTCTCACCTTAGTGAAATGATACAGGGCATGTGTACTCATATCCAGCTTGTTTCCAGCTGATGTCCTGAGAGAGGGTCATATAATGTAGCCTCCACTCACTAGGGTACTCGTATCCTGCCGGGCAGTGCCAGTACTACCAGGGTCGCAGCAGTTACACCAGCAACTGGGCCCTGAAGTTCCACCACTGTGGGGGGCCGCCATCCGCCCGTTCCTCTCCTATTCCCGCTTTGAGGGGCCTGCCTGCCAGCCCGTTCTTCTTCCGCTCCACTGTGAGGGGCCCGCCTGTCTGTTCTCCCACTCCACTGTGAAGGGCCCGTCTGCCTGTTCTGGCTCTGTCAGTGTGAGGGGCCCACCCACCTGCTTGTTTGTTCCACTGCTGGGGAGGGGGAAATGTCCACCTGCTGGCTGCTGAGTGGAGGCTGAGCAGTGACTATCCCTTCACTGTGCCGCCCCGCCTATCCTCTCCTGAAAGAAGCAATGTAGGGAGGCAGTCACTGATATGCTGAAAGGGAGGCTTCCGCTGAGCAGCTGACGACCAATGGAGTAAAGGGGAGGAGCGCTCCCTTTTGCGAGGTGACCCCATGACACAGAGGCATCCTTGGAGTCACGCGACTGACTAAGTGATTAATTGCAAGATGTCAGTGCAACTGATCCCATCCTCCACCACTACTGCTTCTTACCAATTGCTCCCCCACCACCACAGATCTCATCCCTATTCCCCCACCCACTGATCCCAACCCCCTCACCACCACCGTTGCCACTGATCCCACCCCCCCCCACCACCACCGTTGCCACTGATTCCACCCCCCCACCACCACCGTTGCCACTTATTCCACCACCACTGCTACCACTGATTCCACCCCCCCACAACCACCGCTGCCACTGATACCACCCTCCCACCACAACCGCTGCCACTGATCCCCCACCACCACCGTTGCCACTGATCCCACCACCACCGCTGCCACGGATCTCATCCCCCTCACTGGCACTGATCCCACCACCACCACTGCTGCCACTGATCCCACCCCCCTTGCCACTACCGCTGCCACTGATCCCACCCCCCCTCACCACTGCTGCCACTGATCCCACCCCCTTCACCACCAGCACAGTCACTGATCCCATCCACCTCACTGCCACTGATCCCACCTCCCCCACCACCACCTCTGCTACTGATCCCACCCCTCTCACCACCAGTGCCACTGATCTCACCACCAGTGCCACTGATCCCACTCCCCTTCACCATCAGCGCTGCCACTGATCCCATCCCCCTCACCACCACTTCCACTGATACCACCTCCCTCACTACCTCTGCCACTAATCCCACCCCCCTCACCACCACCACTGCTGCCACAAATTCCACCCCCTTCACCACCAGTGCTGCCACTGATCCCACCCCCCGTCCACCCGTGCTGCCACTTATCCCACCCCCCTCACCACCACCACTGCTGCAACGTATACCATCCACCTCACCACCACCACTACTGCCACTGATCTCACCCCCCTCAACACCATCGCTGCCACTGCTGATCCCACCCTCCTTACCACCACCACCGCTGCGACTGATGCCACCCCCCTCACGACCACCACTGCGACTGATCCCACCCCCCTCACAACCACCACCACCCTCAAGACCACCACCGCCATGGATCCCACCCCCTTCACCACCACCACCACGGATCCCACCACCACTATTGCTACTGAGCCTAAGGGGATACTCAGGTGGATGTAAGGGGGCACTCTGGAAGTACTGTTTTAGTACCTCCAGAATGCCCCCTTATATCTTCCAGAGTGCTCCCTTATATCCTCCAAAATGCCCCCTAGTAATAGTAAGGTCAGTGACAGAAATACCAGGGTCTCAAAGGTCACACTTGCGACTGGGCCCTGGTGATCCGCCACCATGTGGGGGCCTCAAGACGGCAGGAGGTGGCCCACTACAGAACATGAGAAAGGGCCCTGGGGTGTGGTCGGTGTATGGCCTGAGCACTGACAGGCTGACCCCCCACCCCTTCAACCTCTGCAACATTCATACGTCTATTTCCCAAAAACAACCTCTGGACATGACGCTGAGCACGTACACTCAATTTCTTTGGTTGACCATGGTGAGGCCTGTCCTGAGTGAAGCCTGTCCTGTTAAACCGCTATATGGTCTTGGCCACCATGCTGCAGCTCCGTTTCAGGGTTTTGGCAATCTTCTTATAGCCTAGGCCATCTTTATGTAGAGGGGGGGCCTTCATGGTTTCTTGCACATGGGCCCTGAAGGTTGTAATTACACCTCTGCTGCTGGGTATACCTCCTGGAGAATGAGTATGCTGGCGAGTGAGAGTCTACATTACAAGACTCTCTCTCAGGATATCAGCTGGAAACAATAAGCTGAATATGAGTACACATGCGCTATATTATATCACTAAGGTGAGAGCACAGAGATGCACTGAAAGTGGTCATAAAAGCACTGGAAATTTCTTCATTATGGTTTTCACATCGCCTTTATTTAATGAACTGTCACTTTATGTTTTAATTATATGAACTGGCACGATTATTTTGTAGATATTTTCATATTAGTTTATAGCTTATTTTTCTATTTTTGTACTTTTATATTGTTTGCAGGAATATTTGCATTTTATAGGTTTCATGATAGTAACACGTGTTTTAAATAGAAATTGATAGCAGAGCACTAATTTCATTTATTATTTACACTAAATAAGTTGCAAATACTCACTTTTCCTTTTACTCCTTTGCAGCTCTTTTCAGCCACTGGTCCTAGGAAAGAATTCCTGTGTAAGCCGTGTCAGTCATTCTACCCAGAGCTTACACAGGGCTGCTTACTCTCCCTCCTTTGCCCATATGGGACAGCTGCCTGACTGAACAAAAAAAAAACTGAGCTATGCATGGCAAGATTTACACCAGAAGGCTCCCGTCACACCTGAGCATATAGTTTCAGGGATGTTTTGCAGGTGTTTGGAGGCAGGCATTGACATCTAACAAAAACGTCTGTAATCTGCCAAAAAAGAAGCTAATGTACTTTTTTGAGCTTCAGGCGTTTTGCTTTAGGTGACAAAACGCTCAGATGTGAACAGGGGCCATTGAAATGAATGGGATTTTGCTTGTTCGGCATTGTAAGACTTCAGAGATGAGCGTTTTACAAGCTGAAAAACGCTCAGGTGTGAACAGGGCCGAAGTGCTGGGGAATAGTTGAGCTATGCTCCAGCTGGGCTCCAGGGTAAATATGTTGCATTTTTGCAAAAGAAAGTAATTTTGCTTGGGGCAGATGCACATTACTTAAAGGGATAACATTTTATCTGAAAAGTGTTCACCAGGGTTTAGATTTACTTTCATTTTTACCCACTTTTCATTGTATTAGAAAGATATAGCAGCTTAGGTATCATACCTACAGTTCAGTGGCAGTTTGCAGAGTACTGCTTAAGCCATCTGTCCATTCCATGAAAATCTGTAAAGCCTCGTACACACTATAAGAAAATCGGGCAAACGTTTTCGTCCAAAGAATTTTCATACGATTTTCGTATATTGTGTACACAACTTTCTTCAGCCGATTCAGAATTTTCATATGAAAATTCTCGAAGGGACAAACTCCAAAATTTTTTCTTGTACGGAAAAGAAAGAAACGATTTTCGTTTAATGTGTACTATTTTCGTACAATTTTTTTACAAGAAAAATCAGAAAAGAAAGACTGCGCATGATCAGAAACAATAAACAACAAAAAAAAAGCCTTTTTCGTACCAGAATTTTTGTACAAATTTTCCTTCATTGGTTCAGATTTGCTATGAAACAACAAGGAAAATAGTTCACCTGTGCCTAACTGGTAGGTGGTTAGATACAGTTTCTGTGGGGTTAATGTAAGTACTTTAGCTCCTCTCACAGAGTTCTATGATTTATCTTGTTATGTTGTAGCATCTGAGAGTGATATGTTCCAAATGATATGGGTTATATTTCAGAAACATGTGCCTCTAATTTGCTCTTTATGTGTTCCTTTTTATTCATGTGGTGCTATTTGGATCAGCTACATTGTTAACAAATCACTTTGAACTTTACTGGGATGCAATAAGGATCTTGTCTGAGCCTATAACACAATATAAATCTCAATCCTAGAAAACATTTCATTCTTTATTTACATAAAGTGAGATTTCCTCAATTTGTGATGTCAGTGCTTGTACTCTAATAGAACTTCTTAGGGGGTGAAGCCAAAAGACTGTGTTATAGATGTTTAAACAACATACCTGCCCTATCCCACTACTCCAGTGATCCCCAGTTTCTTCTGGGTCCCTCACTGAGCAGCTACTCTGCTTCATTCTGAACACAGGCCAGCTACTCAGCATGAACACCATTCAAATAATTGCTCTGCCCTGCTTCACCTCATCCAATCAGAGAATGCTTTGTGTTTAGCAAAAAAGCAATATATTGCCTATCAGTGTTGTTTTTGGCATCAAATTTTGATTTAGTTTTAGTCAAAGTCTTTGGATTAAAGTCCCATTTTAGTCATCTACAATTGTTTTAGTTTTAGTCATATTTAAAATCTGCAGTACATTTTTGTCAACTAAAATCTAATGGGTTTAGTTAAATTGTAATGCATTATTTAAACATTTCTCCCAAATTTCCAAACTCATTATGTACTCCTGGAGTAAAAAAAAAAAATCGAATATATTATTATTTATGGTATTAAGGTCTGAACAAACTCACAGATACAGATTTTGCCACTCTGGACGGTCTGAGCAAGGCCTGTAATGCTGAACAGTGCTCTGGACGGTGGTCTGAGGAGGCCTGTAATGGACAGATTGCTCTGGACATGGGCAGTCTGAGGAGAAGGCCTGTAATGCATTGCACACATCGCTCTGGAAGGTCTGAGGAGGTTTGTAGTGCACGTTGCCCTGGACGGTGGTCTGAGGAGGCCTGTAATACAGTGCTGCTCTGGATGGTCATCTGCAAAAGTCTGTAATGCTGCACAGTGCTAACTGGCAACTGCAGTGCTAAGCATAATTCAGACTTGCTTGCTGGTAGCAGAAGCACTCACGGGCACTGCACAGGTGGAGCTCCATGGAAACTGGAAGTTCACGAGGGTAAATGTCCCTCCAAAACATTTTTGTTCATCACCGAAAACATAGTTACATAGTAGTTGAGGTTGAATAAAGACAATAGTCCATCCAGTTCAACCTGTGTAGGGCCGTAATCATCTCCGATACCCCTTAATGTTCTGATCCATGAGATGTATGTCCAAGAGTCTTTTGAAAGTAGTCATACTTCCCACAGAAACTACCTCTTGTGGTAGAGAATTCCACAATCTTGTAGCACTAACAGTAAAAAAAAACCTGCGTTGCCTGAGGTTAAAACGCTTCTCCTCTAATCACATTGTATGCCCTCGAGTCCTCATGCAATCCTTGCGACTGAATAGCTTTTTTTCTATGCTGAGATCACCTTTGAGGTATTTATAAATTGCTATCATGTCCCCTTTCAGGCATCTCTTCTCCAGGGAGAATAAATTAAGCAATTGTAGACGCTATTCATAATTAAGGTCCTCCAATCCCCTAATTAGTTTAGTTGCCCTTCTCTGGACTCTCTCCAGCTCCAACACATCCCTCCTGAGGACTGGTGACCAGAACTGGACAGAATACTCCAGATGTGGTCGGACCAGAGTTTTATAAAGTGGTAGGATTATAGTTTTATCTCTGGAATACATCCCTTTCTTTATGCATGCTAATATTCTGCTGGCTTTGGCAGCTGCCGCTTGACATTGCATGCTATTGCTTAGTCTATCCTCTACCAAGACTCCCAGATCTTTCTCCATTTTTTATTTCCACAAAGGTCCCCCCCCCCCCCTAAAGTGTATTGTGCTTTTATGTTTTTAGTCCCTAAGTGCAAAACCTTACATTTCTCCAAATTAGATCTCATTTGCCATGTCGTTGCCGTCGTTGTTATTTTGTTCAGGTCATTCTGTAGGATATCTGCTTCATGCTGTGCAGGTATTGCCCTGCCCAATTTTGTGTCATCTGCAAAAACTGATATAGAACTAATGATCCAGTCCTCAATGCTGTTTATGAATAAATTGAACAAGGTTGGTCCCAGGACTGAGCCTTGGGGGACCCCACTTACCACCCCAGACCATTCTGAGTATGCGCTATTTATTACCACCCTTTGGACACCCCCTTTTAGTCAGTTCCATATCCAAGAGCAAACCTTGTGGTCGATGCCTGCAGACCTTATTTTATAAATTAAGCGCTTGTGGGGAACTGTATCAAACGCCTTAGCGAAATCTAAGTACACCACATCCACTGGTCTGCCCCTATCTAGCTCACTGCTCACCTCCTCGTAGAATGTTAAGAGATTGGTTTGACAAGAATGGCCATTTGTAAACCCTTGCTGATTACTGCTGATGATGTTGTTGTCTTTAGCAAACTCTACGATATAGTCCCTTATCATCCCCTCCAGAAGTTTACATACTATCGATGTCAGACTGACCGGCCTATAATTTCCTGGGACATGCCTCTGCCCTTTTTTGAACATCGGTATCACATTAGCTTTCCTCCAATCCCCTGGTACATTTCCTGTCATAATACTGTCAGCAAAGATCAGGAACGGTGGTCTAGATATAAGTTAACTTTATCCAGCCTTTCCCTGATTTTACTCTCTGTTAGCCATAGCTGAAAGTCCTGTGTATTACTACTAACCATACAGTCATGGTCAGTGTACCCCTCCTTTTCCTGTGTAAAGACTGAGGAGAAAAAAGCGTTCAGCACGGTTGCCTTTTCAGTGTCCTCTGTAACCATCCTCCCATCATCGTTAAGTGTGAAATATGCTCTGCCCTAGTTTTTTTGCTGTTAATATATATAAAGATTTTATTTGGGTTCTTTTTACTATCCGCTATTTGTCTCTCAAAGTTGATTTTAGCCATTTTGATTTTGGATTTACTTTTCTTATTTGCCTCCTTGTTTTGCTCGAAAGCCCTCTGATTTATATTTCTTGAAGGCCATTTTTTTTAATCCTAATATGTTTTTTTTAACATTACGGTTTAGCCAGCCAGGTTTGGCTTTGTCTCTTCTAAATTTATTTCCCATAGGAATGCACTGCGAGATGCATTTGTTTAATATGTTCCTAAAGCATTCCCATTTTTCCTCCGCGGACAGTGTTCCTAGGGTTTGGTCCCAGTTTACCCTTTCTATCATTGAGCACAGTTTGGGAAAGTTTGCCCTTCTGAAGTTTAGGGTTCTTATGTTCCCCTCTTGCCTTGTTATATTATTTACGCTAAATGTGATCATCCTGTGATCGCTAAAGCCCAAGTTGTCCTGGACTCATATCTCCGAGATTAGGTCTGGGTCATTAGTGATCAATAGATCCAGCACTGCATTTTCTCTAGTAGGAGAATCCACCAACTGAGACATGTACTTGTCCTGTAAGGTTCCCATGAAGAGACGGGCCTTCTGTGAGTGTGTTGTTCCCTCTTCCCAGTCAATGTCGGGATAATTGAAGTCCCCTAATATGATGACTGATCCCAGTTTTGCCACTTTACCCAACAGTGATATAAATTCCAGCTCTACCTCCTCCCTTTGGTTGGGTGGCCTATAGCAAACACCCACAATTACTTTTCCCTTTACTTCTTCCTTCTGGAGCTCTACCCACACGGATTCTAATTCCATACTCATCCCTTCCATAATATCACTCCTCTTTATCACCCTAAACGGAATTGAATTTGTGGTGTACTTTTCATTTTGTTTTCATCACGTAAAAAGGCCGCCGACGAAAATTTTGGCGAAAATGTTTTCGTTTACGAAATTAACACTGTTGCCTATCCGTAACTTGTTTTACTATTTGCTGCTAGAAAATGGCAAATCTAAACAAAACATCAGCTTTCTACAACTACTGTGCGGATGAGCTGGAAAGATCAGATTACACAGAACAGGAATATGCTGTTTTTTCGTATCTCCAAGCAGTGTAAAGGCAGACTGACCATCTGGCATAGAGCACATCAGCCACCTCTCTAAGGGTCATGGATGATCTACGGAGAGGGGTGGAACCTTGTGCCATGGCCTGCTTTGGGGTCCTGGTAGTGTTTGTCCCTTTCTGGGTTGAACACCCAGCTCTCCTGTCGGCAGTCCCGAACAATCTTGCAGGGCCTAGTTTGACAGTTCCCTGCAGTAACTGTCAGATTGACATGTCAGCGGTTCAGCACTGGGAACAGCAGGGAGGAGTAGGCACCCAGAGATCTGGAACTAGGAAGGTTGATTCTACCAGGGCCTGGCCTACCCCTAAACCAAAATTTCTCTTTAGTTTATCGACGGACACAGCGCTCCATAAATCATAACTAGTGGGTTATATTGCCTCCTCCAGGAGTAGGACTAAGCAGAACAAAAAACACCTGGCTGCGCCCATGAGCCGTCCTCAGCTGGTATATAACCCCCCTCTAGGTAATCAGTTTAGTAGCAAGCAGTATTAGAAGTATCAGAACTCCATAGAGGGGTGGGTGCTGTGTCCGTCGATGAACGAAAGAGAAATGGATTTTACGGTAAGTTCGACGGACTCAGCGCTTCATAAATCACTATTGCTTCTAGCAATTTTCTCCTTCCTTACATCTTTTTTTTTCTCTCTGGAGATCTACAATCAACTGCCGGGCTGGGCGACGGGCTGTATAATCTAGATCCAGCAGTCCCCCCAGCCCAGCCAGCGACCACGTGCAGACCGCAGCTACACGCTAGGTCGCCCGTGACAGCCTCATGGACAGAGGCTGGCCCGCGAGTTAAACATCTCGCTGGGTTGCATACGACCGGGCTTGGGACTGAGTCACTGCAGTCCCTTGGCCGACAGCTCCACTATTTCGGCGGCGAGAAATTCTGTCTGGAGCATTACCCGCACCACAGAAGGATAAGTACAGTCCCCCCCTCTCCCCTTTTGGTGGTTTCCTTTGGGGTGGATGCGGGTAACCTCCAGGGACAGTCAGACCTACCTGCAGGTTCCCTCCTCCCATTCTTAAATCCCTCACTGAGCTGGGCCTCCCCCACTCCAATTTCCCCATGTCTGGACCTAGAGCCTGGTGGGGGTCCCAGGGCAGAGAATGCAGCAGAGACCCCTGGGATCTCCCCCCGCTAACCCCCACTCAGTAAAGGTCCTGGGATAGTGTGTATCCCGCCCTGGTAGTCTGGAGGGGTGAAAACAAGAGAAAAGCTCACCGACCTAGTGCAATATCAATAGACATTTAGTGGAAAATTCACAAACGTATGCTGAAAGTATGCATATAAAAACTGCTTTTGCAGTCAGGAGACCTCCAGGACAAGAATGCTTTTCAGTAAAGCAGAAGGACAGGAAGGCGTCCGTGGTGATGGGGCTGACGCGTTTCAAGGGAGAACTCTCTTCATCAGAGCCATGCACTGTGACATTGCACTGGGTCGGTGCGCCCTTCTCGTTTATGTTTTCAGTCCATATGGATACCCATCGTCCTGTGAGGGCAGCAAGAGCCTAGATGCCAGCAATACAGCTGTCCCTTTAATGCAGCACTTGAGTGCAGGAGATTTTACTTGTTTTTGTGCTAGTCTGGAGGGGTCCCAGTGTAGGAGACCCCTAGGTGCGTGTCCTGCTTTTTACAGTATGAGTATAGTGCAGCGGGGTCCCAGTGCAGAGACTGGTCCAGCAGAGTTTCCCCTAAACATGTGTCCTACCTTCAGGGGAGGGTCCTGACAGCATGCTTCATTGTTTGTAGCTGATGGTGGCCATTTTCCCTTAGTCTGGCTGGTCTCTGGTTGGCGACCATGTTTGTGTAGTCGGATGATGTAATGGGGGCCATTTTCCCTTCGTCTGGGAGATGCTGGAGACAACTGAAGCTTTGTGGTGTAGCCGAAGCTCCTCCTCTTCCTCCTTAGTTTTCTCTTCCTGTGCGTGGGACATATGAACAGAGATAGTGTCCATGATGATGGTAAGTTCGAATTCTCTGCGCTCCCCTGGTCGGTAGGGTGAGTCTTTTGGGGTCCCTGTTATCTCTCTCTCTCTGCTGATAGGTACCCTGAGCCTTGAGGGTATCCTTTAGTGGTGCCAAAAGATTGTTTTTGTACTGCAAGGTCTTCCTTTCCTTATGGAGCCACAGGGTCATATCTCCCCCTCTGACCCCCCCTCATGGAGGTGGCAGGTCTCTTGGAACCCCAGCTTCCTGAATTGCTGAACTGACAGCGGTCCTGCAGTCCCGGGTGGAAGTGGCATGTGGGCAAAGGCCCAGGAGGAAGCGTCCCCAGCCTTCTCCTGCTCAGGCTGTCTCATTTGATTCTGAGCCTGATGCCGCCATGGACACGGCCTGTCCAGGGGGAATTAATATCACACCCCCAGATCCATCCAATAGTGAGCATGGAATGAAAAAGTGCTGGTAAATGCACTTATCACTGCAGTGTGTGAAACTTTAAAAATGGAGGATGCGGCTGATGTAGCCACGGACGTGGCTGTGTCGTTTGGTACGCACCAGTCGCCTCTTACTCTAAAGATGTTTCTGTATGTGCCTTATTGTGACAGGTTTTCCTGTAAGGAATGGGAACAACCAACATTTCCCTTTGTGGTCCCCAAACGTTTTGCTGTACGTTACCCTTTTGAGGAGTCACTTTTAAAAAAGTGGGCTAGTCCACCGGTGGTGGACCCTCCTGTTTCCAGGTTGAATAAAGCAACCATGATCCCAGTAGAGGAATCCCCATCCTTTAAGGACCTGGCTGACAAGAAAGCGAAGGTTGGGGCACGCAGCATGTTTACTATGGCCGGTTCGGCATTGCGACCAGTCGTTGCCTCAGCCCTGGTGTTTCTGACCCTAACTGAATGGGCCAAGCTTTCCTCGACAGGGCCTGGGGGTGAGCAGGTCCCCACTGCTTATATTGATTTAGCGGACCAGTTGGTCCATGGGCTGCAGTTTATTTGTGATGCAGCTTTGGATACAGCTCCTGTGCTGTCCAAACTTTCTGTTTCAGCGGGGGTGATTAGGCGCTTCCTGTGGCTTAAGAATTGGCCCACAGACCAAGCCTCTAAGAAAGCTCTCATTGATCTGCCCTTTCAAGGCGATCTCTTGTTTGGGGCTACCCTGGATGATATCATTAAGGGTATCACGGGAGGGAAAAGTACCTTCCTGCCACAGTCAAGGAAAGGGAAGGAGCTTCGCCGCAGACCGGGGCGCTCCTTCTCAGCTCATAGAAAATTATTTTGTGCTTCTGTGACAGAGAATACAGGAAATACATCTTTCAAATCTTCCCAGGGAGGTTCCAAGCATCTTTGGTTTGGTAAGCCTAGAGCTACCGTGTTTCCCCCGAAAATAAGACCTACCCAGAAAATAAGACCTCCTGTTATTTTCGGGGAGGGCTACAAAATAAGCCCTACCCCGAAAATAAGCCCTAGTTTAGTGTTTGTAAAATACTAGAATCCACTTTATTACTGTTTTCTATAATGTCCAGTTTGTGTTTCTGTAATCTAGTTGTGTGAAATGCCTTCAGTATAGCGCTGCTCGGCTCTCAGCTGATCTCCCGCTCTGCTCTCCATCTCTTCTCATAGCTGTCAGCTGAGACAGAGAAGGAAGAGCAGCGGGAAATCAGCTGAGCGCCGGGCGCTGTACAGAAGGTAAGTCACACAATTATAATATAATGCTTGGCACTTCCGTGACCCGCTCTGAGATTCCCTGCTGACAGCTCTGAGAAGAGAAGGAGAGCAGAGCGGGAGATTAGCTGAGCGGCGCTGTACCGAAGATCTTTCACACTATTCGATTACAGAAACACACTGGACATTATATATAACCGTAATAAAGTGGATTCTAGGATTAGAATCACATAATCACATTACACATAAGACCTACCCTGAAAATAAGCCCTACTGTGTCGTTTGGTGCCAAATTTATTATAAGACCTGGGCTTATTTTCGGGGAAACACGGTAGCTTCTCCGGACCCGCAGACAAGACCCCTTCAGAATGAAAGTCTGAAGGGGTCATTATTGGGGTGGGGTGACATCTTTGGTGGTTTCCGACCCGTGGACTTCTTTGGTGGGCGTCAAGGAGATCCGCAAAATGTTTCTTTTGGGGGTACCCAGAAAGAGGGACAAAGCTTGTCCTTTCCAGGTTTTTTTTTTCAGATCCTGAGTCTCCTTGTGCAGATTTAATTCCTGCCAAGGTTCAGGTGATGTTTGAACTACATAAGGTCCCCCCCTATCCCTGTCCAGCGAATTGATTTACCTAGGTCTGATTCTTTTTCTGACCAGGGTAATCCTTCCTCTGCACAAACTTCAGGGACCACAGGCTGTGATTCACCGGCTGCTGTCACACAGAGAAATCTCTCCCCCATTTTGCATACAGGTTCTGAGTCTGGTGGTATCCACCTTCAAGACAGTTCTGTTTGCACAGTATTACATGCAGCTTCTTTAGCAGTTTCTTCTCCACAGGAGGATACCGAAGTTCGTGACGAGGTCACGGGGTCCTCTGACGGCGTCCAAGAGCCATGGTAAGGCCAGTATCATCCTCAGTTAAGGCTTCTTCCGCAGCTCCTGCGAGGAATCAAGAGCGAGGATCTTCCAATCATCCTGGTGGCTGTAAAGGTCCCTTGGGGGCTTCCTCTCAGAGAAGACCAGTTGTCCCAAGGGCTGATCTACCATCCTGCTTTACAGTCGCTGGTTTTAATGGCTTAGCTATTGAAAGCCAGGTACTGAGGGATAGAGGTCTGTCTGGATCAGTGATCCCTACTTTGGTGAAGGCGAGGAAGTCGTCTTCCAGCAAGATATACCATCATATGTGGAAAGTGTACATTTCTTGGTGCGAGTCGATTGACACTCATCCTCGATCCTTTTCTGTGGCTGGTATCTTAACCTTTCTTCAAAAAGACGTTCATCAGAAGTTGACCTTGAGTACCATCAAGGGCCAGGTGTCTGCCCTGGTAATCTTCTTTCACCGACCCCTAGCCACACACTCTTTAGTTCGTACTTTCATTCAGGAGGTTCGACATGTGGCTCCACCTGTACAGTCTCTTTTGCTGCCATGGGATTTAAATTTAGTACTTTTGGTTGTCCAGAAAACTCCATTTGAGAATATTCGGGAGATTCCCTTCCCTACATTATCCCTGAAGGTGATATTCTTGGTGGCTATTACCTTGGCCCGCAGTATATCAGAATTGGCGGCATTATCCTGTCGCAATCCCTATTTAGTTGTTCATCACTGTCCATCATTCATGCCCAAAGTTGTCTCTGATTTCCATTTAATTGAGGACATTGTGTTGCCTTCCTTGTGTCCCAAGCCGGGTCATCCCAAGGAATTTGCTTTTCATACCTTGGATGTGGTTCAAGTGATTCGGGTGTATCTCGCATCTACTGAGTCTTTTGGAAAGGTCAGACTCGCTTTTTGGGGATTCTGACAGAACAAGAAAAGGGCTGGCCACTTCAGCTACTATATCCAGATGGATCAGACCGACGGTGACTCAGGCCTATTCCATTAAAAGTCAGGTTCCACCTTTCCCTGTCACAGCGAATTCTACTCGGGCGCTGAGTGCTTCTGGGGCCTTCCATCATCAAGCTTCATTATCGCAAGTTTGCAAGGCGGCCACTTGGTCGTCCGTGCATACCTTCATAAAATTCTATATGGTAGATACTTTGGCATCTGCGGATGCTTCTTTTGGCCGCAAAGTTTTGCAGGCTGCTTTTTAAGAGGGGTCGTTCCCTCTTAAAGGGTGTTTTTTCTTTAAACCTTTATTTTTCATACGGGGCTCCTGTGACCCAGTTAAGGCTCCTATGTCCTTGTTAAGGGCTCTTATGTTTAGTCTTGGGTTATTTTCCCCACCCCATATTTTTCTTTTGGCACTGCTTTTGAACGTCCCCTAGTTATGATTTATGGATCATTGTGTTCGCCGATGAACGAAAGAGAAAATCTGATTTAAGTTGTTACCGTAAAATCAATTTCTCTGAGTTCATTGACAGACACAGCACCCACCCCCTCTATGGAGTTCTGATACTTCTAATACTGCTTGCCACAAAACTGATTACCTAGAACAGAGAGGGGGTTTTATACCCGCTAAGGACGGCCCATGGGCAAAGCCAGGTGTTTTTTTGTTCTGCCTAGTCCTACTCATGGAGGAGGCAAAATAACCCACTAGTTATGATTTATAGAGAGCTGTGTCCGTTGATGAACTCGGAGAAATGGATTTTACGGTAAGTACAAAAATCCCATTATTGGTTACATCATTCCTTGGTATAGCTGGCTATAGTAGGATGCTGGGATGCAACTATAGTGGCTCAGCTGAACCCGTGACTGATGGGAAACTGACTAAAATAGCGTCCTTGGCACCAGCGTGTAAGAAGGACCGTCCTGCTCTGATGGAGGTGCTGGCCATTGCACCTGGGACACGGGACTCAGAATTCAACTGTCTGGTCCTGGCACACACCGATGCCACTATCTTTGGGTCAGGTGCAGCCCTGGGCCAGAGGGATGAGAAAGAAGAGGAATATCTCTTTCTCTACTTATGCAGGAAGGCACCTTCTAGACAGTTAACATATGCCATCCTTGAACAGAGGTGTCTTGCGATCAGGTGGGCACCACAGAAACTGCCATGTTATCCAGGTGGTTACAGGCCTATCGTAAAACTAGGACCAAATCCATTAAGGATACCCGGGACTAATGGGGATCGTAAAAGGCATTCATAGAGCTCTGCCCAATGCAAAACTTAACAAATCCACACACGATTCATAAACTCAGACAGGAACATGACACTTTAATAATAAGTATATATTTAAATAAGGGAAGTTGTGCTGAACAGGTTAAGGTCATACATGACTGCGTTAAAACATACAAAGAAGAAAGCTGTCAGATGCCTTGCCTTCTGGGTGACAGGTTTATCTGAGCTACCCTGCGTTTAGTATCCCTGGACCCGAAATTCAGTGCTTAACAATAATCTTATCAGTTTCAAGAATGCAATATTGGAAGATATGAATAGTGGAAGGGAGGGACCTGATATTGTCATAAAACCAGGACAGCCCATGGACACTACGTTTTGTTGGTCAGGGGCATCTGTCAACACTCCTTTGATCCCAGAGAAAAAGGGAGATGTCTAACCAGTTGTGAGCTCTCATGTACCATCAAAGCAGAAACATCTGTCAAGTTTGAGAACCGATATCACCTGGCTCATCTAACAAAGAATCTCTCTTGAAAAGTGCTACTGTATAAGATAAATCCTATGAACTTACCTGTCTGTAGTGGCAGTGTAGGTTACAAACGATTATTCTAAAATCATAATTGGTATTGCTAGAATTACAGGCTTCCTCCTGCTCGGTCCAGAAACGGGGGTGGTGGCAGTTAAAGCTTTAATTGATTAATTAGCCCAGTGACAATCGCTCTCAGGCTGCTGGCACTCAGATTGTGGTCCCACAAGCAGGAAAATCTTTGTGCAGAGTACAGCTGAGAGTGGCATTGTTGCATAAGTGACAGCATGGTGTGAGGTTGGCTGGTCCTTGGTCACGAGTTAGTGAGAAGGGGAGGGATCTGATACTTGCGTCCGTCACAGAACCATCAGCCTTGTGCAGATAAAGGAGAAGAGTTGGAGACATCCCCCACTAAGTCTCCAGATCAGTGTTAATTTCGTCGACTAAAACCGACTAAAATGTTTTCGGCGACTAACACAATTCAGATGACTAAAATACGACTAAAACTAAAAGGGCATTTTAGTCTTAAGACTAAAATACGACTAAAACTAAAATGGCATTTTAGTCAAAAGACTATAACTAAAACTAAATCGAAATTTGCTGCCAAAATTAACACTGGTGCATGCTCAAAGCTTAGTACCATAAATAACATATTCGATTTTTCACTCCAGGACCAGCAGTAGTATATAATGAGTTTGGAAATTGTAGAGAAATGCTTAAATAATGCATTACAAATTACAATTAAACTACACCCATTTGATTATAGATGACTAAAATGAGTTTTAGTCGACTAATATGTAGGACGTTTTAGTCGACTAAAATATACTGGAGTTTTAGTCGACTAAATACGACTAAAACTAAAACACTTGCAGAAGACTAAAATGGGACTAAAACTAAAATGCCATTTTAGTCCTAAGACTAAGACTAAAACTAAATTGAAATTTGCTGCCAAAATTAACACTGCTCCAGATAGAGGAAATTGACTATCTCGGTACCCAAACCTTTACAAAATCATAATATAAAAAGATAATATTTTATTGATACAAAATGTAAAAAATAATACAGTATCCAGATATATTAAAATATTGTGATCCCTGGGCTATGTAGTGTGTAGAATGCATTTACAAGAGTACTGCTGGGATGTAAATGTATATTCCTCTTTTCCTCTTAGGTATTTTTATGTGTGTACCCAGCGCTATCTAAGCATAAGGTGCTTAAAATGTATCTCTATTCATTATTTGTGCGGAAACATAAACATAATATTTAAATCACAATACATAATACTTTTAAAATATTAAAGTGCAATCAGTGCAAAGAATGTGCATGAACAATAAGACCTTTAAAGTGCTGGTTACTTATTCTTCCAGTGCCAGTATGTTCCAACAAGTGCCGTTGTGCTCCCCTCCTTTTGTGCCCTTACTCACCGACTAGTGATGGGTTAAACGCCTGTGTTTCAAAAATAATCACAAACAAACATACAAAACTGGCCAAAGTCAGTGGATCAACGCTCACTGATGCCTGCCGATAATGATGGAAATTAATAAAGATAACAATAAAAAGTGCATAAAAGTAAAACATTAAAATAAAAATAAAAACATGAACAACATTGTCAACAGGCCTGAGCTGGCATATGTCCAGAGTAAATGGAAGGGGATAGAGGACATTCCAGTAAATATGACAGCCAAGACACTGTCACATGAGTCCAAGGAGGAAGGGAAGGCATCCGGCAGCTCCTGTTTGAGGTGTTTTATGATTAATAAATGTGCTTTTAAAACTCCTTTCACTGACCTGGCGCCCTTTGTTTTCCATTGTATTTCAAAAATAATCCTCCAGTAACAACAATTTTTTTTCTCTTTCTTTTGTGACTCCAGCAGGTAGGTCATATGTGTGTAGGGAGATAGAATCACGAGAAATCCATAGTGTAATTCTGTTTTTATTGTTAAAAAAACATACAAAAGCCAATTGCGCACTTACAAAACTCTCCTCATGCATGTGAGCATATAATGACGCCGTTCTGGAATTCAAAAGTCACAGTTTGCGTTCCAAAAAGCAGACGTAACATAACCAGAAGTATCCACCAGCTTAATGCATTTTGCTCCACCCAGGAAGCCTCCTCAGATGCTGAGATACAGAGATAAAAGCAACAAACTCAGATTCCAGACATATATTCTTGATCATATAAAAACAAATTACACTGATATGATAATACTTTCAGGAGTGTACTAGGAGTAAATGATGTAAAGAATCTTCAGTGTACAGAAGGCTTCTCTACATTTTTCGTGGACAATTCCGCTTCTGCAGGAGAAATAGTGTTTAATACCATCTGTAACAAAAGCATAGTAAAAAATAACAATGGGCTCAAAATATACAAGTAACAATGCATATAATAACAATGATAAGTATGGGGGGATGGTCAGGAGATTGCTTACCCATTAGGGCCAGCACTGGAGGGTGGCCAAGCAAACGCGTAAGTTAGTACACCGCACAACATCTAAAATTAGAAAATGTATGGCAGAAGTTTAACTGACTGTACTAAGCTTCACTTCCCTTGCTTAAATAGATGCTAAGGCAAAGAAAAAAAAAGGAGCAGGAAGGGGAAAAATAGTAAAGGAAAATGAAAAGGGGGAGGAGAAAAACAGGAGAGGGGTGGGAAGAGGATAGGAAAGGAAAAAAATGGAGCAAGGGGAGGGGGTAATAAGGGGAAAAACAAACAGCGGGAGGGAGAGAGAAGGTAGGAAGAAGATGGGGGGGGGGGATAAGAGGAGACAAGAACAAGAGGTTTTGCACCACACAAAACAATCCCATTATTCATACCTGAGGTATAGCAAAGTAGCTCAAAATGTCAGGGAAGGAGAAGTGGAAAAAGGGGGAGCCGTGGTCACCCCTAGGGGTGAGCTGGTCACCACGGGTTACTCTCCAGAGGTTTGTCTCATTTGGTCCATAACAAGAAGCCCACTCGTCCTTGGTAGGGCTAAAACAGTAGTGTGATGTTCCTATAGGTATAAAAAAAATTCTATATGGTAAAGTATATGTTATGTGGGTACCTGATAACAGATATGTAACAATCAAAGCATGGGGACATTCCACCCGCCCCAAGGGACAACAGGTCCCATCATGACAAAAGCTTTTTGCAAAGCCAAAGTGTGAAGCACGATAAAGCTAACTTCCACAGAGATCCCAAATCCTTCAAACATAAGGGCACCCAAGAACTACATAACAAGCGCTGGTCAATTACAGTACCCACCTGGGAAAAACCATACAACTTGTGTTCCACTGGCAGCAGCCACCACAATGGGAGGTCGCCAACTGCACACAATAAATAGCCCTCAACTTGGCAACAGCCCACACAGCAACCGCCGCATTGCCCATGCATAGAGATTATGCGCACTCATCAGGAGCGCGGTCAGCGATCCCGGATGCGATCAATGCAGGCAAGGGAGCGAATCAAGGCCAAACCGCTAAAGAACTGCCCCTCACCCATCACATGCCCACCGAGGGGGATCCAAGCAGCGCACTGCACCAAGCTGTCCATGGGTGCGAGCCCTCTAAAAGCAACTGTGACCAATTAAATAAGGAGAGAACAAAAACAAAATATCGATAGCTGGATAAATATTTGAAAAAATGTACAATATACATAATATTTTAGGCACAAAGGACCAAATTAATTATAAGCAGAAACTTAACAAAAATGACAGAAACAAAGAGGCTATAGTCAGCATAGTCTCCTCTCCCTCCCTTTTCTTTCTTTCCCTACCCCTTTCCCCCTCCTTTTTTCCTCATCCCCCTTTTTCTTTTTCCTTTACTATTTTTTCCCCTTCTCGCAACTTTTTTTTCTTTGCCTTCCTATCCCACTCCTGGAACAAAATTGAATCTGGCTGAACACTGCTCAGCCATTTACAGGGAGCTTTGTATTCTATCAGCCAATCAGCAGATATCAAAGATCACAAAATTCCCTGTAAGTGGCCAAGCAGCGCTCAGGTCGGCGTGATTTTATGGTAGGTTACTTTAGCATTACCCGTACAACAATTTAAACATATAAATCTAACAATCCTGTCTGCAAACAGATGGCACGAAAATGACTATAGTGACTTTTATAGCCAGAAAATCATATTCTGGCAACATTCTCTTTCTTCATGTCTAAACTACCAGCTTACCTACCTCTGCCCAGTGAGTGTGCTGTCAGTGGCCACTGAGGTGAAATGTGTTAGAGCATGTACTCCTGCTTGCTGTGATACAATAGAGAAGTTTTCCTGCAGTCCATTGGGTATTCATGGGAATGACAGTTGGCAGGGCTACTTTGTCACAACTACAAGGCTGGTGTATTGATATACTACTATTTTAGTTTGCTACTATTGTCCTAATACTCTTTTATGGCTACAAGGCTAATGTACTGATTTACCACCATTTTAGTGAGGGTTACTATTATGCTTTTCATTCAGTTCACACATAAAAACTGTTATTTAGAGCATATGTTTATTGGGCAGGCGCCTTCCTGGTGTTTGCTTTTCTTCTGCTAACTGTCAAGAGATTTGAAACCCATTCCTATGAAACAACGTTTATTTTGGCTTGTGTTCTATGTTCAACTGTAGTAAAATAAAATAATAGCTGTGGATCTGCTTCCACTGATAGCTTGCTTTGAAGTTGTTTGAGGGAGGTTAAAAGTAACTATTGACTGACAGTGCTGACAATGTATAAACCTGTAAATTACATTTCCTTTACCTGCCTTCCTGTACTACTGAAACATGCATTTTCATTTTTTACATGTCCACTTCAGTCTTGAATTTGTGTGTAATTTAGTTAGAATACTTTAAGTGAATTAGTTAAGACCATTTAACTTTATATTATATCTGCCCTCTTTGGTTTTAAACTGTCTTAGCTTGAACAAATATGATGTTCAGCTTTCGTAAACTGAAAAAATTATATGGCCCTGCTTTCATGGATACCTTGTTTTGAAGTTTCTAGAGTTGTAAGGTATTGGCTAGCAGTCCTAAAGACACTTGCAAGATTTTTAGTCATCATGTCCCATATCTTTTTTTTTTTTTTTTACTTGCTCATTTGCACTTCTGAAATGTACAGGTCCTTTAATCACTTATCTGCCTCAGTCTTAAAGGAGTTGTAAAGTCAGAAAGTTTTTATCTTAAGCAAACTTTGCATTAAGATAAAAACCCTTCTGGATGTATCAGCTGGCCCAGCACCCCCTAATACTTATCTGAGCCCCATCTCTGTCCAGCGATGACCACAAATCCCTTGGTCATCAGGGACTCTCTCTTCTAAATGGGTGAAAGACAGCTGCGGTGTCACTGGCTCCTGTGGCTGTCAATCAAGATCAATTAGCCAATCAGGAGAGAGAATGGGGTGGGGCCAAACAGCAGCTCTGTGTCTGAATGGACACAGGGAGCTGCAGCTCAGCTTGGGTACCCCCATAGCAAGCTGCTTGCTGTGGGGGCACTCGACAGGAATGAGGGTCCAGGAGCAGCAACGAGAGACCCGAGAAGAGGAGGATGCGGGCTGCTCTGTGCAAAACCCACTGCACAGAGGTGGTAAGTATAACATGTTTGTCATTTAAAAAAAAAAAGACTTTACAGTCACTTTAACCGCTTTACGATCGCCCACAGCAGATGTACTGCGGCAGGCAGCCGCTCCTTGGCAAAGTGACGTAGGTATACGTCACTCGCTCTCAGGAGGCTAGGGGCGAGCATGCGCCGCCGGCGGTGCGCTTCGGCCCCCCCGCTTGTCAGCAGGGAAGCAGATGCGTGTGTCAGGCGGCTCCGATTGCCATCTGACACCTGCGATCGTTCCCCGCTGAGAGAGAAGAACGGTCAGCTGTTGTAAACACAGCTGACCATTCTTCTCCCTGCAATGATCATAGAGCCCATGTGATCCTTCTGTATAGGATCACATGTCTCTATGGTCATTTCAGAAGCCCCCCCCCCACAGTTAGAATCACTCGCCTAGGCTCACATTTAACCCCTTGACCACCCATAATGTTAACTTCTTCCATGCCAGTGTCATTAGTACAGTAACAGTGCATATTTTTAGCACTGATTACTGTAGTAATGTCACTGGTCCCCCCAAAAGTGTCAACTGGTCCCCCCCCAAAATAAAAATCGCACAGGTGATCAAATACCACCAAAAGAAAGCTCTATTTGTTGGAAAAAAAGGACATCAGTTTTATTTGGGTACAGCGTCGCACGACCCCGCAATTGTCCAATAAATTAACACAGTGCCGAATCACAAAATAGGGCCTGGTCATTAAGGGGGCAAATCCTTCTGGTCTTAAAGTGGTTAAAGCGGTATTTAAACAAAAAATAATATAATGAACCTTACCAATTTCTGTTTTTAGGCCTTTTTAGCTTTATTTTCATCGATTTCATCTTTTTTCACCATGCCACTTGGACATTTTTAGGGCTGTATCATAATACACATATTAGCAAATGCAAGGCAGCCCTATTTTGGGATACAATATTCTGTATTTTCAGATATCCTTGCAGGAAAACATAGGGGCACATATCTTTGAATAGGATGGGGAAATTTACAAAACCTGTCAGGCTTTTATTGCTATTTTTATACCTTCTTGAGAAATTTTGCCTATATTTCCTATTGTGTCACCAACACTGCAATTGAGAAGAATCCACCCAAAGAAGACAGAGCAATAAACACACTTTTATTAAAAATGCAGGGATTGGTTTGAACCTCTGTCAGGTTCATGTTGCTGTCATTGTCTTTACTGAAGAGATTTCCTTACTTCCTGGTGTGTCACAGAAAGCTGTGGGATATCTCCACCATTTCCACACACAGCAAAAAACTGGCCAAGGTTCTTACCCTTCTCCACTGTATCCTAGCTTAAAATAAAGTTTTGACGGGGGTTCCTCAGTAAGTCTGCTGCTGTGTTGAATTCTCTGGAATTCTTTGTCAAGAAAAAATAGTCTTTTGCATGCAGGTACAATGTATTGATCTCTGGATGGTATTAGGTGTTGATAAGTTGATGTGCTTGCCATCAATATCCTATGCTACTGTGTCTCAAAGGAAGAATTATTTATTTATTTTTTGCTGGAAGTGTGTGGTTTTATTTAGAATAGAAACATTCTGTTAAATATTTCAAGTACGCAGTTTCAACTAGAAGAGTTCAGGTCAGTTACCGCTACTATATTACATTTTCAGATGTTAAATGGAACGTAATTAAAGTGTTACAAATAATTAGTTTCCTTTTTAATTCAACATTCCAGAGCCACCCATTACATATTTTCCTACTGATGACTACCAAGGTTGTTCAAATAATGATGTAATGGCAACAATCAAATAGAATGAGCGTATGTCACTTCAATGGAATCTAACTGAAGCTTTATTTCGGCTTTAATTACAAATGTGTTATTTTCTGTCTAAAAACACTCTAATCTTTATAATTACAAATGTTGAACATTTTGATTAAACATTTTTAAATTCAAAACCCCTATCATTTGTTTCTACTGTCCAATTATTTAGGCAGAGAACTAGCTGTGTGCTGTAAAATGTAGATGGTGGGCTGAGTTACTTATTTCTTGGACATCCAAAAGAACATAAATGCAAAGTCAAATATATTCTTACTAAACATGAATTTAGTTCAGTAGCTTGCTCTACAACAAATGCACTTCTATTAAATAATCTGCTGTGTAATATTGTTTATTGTTCTTTAAAGGCACAAGGCTTTCCGAACACTTCAAGAGGCTATTAAATGCAACTTTGAACACTGGCAAATATGGGAAAACTATCTTCTAACCAGTACCGATGTAGGGGAGTTCAGTGAAGCAGTGAAAGCTTACCATAGACTCATGGACTTGCGGGGTAAATATAAAGATGTGCAGGTAGGCATAATCAAATATTTTTTATTTCCTTCCTTCCTTCCTTCCTATGGGCAAATTGTGCATCTAAATAGAGCTTAACCTTTTTATCAAAAATATACTTAACAGCACACTTGGCACATAAGAAAATCACAAAAATAATTACCCTTTCCAAGTATTTTTACCTTTTAAAGCTCACCTAAAGTAAAAAAAAAAAAAATACTTTGCTGTTGCTCCTTGATACTGCAATAAACCGGTAGCACTTACGACATTAAAACACCTACCTGTTGGCTTTCACAGGCTTTGTTCCTAATCAGCTGCTGAAAGTCATATTGCAGTCACAAGCTGAGTCTTGTAGGCTAAGTTACCTGCTGGCTTCTCTACATCTCTGGAGAATTTCAGAAGCATCTCACTACCATCGTTTTTAATTCTATTTCCACCCATATTGGAGCATTGGTTATTCCCACCCATCTTGAGTTGTTCATGCTTTTCTTGTTGCATTTTCTATAATATGTACTAAAATTAGATGGGAAGCATTAAACCCTCTTGTATTGGCAAGTGTATAGACCAGTGAGTAGGTCACCATTGAAATAAACAAGAAACCCTGGCTTATCTCTCTAGCATTAGCCAAAGTGTAAAAATCTATTGAGTGGACTGAATCTTTAGTTAGTTATTAAATAGCCAAATCTTACACCATTATATTACTATATCTTTCAGTGAGTACATAACCTATCCTTTTGTTTCACCATATTTAGTGAAACAGATCTTGGGTTAGCAAAATGAATAGTCAAACTGTGGTTCATTATTACACAAAAAATGTTCTGCTTTCTATTGATTAATGTTAGCCAGTTTATATTTAAATGTCCCTTGAATTGCTCATCTATATTTGACATGTTCAATTGCTCATACCAAGAAGCCATTTTATTAGAATACTTAGTCATGTAGTTTGAATTATTGTGCTACTGCATGCAGAAACAAATTGGTGTAATGTACAAAATATATATCATTTTTTACTGGCAGACATTGACACAGGGGAGTCACTGACAACTATGACATATAAATGGGAATGGAGGGCTCCCTTATTTTGACCATAAAGCATTTATGTTTACAGTGGTAAGCTTGTAAAGTAATAACATGTAGTTATAATGGTTCTGTAAAGCAGGAACATAGCCAAATCCACAGCTCCACTCAAGATTTGCCCCTCCAGAACATTGACAATCTGAGTGCCAGCTAGTGTAGTCCTTCTACACTCCCGATCAGAGTTAGGAAAAAAATGTGCAATATGTATCACCCACACTCCACTATTAGCTCCTCTTGCCGTATTTTTTAGTTATAAATAAAATGACTGCATACAATGTCTCCACCTGGAAACTGGCCTTCCTTGACATGTTTCACCACTCCTGGCATGCTCACAATGATAGGAGAAGTCCCCTATCAACAGTTCCTAAGACAATTAGCCCATCAGGAGTCTGTAATGTACAATACAGCTTATAGTGTGTGCGACAGCTAGGAATATTTAACATACAACATAGCTTATGGAGTGCAGGGTTATATAATGTACAATGAACAATTGTCAGTGCAGTGGTTAGGTGTATTTACCATACAGCATAAGAATGCAGAGGTTAAGGAGTATGTAAAATTGGCTTTGTTGACATGAAGCATGTGCCCCATGTGCTTAAGCCATTGCCTTTGCTGACATACCATTAAATCATTTGGTTTTATGCATTATCTTTTGTACCCCCTGTATTTTAAAGTAATTTCTACTAATTATTTTTGTGTAGGTTCTCAAAATCTTAGCTAGAGCAGTAGTAGAAGGAATCGTGGATTGCAAAGGAGAATCAACAAGCAATCTAAAAGGGAAGTTACAAGAATTGTTAGGGAGAGTAACATCCCAGGATTCAAGTGATGCCGAAATTTGGAAGATATATGCCAAACTTTATGGAAATGGTAAAAGTGAAAATGCAGAAGAAAATGAAAAGGTATTCTTTGAGACTTTTTGCATACCCACCTAAATAATTTAATAAAAACTTATGTAATGCTCTAAAAATACACTGTAGTACTACAAGAAAAATTATGAAATTGCCTTTTTTTCTTTTGACAAGAACAGCTTATATTTATATAGAGGAAGGATGGGGGGATATTTTGGGAAAATGTTAAATGGTAAAGAGCTCAGGGTGGGATTTGCTTATGCACTGATGTATACTGTTTGTGCAAATTAGCCACTTTCCGTCCACCCTATAGCAGTTTTACTGCTACAGGGTGCTGGCTGAGTGCAGGATCATGTATATTTACGTGATCCTGCACTTCCGGGTAGCCGGGACGAATGTGTGCCACCAGCGGCTCGCTACCGTTGTGGCAGGAGGCGATCAGTGGGTACCGCGGACTCGATCACCCGCTCATCATTCGTTACACAGGCAGATTGCCATTCTGTGAGTACAGAAGACATGGATCCTGTGTTCCTGCAAAGCAGAGACATGAATCCATGCCTTCACTTAGTAAAAGCACCTCCCACACAGTGCACAAACACTGGCTAGGCACACAGTTAACACTTTGATTGCCCCTGATGTTAATCCTTTTCCAGTCGAGATCATTAATACCGTGACCGTGCATATTTTTAGCACTGATCACTGTATTACTGTCACTGGTTCCCCAAAAAATTGTCAGTTAGTGGCTGATTTGTCCGCCACAATAGCGCAGTCCCACTATATGTCTCTAATCGCCGCCATTACTAGTTAAAAATCCATAAATAAATCCCATAGTTTGTAAATGCCATAACTTTTGCGCAAACCAGTCAATATACCCTTATTGGGATTTTTTTTTTTTACCAAAAATATGTAGCAGGATACATATTGGCCTAAAGTGACAAAGATATATTTTTTATTGGATATGTTTTGAATCAGAAAGTAAAAAATATTGTTTTTTTTTTTCAAAATTGTTGGTCTTTTTTGGTTTATAACGCAAAAAATAAAAACCGCAGAGGTGATCAAATACAACCAAAAGAAAGCTCTATATGTGGGGAAAAAAAAGAACTTTTATTTGGATACAGTGTTGCATGACCACGCAATTTTTACATGACAGTCAGCAATGGCAGCCCCATGTTTTTTTTTTTTTTATCATAGGTATGTTTTTAGATAAATCCCTATTGCTTTTTTTATCATGCCCCTTAGACCACCTGTAGTTACCAAATATAGATATTTTCTGATGGTTTCCTTATCCTGTTAATACTTTCTTCATGCCTTTATTTTTTTCTTTTGATGCACTTTAGCATTGTCTTTTAATTCCATTTTTTAGACTACATGATTGTCATGATCTTCATGAATGGAGTGTGCACTGACTTTTAAGGCACTCTGATTTTGGAAACACTTACAGAGGAATATAGCATTCAAAGTGAAACCCCAAATTGTAAAAGGGGTAAAGCATGGATGTCACATTTAACTACTTCCGGCGCGCGCTATAGCTGAAAGACGGCTGCAGCGCGGACTCACATTTTCGGGAGGCCGTCTTTAAACGGCCTCCCAGACACAGGCTCCCGCGAGCGCGCATCGGGGAAAAATCTGTGTTGGCCGTGTCCCTTGGACACAGCCAATCACAGATCGTGGTAAATGGCCAATCACAGCGGCCATTTACCACGTGATCAGGCCGTGCGATGAGAGATGATCTCATATGTAAACATATGAGATCATCTCTCATCGCCAGCGCTCCTTCCTCACACGGAGACTGCAGTGTGAGGAAGGAGGAGAGCCGATCAGCCGCTGGGGACACAGAAGAATGTAATCAGGGCACTGATCAGCAGTGCCCTGATTACACAAGGTACATTAAACACACTGCCCACCATCAGTGCCCACAGTGCCCACCATCATTGCCCACAGTGCCTGCCATCAGTGCCCCCCATCAGTGCCCACAATCAGTGCCCATCAGTGCCTGCTCATCTAGGCACTGATGAGCACTGACTGGCAGCACTATGGGCACTGAGTGTGGGCACTGATGGTGCTGTCCATCAGTGCCACCCATCAGCGCTCATCAGTGCCACCCGTCAGTGTCCATCAGTGTCATGCGCCAGTGCCCATCAGTGCCGCCCGTCAGTGCCGCCTCTCAGTGCCCAGCAGTGCCACCTCTCATTGCCTAGCAGTGCCGCCTCTCAGTGCTCATCAGTGCCGCCTATCAGTGCTCATCAGTGCCGCCTATCAGTGCTCATCATTGCGGCATATTAGTACCTCCTCATCAGTGCCCATAAGTGCCACCTCATCAGTGCCCATAAGTGCCACCTCATCAGTGCAGCCTATCAGTGCCCATCAGTGCCGCCTCATCAGCGCACATCAGTGAAGGAGAAAAATGTATTTATTTTCAAAATTTACTCGCAGAAAATAAGAAAAACGTTTTTTTTTCAAAATTTTCTGTCTTTTTTCTTTTTTTTGTAAAAAATAAAACCCCCAGAGGTGATTAAATACCACCAAAAGAAAGCTCTATTTGTGTGAAAAAAATGATAAAAATGTCCGCGCAATTGTCATTCAAAGTGTGAGAGCACTGAAAGCTAAAAAAGCTAAAAATTGGTCTGGATGGGAAGGGGGTTTAAGTGCACAGTAGGCAAATGAAAAACACTGGGTTAAATTTAGCAAAATCAATCTTCAAGTAAACCATATTATGCTGTAAAGGTTTGATTTTTTCTTAAAGATGTACATAACTGATGTATTGCATACCATACAGTAAAAATCATTTTGGAAGAAGGTCAGACTGATCGCTCAGAAATGTTTTAAAGTTTAGTGTTCCTGATTGCCTGGTATTCTTCCTCCTGCATCACTCATCCATACCTCTCAAGACACATAGGAAATCTGTACTGCGCCACCTCTCAAACGAAGCAAAGGCCTGCATCCCCTTAAAATGGAAGGATCCTGACCCCCATAGCCCTATGATTTTGCAAAATAGAGGATATAAACTGCATGGAGGACTTGGTCCTCTCAGCCTAAAATAAATATGAGACCTACAAAAACACCTGGTTTCACTGGAATGACTTAATCTTCTCTGACGAAGGGAAAGCCCAGCTAGCTAGGGACTATGGACTTACCCCGGCAGGGGAGGCCAAACTCAATCAATCTGATTCCCCCTGAGGGTGAGGTGCTTTTTTTGTTGTACCACTTCCTGCCCCTGCACCCCTCCCCCAGCCCCTCTTAATTTTTATTTTTTTTTTTTATTTTTCTCTTTTCCTGTTTTCCCCTTTATTCACCACTACTATAATCTCATCTTCATAATAATTAAAGCAAACACTCAGGGCTTGTATAGTGTTGGATCTGTTCTGAATCTTGCTTATCTCACCAATGAATAAGGAGGTTTCTTCTCTTACCTACAGCATGTTGTGACCCTCACACCTCTTGTGATATTGAGTTTTTTAATTTTTCAAATCTTATATTGTCCCATATCTTTGTAGATGTGACCTCCTCTACTAGTATGTACATGCTTTTGTGTGATTATAAATGAAGAAAAAATAAATTATAGTATAATGAAGTAAATCATAATAAGGAACTCATCTTGCACACAACCCTTACCAATCTAATATTGTGCAAACAATTGTGTTATATACTATTGCCTCATGCCAAAATATTACGTTTTTTCTTTATAAATACATGCAATCAAAGGTGTGTGTGCAAGGTGCAACTTTGCCAGCTGAAAAAAAGTTACAGGGGTCATTACTGCAGCTCCAACCTTAATCCAGGTATAACCACTTACACCCAAGAACATACAGGTGTGTCCTAAGGGGGGCAAGTGGTTAAAGTATTTTTCAACCCAAAAAAAAAAAATACAATATATTGCAGATTACCAAATCTTTAAATGTGGTGGCTGCATTAGCTTTCCTTTTTTTTAGGCGTTTTATTCTTATTTGGTGATCTGACCAGTACCACACTTCCTGACTTAGGGTGTCTCCACTCTGGATGGGGGAACAGTGGAGCCCACTTGGACAGCAGCATTGTCAGTCTGGAGAGACGGTAATGTAAGATGAACTAGCAGATTTAGAAGGATTTGAATTACAAAAGGAAGAAAAACTCCAGCTACATTTTTTTAGCAAACATTTGTTTTTCCTTTTAGGATAAAGGTTTTACGTAAATTAATTAAAGCTAACCATTGTAAGCACCCTTTTCAGGTTAAATACTTTGTACTAGCACTATACAAATAGAGAACTAAGACGTAGCCATGGAGTTTTTGAGGGACATACAGAGAAAAGAAAAAAACACTGATACAAAAGCAGAGTTTGTTATTGTTTAACAACATTAAAATCAAGCATAGGACTCTACAAAAGTCAAAACATTTACCTGCATGCTGCCAATTTCTGCCATTTTTTAAAAAATATTGTATTTGATGCATGCATTTGTTATACTTACCAAGTTTGAATAATGCACAATTTTGAAAATGGCGGCCTTCTACGTGTTTGGTGTCCATGCTGCTCAAGATGGGATGGAGATACCTCCTTTGATGTTAACTCCAGTTGATATTGTATTCTATAACTCCAAATAGCAACTGGGTTCTATTGTATTGATTCTTTTCACATGTACTCCTGAGGAAGATCATTCAATACGCATGCAGATTTTTCTTCAGAATCATTTACACTTATGTAAACCTAAAGAAAGACCTATTTTTAATGACTTTTGTAGAGTCTTATTCTTGTTTTTAATGTTGTCGGAGAACTGATTACGTAGCCATGGACTTTTTGAGCGACACATAGAGAAAAGCAAAAACAATGACATAAAAGCAGAAATGTGTATTGTTTAACAACATTAGAAGATTAGAACAACATTAGAATCAAGAATAAGACTAAGATTAAAAAGGATGAATGTGTATCCTGCCCTATAAGGATGAGGGCATATGTGTGTCCTGCCCTCTAGGCATATAGCGAGGGCAAATAGCAAACAGTATGCGTTCTGTGTGTTTGTCTCAACACACTAACTAAACACTTTTACCAGACAGCTTGGTTTGTTAAAAGAAGTTTACCAGACAACTTGGTTTGTTAAATGAAGTTGAAAAATAGCAGGTTTTCTGGCAGGATCACCAGATAGAAATAAAAGGAAAAAGCCTTACAAAAGAAAAATGCAACGATCACATCTAAGATTTGGTAATCTGCAATATAATACATTTTATTTTTGGGTTTAATAGCATTTTAATGTGCTAAGCCTCAATTATGCACTTGGATGTATAATCAACATAGCCTTCCCACTAAAATGCTATCACATAAGTGTTATTTGTATGTAACAAAGCAGAAGGGTAAAACTCAAAATCTAAGTATGCTTTTTTAATTTAGGAGAGCATTTTTTGTCTTTTTGACATTGCATTGCAATGTACACAAAATGCGCTTTGATAACTTCAAGTTAAAACAGACATTCCCACAATGGTATTTTTTTGGGGGGAAGGGAGTTTGAACAATAAAATTCCTAATGTCTGTCAGGAGTGTGTAGCGCTCTTGTTCCATCACAGCTGCTGGTCTCATTCTAGCATCCTGGTTTTGGCTATGATGCATTCTCCTGGTCTGCTTGATCACCTGCAAGGTGATTGATGTAGCCAGTCTCTGGGTGCAGACCAAACCAGATTTTAGCCAGCCAAGCCTGCAGTCCCATGCTCGTGATATTGTGTTGAACAACTTGACCTCCGAAAGGTTTACCCCCTTCATGACCAGGATATTTTTTGAGATACGGCACTGCGTTACTGACATTTGCGCAGTCGTGTGACACTGTACCCAAATAAAATTACCATTGTTCCCCACAAATAGAACTTTCTTTTGGTAGTATTTGACCACCCCTGCGGTTTTTATTTTTTGAGCTATAAACAAAAAAAGACAATTTTGGGGGGGGAGAGACAATATTTTTTAATTTCTGCTATAAAACATATCCAATAAAATAATGTAAAAAATCTCTTCATCAATTTAGGCCAATATGTATTCTGCTACATATTTTTGGTAAAAAAAAAAATCCCAATAAGCATATAGTGATTGGTTTGCACAAAAGTTATAGCACCTGCAAACTATGGGATATTTTTATCTATTTTTGTTTTTTTACTAGTAATGGTGGCGGCCAGCAACTTATAGTAGGGCTGCGATATTGTGGCAGGCAAATCGGACACCTAGCTGTCACTTTTTGGGGACCAGTGACACTAATACAGTGATCAGTGCTAAAAATATGCACTTTCACTGTACTAATGACACTGGCAGGGAAGGAGTTAACATCAAGGGCGATAAAGAGTTAACTGTGTGCCTAGGTTGTGCTTACTTACGGTGGAGGAGTTGCTTTGACTGGGGAAGGCAAAGATCTGTGTTCCTGCTTTGCAGGAACACAGGATCAAAGCCTTCCTCGCTGACAGAACAACAATCTGCCTTGTTTACAATAGGCAGATTGTTGTTCTGCGTGTGTCCTGTGTAATTGGTGGGCGGCGGCAGAACCGGAGGTGTCAGATCATGTACTAGGTACGTGATGTGGCGCAGTAAATGTACAGTGGGCGATCCCGGAAGTGGTTAACATGCGTCAAGCTCCCTGTTTGTCTGCCCTGTCTGCTGTTAGGATTTCTCTGTTTTATGACTTTGGATTGGAACTCAGACTATTTGCTGAGCTCTGTCTGCCTTTTTGACTACAGATTTTATTTACCCTGACTATTCTGAACCTTACCTGCCTTGTACGTGTTTGCGGTGCTCAGTTCGCATCTTTCTCCCCATGGTGGCCAGGCACTATAGCATTAAATATAAGTCCTGGGGCAACCAAGTATCGGTAGGGCTGCTTGCTTTATGGGAAAAGGGGCTGCTATAGATGAACAACACAGAATCCAGCTATAGTGCTTGATCACTTACATTAGGGGTAAGCCTGAAAATGTCATTGCATTTATTTATGTCAGTGTTTCTCACTCACAGAATAAATTCAAACATAATCCTGAGCAGCCAGCATTTTTTATAGAGGAACTGAAGTTCCAACGCTGTTCTCAAATAAAGGCAAGCAGAGAACAAAGGACTTGTCACCAGTATTGCCATTGGTATTCCTATAGCTGATCTTTCCCCATTACTGACTGACCATACTTAATTCTGTACTATGTATCTGTGCTTGTGTATGTATGTGTGTGTGTGTGTGTGTGTGTGTGGGAGGGGGTGAGATTAAGGCATCTTGGCAGAAACTGGGTTTTCCTTCCTCACGTCAGAAACTCCAGCAAGGAGCACAATGGACAGCACAGTAATAGTTCCTTAAAACTTACACTGTAGAGATATGGAGCTGAATGCACCCTAACATACCAGGTAGTGGGATAAGTTTTCAAATGGCACTCAAGTGGTTAACAAATGTCTTCCACTTTGCATTCGGGAGAAAGTTCCTTTCTTTAAAAAAAAAAAAAATGTGCATTACAAGTTGTCACAACCATTCTGAGAAATATATATTTTCCAAAAGATCCATGTTCTGTACCCCGTTGTTTTCATTAGCTCTAATTGTTTAGTAATATGGATCATATCAGGGAGTCTAGACTTTTTAGAAGAAATATTATAGACAGTACAGTTAAACATCTGTTGTACAGCTGTAGCAGTAAACGGTTTCTTTTTTTTTTGTTAGGCTTTTTTGAATTTATCTATCTACCTATGTTCTATATGTGTACGTATAATATATACTATATGTAAAGTGTATTTGTATATATACACTTAGAAATGACTGCCATGATAAAATTAATTATAATCTAGCAGAACATTTTATAACTATCTCAAAATTACACCACAGACAAACATCCAAGGAACCACAGGCTTAAACCCAAACTCTAGGCACAGTGAGGTTTACATTTCTTTAAAACCTTAATTTTTTCCGTAAGCCATATATAAAATGTAAACTATTTCTTATTAGAAAAGCTGTATCGAAGCTGCATGTGAGCTGCTGTGAAAAGAGCTCCCCTCCCCAAATAACAGCTAACCATTGTACCCATTACTCAAATCAGGGGATATGTAAATAGTTACCACTAGAGGTTTCATCATGAGTGCAAAAATAGGGACATTCATGTCTTGTTCCTTGATAAATATCAAAGAGTCCAATCTTAAGAGCAACTCTCAGGGTGGCATATGTTATTGATATCCATCATAGGCATAATGGTCCAAAACCCATACATTCCAAGACCTCCTTCATACCATCCCAGTCAACTGTCAAAGGCCTTTTCCATATCCATTGATACCATTACTCTGTGGTCCAGGTTAAGATGTTCAATTTGAAGATGAATAAAAAGTTTGTGCCAGTAGACATCTGAAGGATAAATCATGTTTGATCAACGGAGATGATTTTCAGTAGTCTTACTGATTTAAAACTTTGGTTAATATCTTGAAACTTACATTCAGTAGCGCTATTAGCCTTTAAGAAGAGCATAATTGTAAATCCTTCCTTGGTTTTAAAATATGATAACTTGTGCTTCTAGCATAGGGCAAGGTAAGATTCCTGTTTCCAAAGAATAGAGACTGCAAATGGGAGGCCATTGTTCCACATAGGGTTTGTGCCATTCTAAAGAAAACCTGTATGGCTTGGGTGTTTTATTATTTGGAAACAATCTTGTAACCTGCATAATGTCCACAGTAGTAGTCTTTAAGAGGACCTGTATAGAGAGAAAGAAATGCAGGGTTTGCATAGAGATCGCTATAATAGTCAACAAACCATAGGCGTTATTTCCAAAAAGTTGATAGTTACTGACCTCTTCACAGTTTTTATGCTGGCAATGGTAGTGTTTATCCTCAGTTCTGCAACCAAGCCATGCCAACTCATCCCCTTTCTGGAAAGATGTTTAAGTAAGTTTAGTTATAAGAATTTTAAGCCTTCGGAACTTGAGGAGACCAAGGTTTGATTACACTGATGGAGAGAATGCATCGGCTCAGCCAAGCTACTTTCAGCCTCCTGTAAATTTTAGAGAATAACTTCATGCTCTGTCCTTGTGAACTTAATAGCAGAGATGTATTACACAGACATAGCTGACTTAAAAGTATCCCATTCAACTTTCTCTGGAGCAGATTCTAGTTTCTCAGGCTAAAATGCCAATATAGGGGTAACCTTCCCTGCTACCATCTCTGTCTACAACTATCCCTAGGCCAGCCTCCACCCTGCTCTCCACGCCTAGTAGAAAAACTCAGAGCCAGTGATGGAGGATTGTGATCTGCAAGACCCCTAGACAAATATTAGGCATCAGACACCATCTGAAGAAATTCTTTGTTCCCAGATGTCAAATTAACCCTCAATAGGGCCCACCAAATTTGAGGTAAATGCAAACAACTTTGAGTCTTGGTATGCTTCTATCTCCACACCTCAGTGAGGAGTGTAGCCCTGGCCCATAGGGACAGAGCAGAGCAAGGTGGACTGTGAGGGCTTGTAGTGTTAAAAAATAAAAATTCCCAGTTCAATTTGCTAATCGGTTTGCTTACCAACCAAATTAACCTGTCTAACAGTTTGCTTCAAAACAGGGGTTTAGTTAGCACACATTTGCAAACGCATGTGTAAGCTGCAGGGCCACTCCATGGCACCCTGTATTACCTGCAGTCCTAACTCTAGTGAATTTATGAGAGTCTTCACAGTGGAAGCACATGCAAGTTAATGGATAGATAGGGGGCAGGTGAGCCTGAAGGTGGCCCATCCCTCCTAAAGGTACTTGGGGGCATAATGGAAGCCCAGCCAATGGTATTACAGCAAAGGCATTCAGTATGTCCACTCACCAGTATACATTAACAACGAAGAAAATAGCCTCTGTCCCCACCTATAACTGGCCTTCATGGCAAAGAACACATGGAAGGGCAACGCACATGAGACAAATCCCAGTTCAAGGCTCACCTGCCCCCTATCTATCCATTAGCTTGCATGTGCTTCCACTGTGAAGACTCTCATAAATTCACTAGAGTTAGGACTGCAGGTAATACAGGGTGCCGTGGAGTGGCCCTGCAGCTTACACATGCGTTTGTAAATGTGTGCTAACTAAAACCCTGTTTTGACGCAAACTGTTAGACAGGTTAATTTGGTTGGTAAGCAAACTGGTTAGCAAATTGAACTGGGAATTTTTATTTTTGTTTGTCTCATGTGCGTTGCCCTTCCATGTGTTCTTTGCTATGAAGGCCAGTTATAGGTGGGGGCAGAGGCCATTTTCTTTGTTGTAGTCGAGACCCATCGACTACATAGTAGTTGTAGTATGAGACCCATCCAGGATTTAATTACAATTTCCAGTGATCACCGGAGAAATTGGCATAAAAAGTATCAGTCTATGAATAATATCGTACTGCACCTGTAGATGAAAAGGTGAGGGGACATACACATTTACAACAGCTACTCTAGGAGAGGTGAGATCTAGAATCAAGACAACATAACATCTACGAGATCCAGAACCACCTGTTAATCTGTAAACCGCAGGAATTTTCCAATCAAAATAGCGACACACCTGGCAAAGAAATAATAACTCGTATGTAGACCTCTTTTGATCCAGGGGTGGAATAAAGCCAGTATTTTGATACCGTCCAAGTAGGCTTCCCATCGAAAAATGATATAAAATGTAATAGTTATGCTGATGCTATACCTAAACCTAAAAAAAAAACAGTTTGCGTTTTTCCCTAAACTGTACCCAATTTGTAAGTGTAATTATGCTTATGCAAAGAAAAGTCCAACAGTCATTGAGTAATCACCCATTTTTAGGGAGCCCAAGAGTGTATGGCAATTGTCATCATCCAAGCAAAAGTAGGTGGTGAGGTTTGATCCCCACAGCCTGCCAAAGCAGGATGATAATGCCATTTAAGAGAACTTGCTAGGATTCAAAAGGGGTTAGGTGGGAGACAAAGCTCCTAATCTAGCTATCAATCAGTAATCATAATTTTTTACTTTTTCAAGTATGATTACTGATGGATAGTTGTAAATTCTAAACACCAACCTATGCAATATACCTATGTACAGTATCTCACAAAAGTGAGTACACCCCTCACATTTTTGTAAATATTGTATTATAACTTTTCATGTGACAACACTGAAGAAATTACACTTTGCTACAATGTAAAGTAGTGAGTGTATGGCTTGTATAACAGTGTTAATTTGCCGTCCCCTTAAAATAACTCAACACACAGCCATTATTGTCTAAACCGCTGGCAACAAAAGTGAGCACACCCCTAAGTGAAAATGTCCAAATTGGGCCCAATTAGCATTTTCCCTCCCCTGTGTCTCAGGTGTGAATGGGGAGCAGGTATGATAACTTTGGTGTTATCGCTCTCACTCTCTCATACTGGTCACTGGAAGTTCAACATGGCAACTTATGGCAAAGAACTCCCTGAGGATCTGAAAAAAATTTTTTTGCTCTACATAAAGATGGCCTAGGCTATGAGAAGATTGCCAAGACACTGAAACTGAGCTGCAGCATAGTGGCCGGCACCATACATCAGTTTAACAGGACAGGTTCCACTCAGAACAGGCCTCGCCATGGTCGATCAAAGAAGTTGAGTGCACGTGCTCAGCATCATATCCAGAGGTTGTCTTTGAGAAATAGACGTATAAGTGCTGCCAGCATTTCTGCAGAGGTTGAAGGGGTGCTGGGTCAGCCTGTCAGTGCTCAGACCATATGCCGCATACTGCATCAAATTGGTCTGCATGGCTGTCATCCAAGAGGGAAGCCTCTTCTAAAGATGATGCACAAGAAAGCCCTCAGTTTGCAGAAGACAAGCAGACTAAGGACATGGATTACTGGAACTATGTCCTGTGGTCTGATGAGACCAAAATAAACTTATTCGGTTCAGATGGTGTCAAGTGTGTGTGGCGGCAACCAGGTGAGGAGTACAAAGACAAGTGTATCTTGCCTACAGTCAAGCATAGTGGTGGGAGTGTCATAGTCTGGGGCTGCATGAGTGCTGCCGACACTGGGGAGCTACAGGTCATTGAGGGAAACATGAATTCTAACATGTACTGTGACATACTGAAGCAGAGCATGATCCCCTCCCTTCAGAGACTGGGCCACAGGGCAGTATTCAAACATGATAACGACCCAAAACACACCTCCAAGACGATCACTGCTTTGCTAAACAAGATGAGGTTAAAGGTGATTGACTGGCCTAGCAGGTCTCCAAACCTAAACCTATTGAGCATCTGTGGGGCATCCTCAAACGGAAGGTGGAGGAGAGTAAGGTCTCTAACATCCACCAGCTCCGTGATGTTGTCATGGAGGAGTGGAAGAGGACTCCAGTGGCAACCTGTGAAGCTCTGGTGAACTCCATGCCCAAAAAGGTTAAGGCAGTGCTGGAACATAATGGTGGTCACACAAAATATTCACACTTTAGGGCTCAATTTGGACATTTTCACTTAGGGGTGTACTCACTTTTGTTGCCAGTGGTTTAGACATTAATAGCTGGGTGTTGCGTTATTTTGAGGGGACAGAAAATTAACACTGTTATACAAGCTGTACATTCACTGCTTTACATTGTAGCAAAGTGTAATTTTTTCAGTGTTGGCACATGAAAAGATATAATAAAATATTTACAAAAATGTGAGGGGTGTACTCACTTTTGTGAGATACTGTATGTATTTTTTACTTTAAGATTCAAATTGCATGTAATAAGGCATCTGTCATTTGAAAATGTGAAGTCCTGAAGAAGTGGTAAGGACTGTGAAACGTGTTGACTTTTTGGATAGATGACAATTGCCATTTGCTACTTCTATACCTATAAAATATCTATATATGGTGATACCATTTTGGATCTTTGATTTATATGACTTTTTTATATTTGAGATGACTCTTTGTAATAAAATATACGTTTTTTTTTAATTCAGTGTTATTTTGATACTGATGGGTCATCCTTGAACAACCTTCACTTTCTTTTATTCCTTCATGCTTTATCCATAGGTTTGCCACCTTGGATAGGCTTAATCTTTTAACGCAGGTCACCCCATCTCACCTCACTTTAGGAGAAATTCGACTTGTGGGGAACAGATCAGTAGATAAACGGATAATTTCAGATAGGATATCTGGAGCTCCTCTTTTTTGATATATATATTTATGTAATTACATGCTGTCAACTTGATTTGTTTGGAATGTAGCTGGTTGGTTTGAGAGGAGCTTATTTTCATTAAAAACCTGTAGATGTTGCTAAACTAAAGTAATTCTGCACAATAAAATTGTTATTGATGTTGTCCATTACTGCTTTGCTTCTATTTTTAAAAATGTGCTGCTAAAGCTAAGCTGGCATCTCATGGGATAACACTTCTTTTCTTCAATACTGTTTTTTACAAATAAAACCCACTGGTGCAGTCTTACCTAGATCATTATTCTCATTATTATTTGACAAATGCAATGACATTTGTACAAGTGTTCTCTGTTGTATAGTCTCATTTATTTCACATGAACTGATTTATTCACATATTTTACGACTATTACGTTTTAATTCCCTCTTTTTTAAAATAAAACTATTCACAGCAGCAGTTGTTGGATTCCCAGGATTGCAGGTGAAGATGTCACAAACATTAAAAAAAAAAAACTGTAGCATAGACTTCAGAAACTAAGGGACATCCTGATTACCATCCAAATTTGTTGATTTTCTTGAATCATATTCCATAAATTCTAAATGCTAGTGTCTAAATGATAGACAATGTGGGCTATGTGGGACTTTAAATGAGACACCGGCAGGTATGCCCAGTGTCTCCATCCCTGTATCGGAAAAACCAAATTGAAACGGATTAAAAGAGGTGCATGGAAGCCAGCCAGCCCCCAGTCTGATGTACTCACCCTCCAGTCTGCCACCAACCAAGTAGACCTGTCTCAATATACATAAAGAACAGGGGTTTAAATGATAAGTTCACGTTTTTAAAAAAAAAATGAAACTTTTTTTGCAGGTAAAAAAATGTGCCATTATTATTTTTTGTTGCAGAAGCCTAGAAAACAGATCTCTGATGCCATGCAGGTCTCCTGCACACTGTCAGTATATCGGCTTACCCGTACATTCCATGCTCCCTGACAGGAAGACTCAATGAACTACCACGGCACTTCACAGCACTGTAGTAGTTCATTGAGAACTACAAGCCAAAAGCCGTCAAGGGTGTGGGGGCTTGAAGTTCAATCAGACACTCGGAGCCCCACATGTCCGCACTGTTTTTTAAACAGTGGCAGCTATTATGGGGAACTTCTCCCCGTACTGCTTCCAAAGGGGGGGGGGGCAGCGGCTGCAGCACTGGGAACATGTTACATGTTCCACCCTAAAATTGGGTGGAACATGTAACATGTTCTCAAAGTTGAACTTATCCTTTAATATGAGTGAACAGTTTGTAATAACGTAAATGTCTGTGAAACCTATTAGTTTCATTATTTTAGTAGTTGTATACAGTTTTGTTCCTGACACTTTCTATTTGTTTAACATATTTTTTATTTGCAGGCCTTGCAGTTCTTGTCAAAAGCACATAAATGTGAGACTCAAAAGAGTGGTTGGGAAAATGACATTTCAGCATTCAAAGAGATAATAAAAGGGGCAATTGACCTTGCTCATGGTAAGTTCCTTTTTTATTATGATCATTTCTAGGTTGTTGTGTCCACTGGGCATTTCATTAGCTTGGTTATATACTCAAAAATGATTCAAAGCTATCAAAGCAAGGTTCAATAAATAGCTGCTGTTAAAGAGGAAGTAAAGGCTGTTGGTTTTTTATTCTTTTTTTTCTTACCTGGAAAGTAAAGGCATATTGTGCTAGTATGCATCGCATACTAGCACGTTATGTGACACCTCCAAACTTGCTGGAGGCCGCATTCATCTTCGCCCCCGTCTTCCTTCCAGGATATATATATATATATATATATATCCCCAATAAATGTGGTTATGTTGTAATTAAAAACCATTGAAAATATTTTTAACCAGTTTACTACCATCATACATTTAGGAACGGTGTAGTAGTAGACCTTTAAAAAATATCCTAAGGCAGCCATTGTGCCCATGAATGATTGTGATCTGAGCCATCATTAGACAGCTCAGATCACAGAAAAAATGTACAGAGCTAATTAGATCAGCTCTGCACATTATGATGCTGTGAGCATTTGGTGTGGAATTTGAGAGGCTTTGTGGATGCAGATTACATACTTGAAGGGATCAGCAGCAGCACGTTCATGACCAGGGTTGTAATTGCTTGTGAATTTGTTTTTAACGTTTGCACCCTCCTCCTCTCCTGTACTTCCTATTTCCATGCAATCTCTATGTGACCTGTATATTTCATCACCTCCCTTATTCTACATATTAACCCCTCATCTCTATCTTCCCACTTTATGTAAGCTGTAAATTACATCCTTCACTGCCTTCTCCCATTGTGAGTGGCCTATACATTAGTCCCTTCATGATGAGGGTAAAATAAATCCTAAGGACTGAACACAGTTTTGCAACTTTGACGTGTATTAGTAAAACGACATATCTTCGCAACTACTTAGTGTATCCAGGTGGATTATACCTTGTTTTTTAGGGCAGATTGGGTTTTTAATTGGTAGCAAATGGTAATGGATATCTCCGGATTTCTATGTATGTTTCTGTATGTTTCTCTCCATTCAGAAGGAAAAAAACACATGGGCAAGCTGTACAGTGACATATCACTGTCGCAGCTGATCAGAGGCTATCACAGTGATCAGGGAGGCCTTGTTTCCAATCTTTTGTACAAGACACTGGGCTCTTGGTAGGAGCCTGGTCTCTGTGTTCGAAGTGTGCTGTGCAGCATGCTTCCAGCACAAACACATATATGCAGCCTCACCAAAGAAGACCCACTTTGGTGAAGCCACAAATATGTTTGCAGGCAGTGGCAAGAGGTTAATAATTCATTGTATCTAGTGCACCATTACTAAACTTAACCGCTTCAATACCAGCAGGTTTTTAATTTTAAAACATTAAGGCAAAACAATGAGATTACCTTGGTGGTGTCTATTGGGGGTTTCCCTACTGTCTGCAATTTTTATTTCATGTTTGTCCAATTTTTAGTTTTTTCCCTTTTTATATAGTAAAAAAAAATTACAAACACAGTTGTTATTGAATACAACCAGAAAAAAAGTTCTATCTGTCTAAAAATAAGTTATATAAAATTAATTTGGGTACAGTGTTGGCAAGCTATCACACCACTGAGAAATGGATAGGTAATAAAGGGGTATTATGGGCTGGTATTCCGTAAATACAACTGGGGTAATTCCCAGATTTCATCTTACAGTGGTTGTAATGGCAGACGTTTTTTATCTTAATGCATTATATTCATTAAGATACCTTCTGTGTGCAGCAGCCCCCCAATACTTACCTGAGCCCACCTCGATCCTGCAAAGTAATACGATAGACTCGACTGTCGGGTGCCATTGGCTCCCTCTGCTGTCAAAGTCAGTAATCAAATGAGGGGGGCGGGGCTGAGTTGTGGCTCTGTGTCTGAATGGACACACACAGATTGTGGCTCTGCTTGGGTGGGTGCAAGCTGTTTGCTGTGGGGGCACTCAGCAGGAGGGAGGAGCCAGGAGCGCTGAAGAGGGACCCCAGAAGAGGAGGATCTGGGCAGTGGTTTTGCACAGAGCAGGTACATATAGCATGTTTGTTGTTATTAAAAAAAGCAAGGTTTTAGTGTCACTTTAATATTAGTCTGTTAGAACCCCCCGAGTAGAGACAAAGAGGGAGGGAAACATTAGGAGCCAATCAGGTGTGTTGCATACATTCAAATGTAACATGTTCACTGAACGAAAGGGAAGGAAACAATCATCTGTCTGCTGCTCCTTCATTGTCAATTCACAGGCAAGAGGGAGGGAGGGAGGTAAGTGACCTATTTGTTCTGTATATGAATGCAAAGCTTCCTCTGATTGGCTGGGTTGGAGGTCATGACATCATCAAGCCACCTCTCCGCTTGGGTGTGAGACCGGAAGTCTTTGTCTCACAGCCAGGACCCAGCACTGTGTACTGTATGTACCTAAAGCTACATGCAGTACATACATTTCATAGAGCTTTCTAACTGCTCTTGTTTTGATAAATTCCTAGCATTTTACCAGTAAATATCAGTTTTGTGTGGAAAGGCCTTTTAAAGAGAAAACAATAAAGTGCTCCTAAATGTGACCCTATCCTGGCGTCAAATGTTTCCAATAACTGAAGTGCAGGCACACTGTGGTACCTACAAATAACCAATGTTGGTCTTCAAAATCATGGAGATTCAGACCTCTGTACAAGTAAAAATTAAGCACTGCTTCTTTCTGGTGCTAAGCCATTCTCCTCTTATTCAGTTAATACCAAAATGTTCACAGAGACACATGGATTGATTTGAAACTAACATGCACTTGCAGACACAAGCAGCCTGTACTTGGGTTCCATTGTTACCTTTGGAAACTCTTTAAAACATTTTTTTTTTTTAGGTAGGCATTCTTTGTTCATTAAAATTAGGTGACTTTAGTCTTTGGGATTTCAAGAGGTGAAAAAAAATGCAATGCATTGTTTTAGAGCTGTAATTTCACTCAATAATATTCTCAGTCACCTGATATTGGAGACCTCTCTCCTGGTCTTCTGATAGTGGCTGCAATTCTGAGTATTTAAGAGGTATCACTGGGCTGCAACAACACAGACTCAGGTGTATAGTACAATGTATGTTTAAACATAAATCCCTGCCTCCTTTTTTTGCAGTGCTAGAATTCGTTTCTGCATGCCTCCCACGTGACCAAGTTGACGCATGGGTATTCGTATTCTATGGGTATTCTATGGGTATGGGTATTCGTTTCTGCATGCCTCCCACGTGGCCAAGTTGACGCATGGGTATCTAGCAAAAAAAAAAGGTGCATCACTATGACTGAACCTTTTTCTTGGCAGGGCAGCAGAATGGAGTGACAGCCTGAGGTATATGTAAACATTAATGAGGTTCTTCAGTCTTTGCAAAATAAATTAAAATTCAGCAGCTACAAATACTGAAGTAGTACAATAATAAAAAGTCACTTTCTTGTCCAGGGATCCAGCGCTATCCTCACAGGCCAGTTTCTTTCCAGTCTTTGGGTTGCCTGCACTTCTTGTGCCTGCTCCCTACTGCACATGCATGGCTCGTGCTGCACTTTGTGAATAGACCCCCAACCTCCTGGGACCTGTAACATGTCTTAGTAGGTTGTGAGGGGGGTTGAGGGTGATGAACTTCCATTAAGATTGCCTAGTTGATCCCAGCAGAAGAGGGATCAGGTACCTTTCAAAACTCCAAAGAAAAAAAAATGGTGAGGGGGGAGGGAGGAGATAAAGCATAGCTTCCATTTTACGGTGAAGTTCCATGGTAATAGTGACCTTCTGTTATTTGGTCTGTTAAATAAACCAGTGCTAGGGTTTTGTTATATCTGTTTCATAATTTCAAGAACAAAAGAACAAAATGCTGCATTGGTCTCCTTGTTCCCAGTTCTCTCTGTGTTGTCCAGACAAACTTCCTGACCTAAGGTAAAAATGATATTCCTTCATAGAGGCAATACTCTTTAGGACAGCAAGCATGTTACTTCTAGCTGGCTCACTATTTGAAAATAACAAAAATAAAAAGCTTGAAAAAAGTAAACAAATGCAGCGACTGCATCTTATGACTCAGTGGTCCCCAACCCTGGTCCTCAGGGCCCACTAACAGGCCAGGTTTGCAAGACAACTGAAATACATCCCAGGTGATCTAATTTGCTGCTCAATGATTGCAGTATTCTAGTCTGCATCTCCCCAAGGTAATACTTAAAACCTGGCCTGTTAGTGGGCCCAGAGGACCGGAGTTGAGGACCACTGTTATGACTGGTAAAATTGCATATTTGTTCCTGAGGTTGGATACACTCTAAGGCTCCAAACACGGCAAGTCGAGTTAATACCAAAGACCTCATTTTTGGTCTCATCTGACCACAGCACTTTCTCCCAATCCTTCTCTGAATCATTTGGATGTTCATTGGCTTGACTGTACATGTGCCTTCTTGAGGAGGGGAACTCACCGTGTTTGGAGGAAGAAAAATGCTGACTTATGACCCTAAGAACACCATCCCTACAGTCAAGCACAGAGTCGGAAGCATTATGCTTTGGGGCCATTTCTCTGCTAAAGGTACAGACCGATTCTGCCACATTGAGGGGCCAATGAATGGGGCCATGTATTGTAAAATATTGGATGAGAACCTTCTTACCTCAGCCAGAACACTGAAGATGGGTCATGGATAGGTCTTCCAGCATGACAATGATCCAAACATACCGCCAAGGCAATAAAGGAGTGGCTCAAGAAGAAGCACATTAAGGTCATGGTCTCTAGACCCTAATCCTATTGAAAATTTAAGTAGGAAGCTGAAACTTCGAGTTGCCAGGCAACAGCCAAGAAACTTTCAGGATTTAGAGAAGATCTGTAAAAAGGAGTGTACCTAAATCCCTCCAGAGATGTGTGCAAGCCTGGTCACTAACTACAAGAAAGGTCTTACCTCTGTGCTTGCCAACAAGGGTTTCTCCACCAAGTACAGTACTAAGTCATGTTTTGCTTGGGGATCAAATACTTATTTTACTCACTGAACTGCAACTTAATTTATAGCATTTATTTGTGTTTTTTGTTTCTAGATTTTTTTGTTGATATTCTGTTTCTATCATTTAAAATACACCTATGATAAGAAAACTATAGACCCTTTATTTCTTTTTAAGTGGACAAACCTACAAAATCTGCAGGGGATCAAAGCTGATTGGCGTGATAAGGAAGATAAGCATGTGCTAATGGAACCAGCATTAAGGTGAACCTGTTTCTTTGCCCTACATGGTAAGCTCAGGTTCATTTTAAGCCCACATGTACTAATAAATAAAGCTGATATAAACTGTGTTAGAGCACGGACAGCTTAAAAAACAGATTTATTTAGGAGGGCTTGGGTATTGATTGTTTTTTTGTGTTTAAAATATTTTAGAGTGAACTTTTCAGTGCCCTAAAAGTCTTTGAAGTAACTAAAGTTCTGCAGTACATGCATTTTGTGGTGCCTGCAAGTATTTGTTTTTCCCTTTAGATTGATTGCTGTGTCCCTGTGCTTTCTAAATGCATCCTCAACTTCTGTAACTCCAGAATGAGCTAAAAAATATAGGTTGTCAGTTGCTGTTCTGCTGACCTAGGGGCATTAATACGTTCTGAAGGTGAGAGAATGGCAACTAGAAAGAGAAGTCAGTAATGTCAACCTCCATGATTTTTATTTACTCTGAGTTTATTAAAGTTTTTGCACAGATAAGTAGGGATACAGAAAAAAGAAAACTAGGATATGCCAGGGTAAGACTGGTACAATGTATGTGTAACATATACAACAATTTTGAATAGATAACATGGATACCACACCTATGACAAAACTATTTATATGAAACCTCCATGTTTTTTATGAAAAGCCCCCCTTTCTGTTGCTAAGCTTCAATCCTTTTTTAAGCTGTCAAATCCTAGATTCTCTAATGCCCACAGAAGTCTTGGCATTTACATTTAACACAGGGGATGAGTTTAGCTACAAGGAATAATCCAAACTCTGGAAAAATAGACAACCATATACAACCTTTATTGGTTGAACTAGATGGATGTGTCTTTCTCTATCGCTCATTGACAGACGTAGTCCTCGGTGATACAGCACCTTCGGGTTATGTTGCCTCCACAGGAGCAGGACTAGACAGGAAATAAAAATGCTCTGGCCACACCCCAGGGGCAGTCCCCGAGGGTATATCCTCTCTCTCTCCGCCACAGAAAATCAGTTTTTTTCTGTCTAGTCAGGAGTAAGGACCTAGATACCTTGCTGGGATCTTCGGTCCTGGCAGGATTTTTTTCTTAAAAAGATTTTTTAGACAGCTTTTTTCTCCAGTGTTCCTGTGAGATCTTCAAGCAAGAAAGCTGAACTGGGCGACGGGCTGGATGTTGAGATCCGGTGGTCACCCCAGTTCAGCCTACGAGCGCGTGCAGGCCATAGCTCCGCGCTGGGTCGGCCGCGACATAGTCCCACTGGAGGGACTGACCCCGCGAGTTAAACGTCTCGCTGAAACGCCAAGGACCATGAGTCACGGCGTCCGTATTGGTCGACAGCCCTCCTGCCCCGGTGGAGAGGGGTACTGTCAGGAGTTGGTGCCCGCCTGGTTCCGGTATGGTGAGTAGCATGTTCCCCCTTTTCCCCTGACGGGTCTTGTGGTGAACGCGGGCCCCTCTCTGTATGGTAAGGATGAGTTCCCCTCTATCCTATAACGTGGCACAGATCCCCCTACTTTGAGTGTGATTTTATGTGCAAAAAGCTAGGAGGCTTGGTTTGGGAGCTGACAATCTAATTGTAAACATGTTAAAAAGATTGTAATTAGTGGCAGTATTGGTATCTTACTGTGATAATATAAGTATCCTACCAGTCAGTAGCCACGGACATGTAGACTGCTTCCTAGTCAAGTCTCCAGCGATAGCAGGCCTTCCGAACGGCCATGCGGTCCGCCAGGGCCGGTACCGCCGACCAGGCTAAATCCCCATGTAGAGAAGGTGTTGTGATGCTCTGCAGTCACGCCGCTATTCGGTACCACCGCCGCCATTGTTTGCTAGATCGCACGAGGCCGCCATTTTGGCGTAGCCTCGTGTCTCCAGCATGGAGGTGGCCATGTTTGAGGTGATCCAAACACCTCGTGGAGCTAGGGGAGGCGCCGGAAGGCGTGCAGAGGGGCGGAGCCGCCTCCTTTCTTCCTGGGCAGCCAGCCAAAAGACTTCCTGTTTGTGAACACAGCGCTGTAACCTGTTGCAGTGAACTCTGAGCATCAAGTGGTGAGCCTGGGGGTCTATCTCTCTCTCTCTCTCGATCGATAGGGATCCCTAGCAGGTAACACTGAGGGGCTTTTGTGGCGCTGGGGGTCTGAAAAAAAAAAAAGTTTTTTATTTAAATTTGAATTGTATTTTCCGGGAAATTACTGGAATAATCATGGACCCTGCCACACAAATACCCCCACCTGTTTCCCTCGAGGGGGCCACGGGACCCGCCGGTGCACAGAGTATGGATGCATTTACAGCAGTTTTGGAGTCTTTGGTGGCTCGGGTCGAGGCAGCCTGTCAGGGACGGGGGTCAAGAAAGCCACCCCCGCCTACCCCTATATTATCTGACACCTCTGACTCAGATTCAGAGATGGTCACTGCAGCTGCAGGTCCCTCTGCAAGGGCTGTTATCTCAGGTAAAGCTCCCTCAGACAGTGAGGAGGACATTCTTTCTCCCGCTATAATTCAGGAAGAAGCATTGGTGGACGCACTAGTTGTGGCGGTGCGGGAAACCTTAAGACTTGAGGTTTCACCGGCAGAGGCAACTGAAACAGAGATTCCCTTTGGTACTAACAAGCCCATTAAAACAGTGAAGGTTTTTCCTGTACCCAAGTGTTTTGGTAATAAAATTAAAGGAGAATTCTAAGCGTACCTTTACTATTTCCAAGCGTATTGCTAGACGCTATCCGTTTGAGGAATCCCTCATTAAGAAATGGACGGTACCACCAGTGGTGGATCCACCTATTTCCAGGCTGAATAAAACCACGGTTATCCCAGTGGAGGACACTTCGTCCTTTAAGGATCCGGTGGATCGAAAGATGGAAGCGGAGTCCCGCACTATCTTCTCCCTGATAGGGTCAGCATTTAGACCAGTAATTGTTATTGGTCTAGTTTCCCAGACACTAACGGAATGGGCGAGAGTGGTACGCCAAGACCTAAGGGGAAAAGATATCCCCCAGGGAACATCTGATTTGATGGAACAGATTATACAAGGGCTACAGTTTGTCTGTGACGCAGCCTTGGATGCTACCCCCCTATTAGGGCATGCATCTACGTCAGTGGTAATCCTCAGACGTGTGCTGTGGTTAAAATGCTGGTCAGCTGACCTAGGTTCCAAAAAGACCTTGACGAATCTCCCCTTTCAGGGGAATCGCCTATTTGGGGCCACCCTAGATGAAATTATTAAGGACGCCACTGGGGGCAAGAGCACTTTCTTGCCACAGGCTGCTAAAGCTAAGGGACCTCGCAACAAGCGAGGACCTTTCTTTACCGCCCATAAAGGGTTCGCACGCCCGGCTGGAACAAGCGGGAAAGGCAAGACTCCTCCAGGAGGGTTCAAGAAAGGCTGGTCGGACAAACAGAGGACCGACTCAGCCAAACCCGAAGCAAAGGATTACACAGCCTGAAGGTGCGCCCCCACCCGGGTTGAGGGTGGGGGGACGTTTTCACCGGTATTCAGGACATTAGATCGAGCATCGACTACTACTACCGGTGCGATTCTTCCCTTCCAACATTTAAGTACTACAGGGAGCGGTAGTCACTGTTCCCTGAATAGATCTTTTCCTTTACCTTTTCCTAAAATTAGTCTCAATTCCCCACAGGAATCGGATCTGGTTGACCAGACAGACCAAGAAGCCTCTAGCCGGGTGACTTCGGTCCCTGAGATTCAACCAGGAGAGATCACTGTTCCTGATAGGAATCAGGTGTCGGATAAATGTGTGGGAACAGAAAACGACCAGACTTTGTCGGATGGTCGGGGCCAGATAGCTCTAGGGACGCCTGGTTCAGATCTCGTCAGTGCCAGTGGTCCTAGAAATTCTAGGCTGGCCGACTTGGACTTGCTAGTCGCGGACGTTCCGTGGGAACTGCGTCTCAGGGAGTATCTGCGGTCTCGAGGACCAATCTACCATTGTGCTTTACAGTCGCTGGTTTTAATGGCCTGGCCATTGAGACCCAAGTACTGAAGGACAGAGGGTTGTCAGCTTCAGTCATTCCTACCCTTATTAAAGCAAGGAAAGCGACTTCCAGCAGAGTCTATTATCACACATGGAAGACTTATATCGCGTGGTGCGAATCTTTAGGATTTCCTCGACGTACCAATTCGGTGACTAGAATATTGGCCTTTTTGCAAAAAGGGGTTGAGCATAAGCTAGCCTTGAGCACCATCAAGGGTCAAGTTTCAGCATTAGCAATTTTCTTTCAGAAACTTTTAGCTACCAAGTCCTTGGTGCGGAATTTCATCCAGGGGGTGCGGCACCTGGCTCCACCAGTCCGCGCGCCCTTACCGCCCTGGGATCTTAATTTGGTTTTGTCGGTTCTACAGAAACCTCCTTTTGAAAACATCAGGGAGATTCCCTTGCTTACTTTATCCCAGAAGGTGGCCTTCTTGGTGGCTATCACTTCTGCACGCAGGGTGTCAGAACTGGCTGCTTTATCATGCCAGTCCCCATACTTGGTGATTCATAGGGATAAGGTAGTACTCCATCCTAAGCCATCCTTTCTTCCTAAGGTGGTTTCAGATTTTCATCTGAATGAAGATATTGTACTACCTTCCTTGTGTCCTCAGCCCAATCATCATTGGGGACATGCGTTGCATTCCTTGGATGTGGTTCGGGCAATCAGGGTATACCTAAAGGCTACGGAATCGTTCCGTAAGACGGATTCACTTTTTGTGATCACGGATGGCCCCAGAAAGGGGTTGCCTGCATCTGCCGCAACTATTGCCAAATGGATTAGACAGACGGTGGTACAGGCTTATTCTATTAAGGGTCAGAGTCCTCCGTTCCCTGTTAGGGCGCACTCCACTCGAGCGCTCAGTACTTCCTGGGCCTTTCGCCATCAGGCGTCAGTGGTCCAGGTATGTAAGGCGGCCACCTGGTCGTCGGTACATACCTTTACAAAATTTTATAAAATTGATGTGATGGCATCGGCGGATGCCTCTTTTGGCCGCAAAGTGCTGCAGGCCGCAATTTGAGGAGACCGGTGGTCTACCTCGAGGGTTTTTTTCTGTTGAAAAATTTTTTTGTTGAGTCTCATCATTAAGGATGAGCATTGTAAACTTCTAGTTGGCACCGGTTGGGCCTTCTAGATTTGGATTTGATTTCCATTTTCCCACCCCTCATTTGTGATACTGCTCTGGGACTTCCCGAAGGTGCTGTATCACCGAGGACTACGTCTGTCAATGAGCGATAGAGAAAAATGGATTTTTGTAAAATCTTACCGTAAAATCCTTTTCTCTTAGCTCATTGACAGACGTAGTACCCGCCCCTCTGTTTTTGAGTTGGGTTGGGTTAAATTCTCTAAGCACTGCTCTTGTGACATAACTGATTTGCTGTGGCGGAGAGAGAGAGGATATACCCTCGGGGACTGCCCCTGGGGTGTGGCCAGAGCATTTTTATTTCCTGTCTAGTCCTGCTCCTGTGGAGGCAACATAACCCGAAGGTGCTGTATCACCGAGGACTACGTCTGTCAATGAGCTAAGAGAAAAGGATTTTACGGTAAGATTTTACAAAAATCTATTTTTTTTCAACCTGACTAACTATGTAACCTTGGTCTAGGTTCTAAGGAACTGCACAAGAACTCAGAGATTAGCACTTGCACTTTTGCATGTATTTTAGTACAGTTGTTGCTGGAAAATGTTTAGTGCTAGGTCAAGTTCACAATGTGTGCACTGTAGAAAGTAATTTAACAACTATAGGCTGTTCTTTCCTTACTTGACCCAGACTAGTAGTGCTACTTTATGCATGTGTATCACCCTACAAGGTAGGTGGTAGGCAAAGTATAGTGGGCCTTGGCTGCCTAACAGCAGGGCCATGATTTTCAGCTGGGCTGTCATGTCTCCCAGGTGTTGCTATTGAGACTGGGGAGTCTCCCCACTGGCTCCATGAGAAGGGTGCTCAGTGGGCAGTGGAGGAAACCCAATCAGTGGCACATTCAGGCCTGTATCTACCCCAGAAAGGCAGATTCTGCCACACTGGAGTCTGGGAGTGGGTATAAGTTTAAGGTGAACGCATGACACAGTGTCTTTGGCAGGAAGCAGAGTCCCAGGAGGGAGAGTATGGCTGTCTCTCCTCCTGTCAGAAGGATCGGTGGCTTGCCTGAGGATACAGAGTGAGCTGGGCTGCAGAGGGGATCCAGTGTGCCGAGGATTGGTGGAGTTGAGGGGGGCCCAGTTTCAGGAAAGCATTCCAAGTTCGTGAGTACTATAAACTGCCCCTGTGGGTCTGCCTAGCTGACAGAGGGGACCGCTCCGGTGAAGGTCCAAGGAATCCAGCAGATAGCTAGTGGTAGAGGGGGTGCCTTGTGAGAGGACCCTGAAGTGTTAAAGGGGGCACCAGCGGTTGGGCCCTAAAGAGTTAATGTGTACAGCGTGCAGTGTACAGTGTTGAGAGTTGCAGCAGCACAAGCAGTTACAAGGAGATACCTCAGTCAGTGAAGGGCTGGAGGGAGCTGTTTACAGGACTTTTGAGCTTAAGAGAGTGTCAAGAGTCAATTTCACTACAGTCCAGGATCTTTTGAGTTAACCAGAGGGTTACAAGTCAAGCTCTAGCACAGTTCAGTAATAAAGCAATCGTAAAAGCGTCAGTAAGCGTTGGTCAGCATTCAGCTGGCGTCAAGACAGCGCTAACAGGTATTTTTCTACAAAGTGTCCCAGTTTTACCTAGTTGAGCCAGAGGAGTATCCCACTCATTCCCTTCTCCCATCCCCAATATCAAATAAACAAAACAAACCAAAGATGTCGGAATGGTCATTGTCTCAACTCTCACACTTGGGTACTCAGCTTAAATGGGCTGAGGTTTCACCGGTAACAATGGCAGACCCATCTCAGGCCCAATGCCTGGAAAACCTGCTACACATGCATATATTGCTAAACCTTTGCACCATTACTGTTATAGACAGCAACCATTTTCCTAAGTCTAGTTATTGGATTTATTTGTCTCCCATCAAAATGTGTTATATAAAATTTATAAGAGCAGCATTACCTTCAAAGCAGTGCATGTTAGAAACCCTTAATTGCTGTCATTATTGTAAGACCTAAAATAATTGCCAAAAGTCCTAAGAGAATTCTAGTCTTTAAGAAACCTCATAAAATTCCAAACCTGTGCCCAAGTAAATGTGGTTTGCATTAACAGTACTTTGGAAAGATGTAAGAAGTGGAAAAGCCAAACTCTGAAACTACACTTAATACAAGCCACATTTCCTTCCATTTAGTCAATAACCCACTAGGAAAGACAAAAGATCCAATCATGGTTTTGCCAACATGTAGCCATTATTTAAAGGTATGGAAAGGTAGTATTTAAATAGTATTTTTTTCTTTTGAACAGTGTCAGTCAACCGGATATTTATGCAAATAATAGTTCTAAAAACAAAGCTAATAACCTTATTTGTTGAAATCCAACGTGCTACTACCCTCTATGCTAGGGATCCTCAAACTATGGCCCTCCAGCTGTTGGGGAACTACTTATCCGCACTTTAAAACTCTGACATTCACAGACATGACTAGGCATGATGGGAATTGTAGTTCCTGAACAACTGGAGGGCCATAGTTTGAAGACCCCTGCTCTATGCCTTTCGTGAACTACTTCAAAGAAAGGTATGGAATTTAAAAATGTATTTAGAAATATATACAGTAAAACCTTGGATTGCGAGCATAATTCATTCCGGAAGCATGCTTGTAATCCAAAGCACTCTTATATCAAAGCGAATTTCCCCATAAGAAATAATGGAAACTCAGATGATTCGTTCCACAACCATTTATTCATAAATCCTTCAGTTTAAAGTCCCTATAAAAAGATTATAGCATTGCGATAGGTTGTGTAACCATAAAATGTCAATCCACAAATAGCCATTTCCACAAGGGGAATGGAAGCAAAATCCAGTAGGAGCTACAGGGTATCAAAGAGAAGAGAGCCGCCTCTAAGTGTAGCAATATATTCCATTTAATGAAGGTACAACATTTAGCAACTCACATGGTTGATGAATAAAACAGGCACATCTAAGTATGCTGGTATCCGGAGTAAAGCTGTCCACATAGACCGTCTTCTGCACCGCCAGCTGCCAGTCTGTAATCCTGACCGGGAAGACCACCCTGCAGTAAAGCGATCTGAAAGCGAGGGGCAGCATGGAAAGGATGACGTAGATGACGGTGCGGAGGATGGTCCTATGTGGACAGCTTTACCCCTGATGCCTGCATCCTTAGATGTGCCTGTTCCAATCATCAACCACGTGAGTTGCTAAATGTTGTACCTTCATTAAATTTAACCATATTGCTACACTTAGAGGCGCCTCTCTTCTCTTTTATACTCAGCTGTGACTTGAGGCTACTTGTATATCAAGACATCGCTTGTATATCAAGTCAAAATTTATTTGAAAATTTTGCTTGTCTTGCAAAGCGCTCTTAAACCAAGTTACTCTCAAACCAAGGTTTTACTGTATATATATTTTTTTACTATATAATGCTGCACTCAGAACACATATACAACGTATTACACAACACTATTTTTAGATGTACAAGAATTTTTATGAAAGCAGGACTTCTGCGAGTTTGGAATGGTCTTTTAGAAAAAAAAATAATGGTTGTTCTAAGTGCACATTTACAGTGGACTGCTTTTATCACATCTGAAAGTGACATGCTTATTAGGTAAAGGCCTTGCGTTTCTACTGATCTGAACATGCATGGATTTCAAAGAGCGTTTGTTACCTTTGGGTATGCGTATAATATTTAAAGTGATGGTTAATTTAGTATAAATATTGCAGTGCTAATAAAACTACTTCTAAATAGTATGTTCTTAGTGTGCAATATCTGACATCAATAGGAGAATGTTTGGATTTAGTGGGTCCATCAGAACTTATGCAGTTCTTATTGAAAATTTGAGGCCAAATCCTTGCAACAAAAGCTCTGGGACCTTTTTACCTCTTATGGACCAGAACAACTTTTACATCTGCGCTATGAACATATTGATTTGGTAGTTGCTTTGCCATTACCTAAAATATGACTCTAATGTGATTATATATACACAGGTGTTTTATATTGTGGTAGCAGGCACAAGATTCATGTGATTTTACACTGTGTGATTGCTTTGCTTTTTTTTGTCATATGGTAATGATGGTTACAATGGAAGAGATACTGTATATATTAATTGTGGTGATTATAGTGGGAGAGGAGATCAATTATATTTTAATAAAACATTGAAAGACTTTGTAGCAGAAGGGGTTTTGAGCCTGAGAATTTATACCCAAGGTGCATTCATTTTTTCATAATCAGAGAGGCAAATGAGCTGACAAATGTGTTGCTAGTTTTGGGTTGAAGGATGAACAGTCATCAGCGGAGTGAATAAAAAGACACTGAAAATATTTTGTAGAGATTTCATCACTTTGGTGTTTTAACAAAATTTTTTCACTGGCTCTGAAGATATGTAAAGTTGAAGAGACGTGCTATATACAGTATTTCAAATTGAAGTCATAATTGGAGTATAACACTGGGTTATAATTGGAGAACAACTGGAGATATTGGAAGAATTACAGTGTTTAAAATTCACTGATGGCAACAAGTTATTTTTGTGGTCTGTTTTATTTTTCAGCAGAGCTAGAGAAGCTTTTATTTTTGTAATGTTGAGTTGATATAGTGTACATTACCTAAGATAACAAAGTAGGAAATACATTGTTTTTGGGGGACAGTCTAGGCTCTTTTGTTTTGGCAATATTGTTTTGCAAATATGATTTTATTTTCTAGGGCTAACAACCCTGTATTTTATTTTCTATGTAATCTTTGGCCAAAAAGATGTTAAAAATGGAAAATAAATGTTTTTGTTTGCAATTTTGACCAGTGTTAATTAAAAAAAACAGTAGTCTTACCGTCATAAAAAGTAGACATTTTATTTACTAATTATTATAATTATTTAATTATTTTTCAAAATTATATTTATTTGGCATTTTTCTTGGAGGGTTTATGCTCTGCACATACCAGCGGGAGAATGTACATTTTCCAGACCAAGATTGCATCAAAAGACAAGTACACTTTTATTTACACAATGTTATATGGTTGCATAATAGACTTTCTGGCAACTATTTAAGGCTGACATCATTTATCTTTTGTACAGATACAATATATTTGCTGAATTATTGTGAATACAATTGAACAAATGTACATAAGTTACCCCCAATTCCAGTGGATACTACCACAATTGTGTCTGTTTAAAGATTTTTAAATTATAATATGCAATAATCATAAATATTTATCATTCTTGAGGTGCTGATCATCAGTCTGTAGTAAACAAAATAATAGATATATTGTATACCTGTATTGGTTTCTCTTTTGCTTTCTCTTTTTCTCTTTTGTTTTGCATTATGTTGTAAAAATTATTTTATTTTCTCTGTATATTGACGTTTTAGTAATTATAGTTTTACTGTAAATAAAAAGTTTACACTTTATTCTATATCTGTCCTATGAAAAATTACACTATAATGATTTTTTTTTTTTTACATAGCATGGCAAAGTTATGTGCATGTGAAAAAAAGCTTTTTTTAATTCTGTAGTAGTAATTAGGGTTGATTAGGGTAACTAAGAGTTAATAAGTGATTCAATAATAATGCACTTGAAAAAAAAAAAAATCTTGTAAGGTTTAATTAGCTTATGTCCTATGCAGATAAAAGGTCACACCTTTGATCTACATCTATCTGCAAATTACATTTTGATGCTACTACTATGTATCGCATAGCAATTCCTGACTGCTATTTTGTCAGCCAGTAACTTCTAGTAATTTTGGTGGCAGGAGGAAAAGAGCTGATCATAAGAGATCCATGCTAGAAACTTTGTTAAAGGATAGGTTCACCTTTGAAACATGTTACACATTGCACTCGTATTTAGAGTGCCACAGCAAGCGGGGGGTTCATCTCCCAGCACCTGCTGTCACATTTCAAAATTGGTGCGGCTGTTCAGGAATTAGAGCAACATATGTGTACATGGATATAAGTCTGGTTTAAAGACAAAATACAAAGGGTAAATGTAATTAATTACCCTTTGTGTGTAAACAATTACCCTTACATGCACTAAAATTAAAGTATTGCACTGCAGATATTACTGCCGAGCCCAGTTTTTTTCAGTATTTTTAATAAAGCTGAAGGTCATTTTTTTGCTATGCTGCACCAGGAACATTACCTAATGAAGTGTGTCTCCCCACAGCACTGATTTTCTGGTGCTGCAAAAGATTAACATCAGCCACTGCGATTGTGAGAGAGTTGCACCACTGGCCCGTCTCCTCTGTTCATAGAACATATAGTATTCTTTCCCAGAGTGCAATTGGTTTTGTGAATAGAGGGTCGGATGATGTATGACAGTATCCACTGCCTCTAATTCAGAACACTTTACATTCTGGGAACAGAATGCTACATGTTCTGTGAATAGGGGGGGGGGGGTGCAACTCTTTTTGGCGGCTGATATTAACCCCCGCAGCTACAGAATATCAGCATTGTGCGGAGGACACAGCAATTGATTTCAAAACTATGCAGCAGCAAGCCGGACATGGAAAACACTTCATTACATTTATGTCCTTGGTGCTGTATAGCAAAAAAAAAATAAAAAAAATAATTAAACTTCAGCATTAATGATTTAATGGTGAAATAAGCAGCATTGTTGCCATTCATACTAATGGCCTAAAATATTTACAGTATTATTTGGCAGGTTAATGAGGCAGGGTTTTAATTCTCGTAAAACCTGTGTCTAGGGAGGCAGGGTAAGAATTAGGACGTATGCTATTTGTTTTCCCCCATTTTTTGGCCACTTCTGTACTTTTGCAGGTAAATCATTTGTAGGAACTTTAAGGGAAAGTGGTTCAAGGTTTTTTTTTTAAATGAGTCACAAGGTTCTGCAGGTCCGGAAACCTCTTCTTCCCTTTCTTTTGTTTGGTGAATAGTACAGTAATTAGTACTGTGTCTCTGCAAATAGATCTGCATTCTTAATCCATTTTTAAGAGAGACTGTTGTTAGCATTCATGTATCCGAATGACAATGTCTCTTTAAAATACATGTACTGTACTTATCATTACCTTCATTAAATGGAGTCTTGGATCTCTTCTAGAATTACAGAAGCCTTTATGATCTTTGGCATCCAATACTTTCAGGTCTTTTGGATGCCTGCATTTCCTCTTATGGTTCCACCCACCAATCAGTATGTCATTAGTGTCCCTGAAGCTATAAAGAGATTCACCAATGACATGGGTGGGGTAAGTGGATCTGCCACCAGGAGATGCAGGAATTTGACACACTTGGAAAATGTTGAAGATGCTAGCAATGTCTATCTTTCTGAAAGAAAGTGAGACTTCATTCAATGCAGGTGACAAGGATACACATAATACATGTATTTGAAAGAGAAACTGTTGTTAGTATACATGTTTCCTAATAATAGTGTGACCTTAAAGTAATATAATGTAATAAAATATTTTTTTTTCCCCGCTAGTTAGACTCGGGGCTGTGATGTGAACCACTCACTTTCCTGCTAATCTTTGCTTTGACTGCAACAAGTTTCTTCCTAACATCTGTCCTGCTCTTCATTCTGATTTCCTCTGTCTCCTAACCTACAATATTGTAGGTTACAGCCACCCCTCAACTGTTCCATATCTACTGCTGGTGTGGTAGGCTGGTTATGGCTAATTAAGGCTTTCTCTTCTACTATGTGATTACAAAACCGTGTTGTTAACAGAAGGTTAATAGATCATGTTAAATTGTACACCCAGAACTGAATGAACCAGACTTATGACTTCTCCTTTACCTGACAGGTAAGCTTGTTAAAAAAAGGAGCAACCTTTTCTGTGTCTGATATATAGACTATATAAAAGATACAAATGACCGCAAATCATTATAATTTCCTTTAACCATATTCAAATCATCTTTCTCTAAAGGATAATGAAAGATTCACTGAAAACCGAAAGAGGTTTTGCTGTCAATTTAGAAAAGGGATTCTTTCAATAAAAAAAAATGAATTCTTAGATGTGGTGGCTGCATTTTCTTTATTTTTTTAAACTTTTTTTTTCCTTTATTTTCACCTGGTATTCCAGCCAGTAAGTCTGATATTTGTCAACTTACTTTAACAGACCTGGCTGTCCAGATAAAGTGGCAGAGGGTTGAGACAAACCATTTAACACCGACAGGGGTCCTGACAATCTTTAACTTTTATTAATTTATGTATAGCACTGCCCCCTTAAGGACTGCTGGATTTTCACACTTTCGGGTCCCCCTGGGACATTTACAGTCTATCACTTTACTTCTTGGCTCAGTCAATAATCAATCCAGGGGTATGTTGTTGTTTTTTTTTAATTTTTATAAATTAGGGATAGGAGAAGGGATTAGTGGGATACTCCAGATGAACTATGCACAAAGTTTAGAGGACATCTATATGTTGATACAGTCAGGCTGTTGATCCACCTTGCCACTAGGTGGATTTAAGATTAAGTCTCTTGCCAGATGACTTGATGAACTAAAGTTATCTTCAGGACACTCTCCTAGTATCCTCTTTCTTGACCATTGACACCTGTCCACTGACTATCTTACTCCAGGCTGGCCCCCATCAGGTCAGGCCCCTTGACACAATCCCCTGTACTCACGATACTGTTTTTTTAGGGTCTCCAGTGTCTCCCCCCTCAGTCAGCTTTCCTGGACCTCTGGGTTCAGCTCCATTCCTCTGGCCTTCAGGACGACCTCCTGATGGCACATGCCACTGCTACAGAGGAGGAGGCAGCCGCCACCCTCCCCCTGGGACTCTGCTCACCAGCCAAAGACCCCACGGCACATGGGCTCCTGGCTTTTATACAATATCCCAGAATGCACCAAGACAGCCTGTCTCTGGCAATCACCAGGACAAAGCCTATGTATCCATTGGTCAGGTTTCCTCCCACTGTCCAACATGCCTCCCTATTGAACCAGTGTGAAACACTCTCTAGACTCAATGAATCACATACTGAGCACACTGAGTAGACCTCACCAACAGATCCTGCTCTCTGCTAGGCAGAAAGCAATATAGATTTGCCTGCTGCTCCTCTGATAGGCAGATAGAGCCAAAAACTATACTCTCTCACTAGCACCTACCTAGGAGGGTGCTACATATGTAAAACTTTTATCCCAAAAGGAATCCGCTGCTTGCTCAAAGTGCTTATAAAATGTTAGCTGGAGTTCAGCTTCAATTACCCTTTAACACTCCCTCTTAGATTGTAAGCTCTAATGAGCAGGGCCCTCTGATTGCTACTGTATTAAAGTGTATTGTATTTGTACTGTCTACCCTCAAGTTGTAAAGCGGTGCGTAAACTGTCAGCGCTATATAAATCCTATATAATAAATAAATAATAAAATAAAGGAAAAAATGCTTAAAAAATAAGGCTAATGTAGCCACTGCATGTAAGGATTAGTAATATTGTTGAAGACTATATGGAATGTAAAAAAATATTTGGATGTTTTTCTTAAGTTATATTTAATATAAACTGCAGGAGTTTAAAGAGGCATAGGCGTTCTTTTTTTGTTAAGTATGCTTAGCTTTTATACCAGGGTACCCTGGGAATTAGGATTCTGGGCTCTAAATAAGTACGCTAAAGTTGCTTACAGGCATCTGGAGATGCATACTGTCCCATTGCACATGTGATCTTAAACCTGAGATTCATCAGTCAGCAGATGTCAACCAGAGAGCAGGATAACTTTTTATTTGAGACAGATCTAGTTCTACATTCTTATCTCCATTGGTGAGTAGAGGACTTTTTAACTGCACTACAGTAGATGATCATTCAGGTAACAGTGACTACAAAGGTAAATTGGCCTAAAAAAAGAAAAATTCTTTATTAGCACAATTTACAAAACTCAGTCCTGTAAGCTTTCTTTTTAAATTCAGTATTACAACCCATGTCATTTTTCCATTCAACCAAGCATAATCATGTCATGTAGTGAAATAAAACGTATTATGATGTCTCTGTTATAAAGAAAATAATTGCAGATTTTAAATTGGAGTAATTTCTGCTCATTTTAAGTGTTAGCTTCACTTTTATGTGGTTTTCAAAGAAAAAGTGTTGGGTTCCGTTATGGATTTTTCTCCCAGCACATTTTTTACTTAATTGATTCATTAAAGCTGCTACCAGGCATCCTGTAATTAGTTTTTGTCTTACTGTTACTTCCTGCCCTGAGTTCACTGTGTCAGCCACAAAAGAAAGTATGCCCTACTCCCACTGCAGACTTGCGTCACATATTTTACTTGACCTATGTTTCTGAAGCTTGTCATCAGCAAACTAGGCAATGGCTAATTATTTCATTCATTAGAAACATCTACCAGACCCCGTGTGCTGCATGTATGTATGCATGTTTATATATACTAAATATGTCATCAAATTATAAATGATTCATACATCATCAAACTCCCAAGTGCCTCTGCTGCAATTTATTTTTCTAATATGAAGGCTTTTCAACACAGTGTTCTGTAGATATGTGTTTTTGTAATGATGTGTTTATTTGAGAACTGGGCTTTTCTTAACATCTGCTGCAATAAATATATCTGTAAGATAGAGCTGTTGGACATTTTAATTTGGGCTTATTTTTAGTTAGGGTCTTGTTTAGTGGGTAGGACATATAGCTCTGTAACTGGTGCTGCAGAGTTTATAGAATTATAGTTAGGGTACCCACATGCACAGTGAGAATTCTCTAGCCTTTTTTTAAATTTACAGAAGCAGCACAAAAAAATGTAGATGATGTGGTACTTCTGGAGATACACGTGTCAGATTCATTTCCAACTAATATTACATTTTGGGATAGATGCTAGTGGATTCGGTCACTCAGATCTGGTCAGAATGGAACTTCTTCTGTTGCCAGAATATGAATCACTGTGTTGATTTTTTATTCATTTCACATTGCTGATTGTGCTTTAGCAAGGAGGCATAGTTTGAAACTCCAAAAGGATGGTGTTTCCATTGCAGTCAACAATAGGGAATCTAATAAGCCCTACAGAATAAATAAAAAAACTGAAATTTCAGTTTTGAAGGACCAGCTTCTACATGAAGATTAAATAATACAAAAAAAGTGGAGCACCAGCTGTCATTCAATGAGATGTCCTAACTAACTGAACATGTAGTTTAAAACAAAGTAACTTCCTAAAGCATCCATGATAAAGGTAGTTATCTACTCTGACAATATATTCTGTTTTTACTCTAGTTCTTTATTTTATGGGACCCCATATTAAATTAAAAGTTTTGCTTCACTTACGGTATCTTGTAGATTTAGTACCTACCTATTCAAAGCTTTGACAATTTGGATGGATTTTGGGCATACTACTAGTGGATTATATAGAATTAGATGACATCCGTGTTGATAAAAAACAGTAAACTAGACATGGGTTCTGCACGCAGGAGTTCAGCAAACCAAACGCAGTCCAAATAAAATATATACCGTACTGTGCATACGTTTTAGACAGGTAAGAAGAAATGCTATAAAGTAAGAATGCTTTCTAAAAATATAATTTAATTGCTTATTTTTATCAATTTACAAAATGTTAAGGGAAACAGAAAAAAAAAAACGCTTTTCGGAGGCTAGGTACAGCCTCCATCAGGAAGGAGGTAGTACCTAGCCTCTGAAATGTGTTCCTGGTTGGCTCCTTCGTCACAGTCATCTGACCGATTGTCTTCCACGTGGAGGCTTCCCAGCTGCTCATGCAAAAAGACAGTTAAAAAATGGTGCAAATAAAATATTTACAGAAAAAAGGTATTCCAAAGAAAAAAGCAAAAAAGGTTAAAGAATGAGAAATACTTATCAAGTCCTGGTTCAGCAAAGGCCAATCAATGAGCAAGATAGGTCAGTGGCTCTTAAGTCTTTGCAGATGTTCCTTGTTTTGATGGTAAAAAGTAGAGCTCTAGACTGAAGATGCAGTCCCTCTTTTCTGGTCCTTGAGGAGGGCGTGGAAAGAACTGATCTGATCAATCAAGAGGTCTGAGATGGGCTGTCACCATGTTTATGACCATGTAGCTGCCCTCCCACAGATACCATTTTTGATACGTTTTTTAATAGATATTAAAATCTTAAAAATACCTTCAGGTTACAGTCTGGTAACGTGTATATTATTGTCTGGCAAGAAATTACCTTTTAGATTAATCCAAATATAATGGGTATCGGATGGCTATTTCAGCTAAGAGGGGTGATGGGCCTAATACACTCCTAGGATATTGGTGTTTGGGCTTAAAATGCTGCTAATTAACAGACACAGATAAATATGTCCTTATTTTGGCTGTACTGTTGTTATCTCAGGAGTTATGAAATACAGTGTGGTTTGGTTCTACAAGGAAAGATACACAGCAATGTATATTGGCCACCTACTCCAGCTAAGTTATTTACAATGAGTGATAAACCCAGGAAGTGTGCTCTCCTCCAATGATCAGGCTTGTGCTGACACGTGAGCCCCCTGGATGTTTATTGTGCTGCATTTCTCCTTCCCTCAGCTCTTATAAGGCTGAGAACAGAAGGAATGTGAGAACCTATTAAAAAAAAAAAAGGGAGGGGCGAAAAAGGTATTAATTTTTATTTCTACACACAAATGTTTTGCCTTTTTTGTTTCTATTTTAAACGGAACAAGTTATTTTACAAGGTGAGGGTTTACAATAACGTTATCTTTCCCATGTAATCCCCCCCTCCTCTGGGTTGGCTGACAACTTGAAAAAAATACGCCAAACCATGACCAAATCTCTCTATTGTGGTCAAGTCATCTTATAAAAGTTTTCTGGCAACAAGCATTTACCTTTAACTGGCAAAAACAGGCCCTTAGAGCCCCTAACATGCTTATTTCACAGCCCTATGCACCAAGACAAAAACTCGAATCTCCCCCTCTCTAAATAGGAGCGTGTGTGTTCTCATTCTCTAAAAGGCCACTCTACAACAATGGCTGTACCCCAAAACTCCCAACTTAAATTAATTTTATTGTTTAACATGATGACTCTGGGCAAACCTAATGCAGCAAGTTTCTTCAGTTGCTGCAGGGCTGGAAGGAGCCCCTTTTGAGGCTTTCTGGTCTGGCTAATACTCGGCAGTGCCATAGAAGCCATACCTTGACCCCACTGAGAGGAAGAAGCAGGGGTTGCCTGTAAAGTGTAATTGGACAACAAGCTCTGTTGAAAACTCTCACATAGACACCTGTGTGTATTGTATTTGGCTATTAGAGAGGGGAAGACTAGTGGAAACAGCATGTTCTCTGAATTTTGCTTCTCTGACCCCAGTGTGCATGTGTGGGCCCCTCATGACTTCAGCTGCATTGCGTTTAGGCTTCTCTTGTGTGGGAGCCTAATGGTGCTTACGCTGCTCCCATCCTTCCCCAAGGAATTAACTTGCAGGGCTCTTATTGCAACACTAGTTGGTGGCATGATGGGGAGCTGCACCTTGTTTGAATATGGCACCCTAGTAGCCCTTTTTTTCAGCTGTTTGGTCTCTTTGGTCCCACTCATCTTGTGCAAGTCTCTTTCTGGGGTTCATACTATGTGTGCATGTGCTGTCTTCCTGTGCACATGCAGACTTTGCTGCCTTTCAATTATCATCTCTGCCTATACACTACATCCACCATCCTCTGTACATATACCTGGGCTCCCTGCTGCCTTACAGTGACCTGGTCATAGATTGCATTAAGCCTTACTCCTCCAGCATCAGTTTGTGGGCATTTCTTGTGAGTAATCTCTCACTTGCATAACTAGGATGGTGAGTTATAACAATGGGGCATTGGCAAATTGTAGGATTCTCTAACTGTGCTGGGGGTACTTGCAGTGTAACCCTTAAAGGAGTTGTAAAGTCAGGAAGGTGTTTTTTTTAATTTTTAATGCATTTTATGCATTAAGATAAAAAGCCTTCTGTGTGTAACAGCCCCCCCCCCAGCACCCCCTAATACTTACTTGTGCCCCCTCTCTGACCAGTGATGTCCACGAGTCCCTCAGCCGTCCTGGGACTCATTCTCCTGATTGGCTGAGATACAGCCACGGTGCCATTGGCTCCCATGGCTGTCAACCAATCAGAGTGAGGGGGCGGGGCTGAACAGCAGCTCTTGTCTGAATGGACACATGGAGCTGCAGCTCGGCTCAGGTGCCCCCATAGCAATCTGCTTGCTGTGGGGGAACTTGATAGGAGGGAGGGGCCAGGAGCAGGAATGAGGGACCCGAGAAGAGGAGGATCCAGACTGCTCTGTGCAAACCCAACTGCACAGAGGAGGGAAGTATAACATGTTTGTTATTTAAAAAAAAACAGACTTTACAATCACTTTAATGAACCTGAAATGAGGAGCATGGACGACTTCCCAGCACTCCTCAGAGTCTTCCCTAAACCTTTCAGGGGTAATTCCTTCATATTTTATATCTAGGGAGGAATTCTCTGCTACTTAGTCCTAATTATGAAAAAAAATTAACTGACTTAGAACTTAGAAGTTGCAAGCATACTTACACTCCCTCTCCTTCAGAGTCCATCTCTGTTTTTCCTGGAACTGCGGCTGTTTCTGCACAGTCAGCTAAGAATGAAGAGGATTGTACATAATCCTTATATGAGGAGTTGGTACAGGGGGAGTCTCAATCCACATACTGTAACTCCAAAACCTAAGGATATTACAATATTCCTTGTTGATGCAGTCTGCACATGACTAGACCTGGAGCTACCTGTTTCAGCTATATCAGCTATCAGCTTGGGTTCTTTTAAACATCTCCTGCTTGTTAAGACTTTTCCAGTACATTCATTTATGCAAGCTGTTTGGTAAAGAAGAATCTTGATAAAGACTTTGCTTCTTCCAGACTCCTCTAAGCAGCTGTTAACACCTGTGCAACTTGTCATGGGATTGGACAGTTTCAAATCATATAACAAATCGCACCCCATTACCAGCAATGGAACTGTTCATATTATATGAAAAAGGTTCCTGCACTACTTTTTGCCGATTTCATTGCAACTTGCATAGACCTTTGTTAAATTAAGTTGCAAGGCGCAATGCAATCGGCAGTGAAAATCGCAATGGTGTGCTGCTTTGAAATGGCCTGAAGTATCGCGATTTCAAAGCCACACTAGTGTGAGCCATGGCTAAAAGTCCTTCCTCACCTGATATGCAGGATTGAGATGAAGGGCATTCCAATGATTCAGATTTTACTGGCCCAGACAAACAAAGCACTTTAGTCTCTTTAGACTCCTGGCAGACTCTCCTCCCAGATCTTCTGTCCCAAGGACCAATTTACCAGTCTGCTTCTTGGTCGCTAGCCTTAATGGCCTTAAAGTCTAACATTCCATCTGGATGCCTCATTTCTCATGGTGCAAGGCAAGAAAAATTCCATCTCAGAAAGTACTTTGTGGAATGCAATCCTGTCTTTTCTCCAGTTTGGCTTTGAATACCATCACGGTCAAATCTCAACCTATCATTTATTTTTTTAAAGACTGCTTGTCTCTCAGTCCATAGTGAAGGTTTTCCTGTAGCTTGTTGCTCCAATTATTTTTCCTATATGTCCCCCAGTTAAATTGTGTGATCTTAACCTGGCTTTGTCAGTTCTTCACAAACAGCCCTTGAAACCTTTCAAGGATATCTCTCTGTCTACTTTCACTCATAAGGTTGCCATCCTCTCTGCAAGGTGAGTTTCTGAGTTGGTGGCCCTAAAGCAGTATTAAACTTAAAAGCAACAATATAATGTATAGAAGCTTACCAATCATTAGATGTAGTGGCTGTATTCGTTTTCTTTGTTTAGGCATGTTTCTCCTGGTTTCCCCTGATGATCTGGCTAGTAATACACCTTCTGTACCATACAGAAACCACTTTGGATGAAGGAGCACAGGAGGCAGATTTGGACAGCAGAATTGTTAGTCTGGGGGAGGGTGTGTTAGATATACTAACAAATTGAAGCTGAACACCAGCTAACACTTTTTAATCAGCTACAGCCGTTTTCTTCTTGTTTTTTTTTTTGGTGGGGGGAAGGTTTTACATAAATAAACACTGATTATTTTAACCACTTGCCTACCGGGCACTTTCACCCCCTTCCTGCCCAGGCCAATTTTCAGCTTCCAGTGCTCTCACGCTTTGAATGACAATTGCGTGGTCATGCTACACTGTACCCATATGAAAGTTTTATCATTTTTTTCACACAAGTAGAGCTTTCTTTTGGTGGTATTAAATCATCTCTGGGTTTTTCTTTTTTTTTGCGAGTAAATTTTGAAAATAAATACATTTTTCTCCTTCACTGATGTGCGCTGATGAGGCGGCACTGATGGGCACTGATGGGCTGCACTGATGGGCACTGATGAGGTGGCACTTATGGGCACTGATGAGGTGGCACTGATGAGGAGGTACTAATATGCCGCACTGATGAGCACTGATAGGCGGCACTCATGAGCACTGATAGGTGGCACTGCTGGGCACTGAGAGGTGGCACTGCTGGGCACAGAGGTGGCACTGATGGGCACTGAAAGGCGGCACTGCTGGACACTGATGGTTGGCACTGGACACTGACGGGTGCCACTGATGAGCACTGATGGGCAGCACCATCAGTGCCCACACTCAGTGCCCATAGTGCTGCCAGTCAGTGCTCATCAGTGCCTAGATGAGCAGGCACTGACTGGCAGCACTATGGGCACTGATGGGGGGCACTGATGGAGGGCACTGTGGGCACTGATGGTGGGCACATTGTATTTTATTTACCTCTGTTGTAATCAGGGCACTGGTAATCAGTGCCCTGATTAAATTTTTCTGCGTCCCTGATCGGCTCTGCTCCTTCCTCACACGCAGTCTCTGTGTGAGGAAGGAGAGCTGGCGATGAGAGATGATCTCATATGTTTACATATGAGATCATCTCTCATTGCATGGGCCGATCACGTGGTAAATGGCCGCTGTGATTGGCCATTTACCACGATCTGTGATTGGCTGTGTCCAAGGGACACGGCCGACACAGATTTTCCCCGATGCGCGCTCGCGGGAGCGCGCGGGGAGTCTGTTACTGGGAGGCCGTTTAAAGATGGCCTCCCGGAATTTTGAGTCCGCGCTGTAGCCGTCTTTCGGCTATAGCGCGGGCCAGAAGAAGTTAAGCACCCCTGCCAGAGTTATATGATCTGTCTCATCCCTGTAAAAACAACACACTTACTGGTGGGATCATCAGATGAAAATAGAAGAAAGCAAGCCGAAAAAAAGGAAAGTAATCCACCCATGGCATCTAAAAATTGGCAAACCCGCAATACAATAAATGTTTGCTTTTGGATTTAATACTACTTTAACCTGTAAAGAACCCTGTCCTGTGCAAGACAAGGTTGTCTTTAAGATCAATGCCCTTTTTATTCCTCAGGTGGTGTCTTCTTTCACATCCACAAGAACATTGTTCTTCCTTCTCTTTTTTCTGCTTTGCAAAATCCAAAGGAGATTTTACACAATTTTGTGGATAGGGTAGGGGCTGTTCATGTCTATAAGTCAGCTAGAGCGCCCTTTAAACAGTATGACTCTCTATTTGTCATTCCTGAAGGTCCCCATAGGGGACAGCCTGCTTCTCGTTTCACTGTCGCCAGGTGAATTCAGCAATGCCTCATTCAAACCTATGGACTTTAAGGACAAAAGTCCACCTTTCCCCATCAAAGCGCACTTCACCAGGTCAGTGCTTCTAGGGCATCTAGCACTAGCTTCAACAACAAAAATAGCTTAGCAGAACTGGAGTTGAATCTAACTCTTGGCACTCTTTACTGTCAACATGACATCACCCTGACTTACTTTCTTGGGTGCTAGTTTGGAAGCCTAATATTAGCATAGCTGGTATAGGTTGAATGTTTGTTTCTGGTTTCTTTTGCTATTCAGACATAAACTGTTTATATACTGTACTTGTACTGTATGTCTTTAGGCACCCAGTACCCTCAGAGTTTTTTTATATTGATCCAATCAAGGTTTTTCCCTCTTAAGATAATCTCTGTTTGGAACAATGTCATGGCACCACACCATTGAATTAATGCATAATATGTCATAAATTAAATTAAATAAATTTGTCACATCATGTTTGTCATCTGTTATTGCTTTGTTATTTTGTCATATGCAAAATCATAATAAAACATCGGATGCAGTGACTGGAAATGGTATCTCTTTTTGTATATTGTAGTGTCAATGAAATGCAGCAAGAACAAGTCTAATCCACAAGAAGCTGTGCAGATACTGTCCTCAGCACGTCTTAATCTACGTGGCTTATCATCTAAAGCAAAGGTTAGTCCAACAAAAAAAGTTTACGACCTTACTATATTTGCAAATTACAGGTGCATCTCATAAAATTTGAATATCATCAAAAAGGTAATTGTTTTCTGAAAAAAAAATTTAAAAAGTGAAACTCATATATTTTATATAGCTGCGTTACACACACAATGATATATATTTCAAGCATTTCTTTCTTTTAATTTTGATGATTATGGCTTACAGCTAATGAAAACCCAACATTCAGTATCTCAGAGAATTGGAATATTACAAAAGACCAATAAGAAAAGGGATTTTTAATACAGGAATGTTGGCTTACTGAAAAGTATGACGGTATAGTAGGCAACCAATACTTGGTCAGGGTTCCTTTTGCATGAATTACTGTATCAATGCAGCATGTCAGATAGGCGATCAGCTTGTGGCACTGCTGAGGTGTTATGGAAGCCCAGGTTTCTTTGATAGTGACTTACAGCTCATCTGCATTGTTGGGTCTGGTGTCTCTCATCTTCCTCTTGACAATACCCCACAGATAATCTATAGGGTTTAGGTCAGGCAAGTTTGCTGGCCAATCAAGCACAGTGATATCGTGATCATTAAACCAGGTATTGGTAGTTTTGGCAGTGTGGGCAGGTGCCAAGTCCTGCTGGAAATGAAAGCACCATCTCCATAAAGCTGGTCAGCAGAGGAAAGCATGAAGTGCCCTTGAATTTCCTGGTAGAGGGCTGCTCTGACTTTAGACTTTATAAAACACAGCGGACCAACACCAGCAAAAGACATGGCTCCCCAAATCATCACAGACTGGAAATTTTGTATTTCACGTGGAGAGGCACAGAATCCAAGTTGCATGAGGTCCAGTGTGAAGTTTCCACTGTCCATGCTGATTTGGGGATCTGCTGGTGTTTGAAGACCACCCCCCCCCTTTTACAATGTATGTATAAGTGCTTGCAAGTGCAATAAATCTTTGAGAAATCATTTCATCCACAGGCTGACTAGTAGATTCATTGTAGTGGTGAAGATTTCTCCTGGAGACTCCGCCCTTACACAGAACCGACTTGACTGAACTATAGGTAGTCAGGGGCTACCAAGAGGAGGGGTTGACCCAACCACCTTCAGTGTTAAGCCTCGTACACACGCACCGATTGTTGGCTGTGAATTTTCGGCCAGCGTCCGATCGGCCGATTGTCGGCTTGTTAGTATGATGCTTCCGACAACCGACTGCGACTTTTCGGCCGAACAAAATCTGGTGTGCATGCTATAAAATTTTTGTTGGCCGTCACCAGAACGGCCGATTGTTCTTCAGTCAGTACAGATTTCAGCAGATAAAAATGTGATGAGCAAGACTGGGCATGCTCAGAGAAGAAAAAACACACGAAAAGTAAACCAGAACATGACATCACTTCTGTAGTTGGTTGTTGTTGGCCGACAAAATTCGTGTGCAGTCTAGAGCACATTTCAACCAACACAACAACACTGGACAAAAGACGGCCGATCGGTCTGCCAACAATCGGTGCGTGTGTAGGAGGCTTTAGTCCACTGTTATTAATTAAGTCCAAAGTCAGCGCATGCATTTTTTGAATTGAATGACTGAAATAAATTACCTTTTTGGTGATCTATTTTTTTGAGATGCACCTGTATATTCAACCTTTTTTATCTTGACAGGTGATCCATGAGAATACTAAATTGTGGAAAAAGATTGTTGATTATAGGTTCACAAATATAAGAAAACAAATGTAGCTACTATTTAGTTAAATTAATAGCTCACACATGTTGCTTTCCAGTTCAGAGATATCCATTTGCCACATCGAGCTCTTCATTAAAGAAAACTGTTAGGGTTCCAAAATTGGCTAAGATCAGACAGCAAGACTGAAAACCTGTATTTTTTTTGCTTCTACCATGAACCCCTCCAATCAGGGGTATATTTTTTAAACGAAGCCGCGACTTCTCGCTCTTCAGAGATTTGACTAACCCAATCATCCCTCCATAGATGAGAATGCCTCAGTAGTGGGTGACACTTTGATTAGATAGTGGGAGGGTGGTGGTGGTGTATAACACTTCAATTTGTGGAGAAAGGGGCATCCAGGACAAACAGAATGGATTTATAAAGCATTTTTGTAGTGCTCTTAAAGTGATTTTAAACACAAGTTGTTTTTTTTTTATATTAGATAATTAGGGTAGGACCTTCACTTTAGCTTGTCCTGCCATTATTTTTCTTCTGTTCCTAATTTTCACATTCTCCCCTGACCACTGATGCCAATTTCCACTATACAGGGAGTGCAGAATTATTAGGCAAATGAGTATTTTGACCACATCATCCTCTTTATGCATGTTGTCTTACTCCAAGCTGTATAGGCTCGAAAGCCTACTACCAATTAAGCATATTAGGTGATGTGCATCTCTGTAATGAGAAGGGTGTGGTCTAATGACATCAACACCCTATATCAGGTGTGCATAATTATTAGGCAACTTCCTTTCCTTGGTCAAAAGAAGGACTTGACAGGCTCAGAAAAGTCAAAAATAGTGAGATATCTTGCAGAGGGATGCAGCACTCTTAAAATTGCAAAGCTTCTGAAGCGTGATCATCGAACAATCAAGCATTTCATTCAAAATAGTCAACAGGGTCGCAAGAAGCGTGTGGAAAAACCAAGGCGCAAAATAACAGCCCATGAACTGAGAAAAGTCAAGCGTGCAGCTGCCAAGATGCCACTTGCCACCAGTTTGGCCATATTTCAGAGCTGCAACATCACTGGAGTGCCCAAAAGCACAAGGTGTGCAATACTCAGAGACATGTCCAAGGTAAGAAAGGCTGAAAGACAACCACCACTGAACAAGACACACAAGCTGAAACGTCAAGACTGGGCCAAGAAATATCTCAAGACTGATTTTTCAAAGGTTTTATGGACTGATGAAATGAGAGTGAGTCTTGATGGGCCAGATGGATGGCCCCGTGGCTGGATTGGTAAAGGGCAGAGAGCTCCAGTCCGACTCAGACGCCAGCAAGGTGGAGGTGGAGTACTGGTTTGGGCTGGTATCATCAAAGATGAGCTTGTAGGGCCTTTTCGGGTTGAGGATGGAGTCAAGCTCAACTCCCAGTCCTACTGCCAGTTTCTGGAAGACACCTTTTTCAAGCAGTGGTACAGGAAGAAGTCTGCATCATTCAAGATGCAGACTTCTTGAGATATTTCTTGGCCCAGTCTTGACGTTTCAGCTTTTGTGTCTTGTTCAGTGGTGGTCGTCTTTCAGCCTTTCATACCTTGGCCATGTCTCTGAGTATTGCACACCTTGTGCTTTTGGGCACTCCAGTGATGTTACAGCTCTGAAATATGGCCAAACTGGTGGCAAGTGGCATCTTGGCAGCTGCACGCTTGACTTTTCTCAGTTCATGGGCTGTTATTTTGCGCCTTGGTTTTTCCACACGCTTCTTGCGACCCTGTTGACTATTTTGAATGAAATGCTTGATTGTTCGATGATCACGCTTCAGAAGCTTTGCAATTTTAAGAGTGCTGCATCCCTCTGCAAGATATCTCACTATTGGCATTTTTCCACTGCAAGTACCGGCTAGTACCGGCTCGGCTCTACTCGGCCCTGCTTGGCCCGGTTTGCTTTTCCACTGCGGTACCGCATGGTATAGTGTCGGAACGGTTCGGTACGGTACGGTATAGGTTTGCTTTTCCACTAAAGTAGTACTAAAGTTAAGTGGGTGGGATAACAACGGGGTGGGTGTGATTCTCTGACCAATCAGTGGCTAGTAGTGACTGCATGCAAAGGATTGTGGGATATGGTACCAGTTTGGTACCTGTTGGAACCACAATCGAGTAGGTACTGTTTTTTCAGAGCCGTACCGTTCGGTTCCATGCAGTGGAAAAGCAAACCTATACCGTACCGAACCGTTCCGACCCTATACCATGCGGTACCGCAGTGGAAAAGCACAAAAGCGTGCCGAGCCGGTACGGTTCCATGCAGTGGAAAAGCGCCATATTTTTGACTTTTCTGAGCCTGTCAAGTCCTTCTTTTGACCCATTTTGCCCAAGGAAAGGAAGTTGCCTAATAATTATGCACACCTGATATAGGGTGTTGATGTCATTAGACCACACCCCTTCTCATTACAGAGATGCACATCACCTAATATGCTTAATTGTTAGTAGGCTTTCGAGCCTATACAGCTTGGAGTAAGACAACATGTATAAAGAGGATGATGTGGTCAAAATACTCATTTGACTAATAATTCTGCACTCCCTGTAATAGTCACCTGCACACACAGATATCCCCCTAAAATAGCTAAAACTAAAAACAAACTAAAAACTACTTCCAAAAATAGTCAGCTTTGATATTAATGAGTTTTTTGGGTTCATTGAGAACATGGTTGTTGTTCAATAATAAAATTAATCCTCAAAAATACTCATTTGCCTAATAATTCTGCACTCCCTGTATAGGGTGGCTCCTTGGCTTGACTTCCAGGGTCATATGGAGCCACGCCCTAAGCCACCATTTTGATGCTCGCTTCCAGAATGTCATGCACCTACAGGCATTATGAGACCAATAGAAGCACCTCCTGCACGCTAACACTTTATAAGCAGTTACAGGAAAACTTTTTTTTTACTTTTGGAAAAAAGGTTTTACATTAATAAATAAATTATGATTGTAAGCACTTCATGTCAGTAGTAAATGGTTTATCTAAACCCTGTAACTGCTACATCTGCTACATAGCATTTTCTGTTGAAAAACAACAGGGTTACCTGCGAGATCACTAGGTGAAAATAAAGGAATGAAAGCCTAAAAACAGAAAACAAATGCAGCTATCACATCTAAGAATTGAGAGACTGCATTATAATAAATATTTGCTTTTAGGTTTAATACTACTTTAAGCATTTGTTTTAAGATGTACTCCTGCTTATTCATTCCTCCTATATTATATCAGCTGTGGCAAGAAACTTACACACAAACTGTATTTTTGTTTTTTTTAATATTGCTTTAAGCTCACAGAGTAACTGCATTCACCAAGGGTAACAATTTGGGCTAGTTCTGTATTTATTTTCCAGGAAATTTTAGATAATCCTGGTTGTCTAAATCCTTGTGGTAATATCAGTTATGAGCTAATGAAAGTGATTGCACACTATAATTGTAATCTACTGTGGGCATCAACCTAAACCCAATCTTTTTGCTTTAATTGTAAAACAGTCAACAGGAAATTCTATTCTACTGAACATTTCTTGATTGCATTTCCTAATTATGAACTTAAAAGATCTTACACTTATTACCCCATCACTTTTCTTTATATCGTAGTATATGTTTTGCTTTTTAGGAATTTCACTGCTAGAATCCTGTGTCAGCAGACATATTTACTACCAAGATCATTTGTTTAAAAGATTTTAAAGAACTGTATGAGCCCTATTTCTACAACAGCACAATTTTTCGGAATCTGGGAAACATTGGTGTACAGAAATTAGATGAATATAATGTTAACCACTTCAGCTCCGGAAAAGTTTTGCCCCCTTAATGACCAGGCCATTTTTTGCGAATCGGCACTGCATTACTTTAAAAATTGCACGGTCGTGCTTCGCTGTACCCAAATACAATTGATGTCCATTTTTTCGCACAAATAGAGCTTTCCCAAAAAGCGTATTTTAATTGGTTTGCGCAAAAGTTATAGCATTTACAAACTACGGGATAGATTTTTGGACTTTTTATTTATTTTTATTTTTGGCTGCGATCAGCGATTTTTAGCAGGACTACAACATTGTGGCGGGCAGATCAGACCCCTAACTGACATTTTTTGGGGACCAGTGACATTATTACAGTAATCAGTACTAAATCATATGCACTGTTACTGTATAAAGGACACTGGCAGGGAAGGGGCTAGTACATGGGGGTGATCAAAGGATTAAATGTATGCCTATTTGTGCTTACTAACAGGGGGGGGGGGGGGGGGCTCTGTGACAGGCACAGAGAGATCAGTGTTTCAGCTTAGGTACTTTTAGGTACCGCTTTTGGTACTCTTTTCAGTACCAAAAGTGGTAACCTCTAGCCACACTCGATGTTTCACTTTAGTATCCCTATAGTGAAACTTACTTTCTCTATCGCTCATTGACAGACGTAGTCTTCTTGATTCTCAAGAGCTGGGTTATGTTGTCTCCGCAGGAGTAGGACTAGGCAGAAAGACAAAACGTTCTGGCTCCACCTTAGGGGCAGTCCCTGAGGGTATATCCTCCCTCTCTCTGCTACAGGGAATCAGTTTTTTTCTGTCTAGTCAGGAGTAAGGACCTAAGCTCCTTGCTGGGATCTTTTTGGTCCTGGCAAGATTTTTTCTTTAGAAGAAATATTTTTTAGGTAGTTTTTTCTCCAGTGTTTTTCCTGTGAGATCTTCAAGCAAAAAACGCCGGACTGGGCGACACTAGTGGTCACCCCAGCCGGCCTACGAGCGCGCGCAGACCATTGCATTGCGCTTGGTCGGCCGCGACACATTCAAGTAAGTATGCGGGGCCGGGCGACGGGCTGGATGTTGAGATCCAGTGGTCACCCCGGTTTCTGCCTACGAGCGCGTGCAGACCAGAGCTCCGCGCTGGGTCGGCCGCGACGGAGTCCCAGTGGAGGGACTGACCTTGCGAGTTAAAAGTCTCGCTTGGACGCCAGGAACCTGAGAGTCGAGGCGTCCGGAGTGGTCCACAAACCCCCACCCCGGTGGAGAGGGTATTGTGAAGAGAGGGTGCCTGTCGGTTCGGTATGGTGAGTAAACGTTCCCTTTTTTCTTTCCTCGTTATGAGGCAGTATGAATTATGGGCCCCTCCATACATGGTCAGTATATATCTGACACTAAAAGTCCCCCTTGTAAATACAGTATGTGTTTGTGGGAAGTGGACTTGGTTTGAGAGCTAACACTCTACCCAGCAGACTGTAGCATTACAGCAGACATAGGAGGTATAATCCTACCTTATTTGTAGTGTATCTCCTGTAGATCTATCAATCGCCACTCAGCAGAGATGCAGGTGGATGTGCTGGGAAAAACGTTTTCGGCGGTCCGCCGCCATTTTGCCGTAGACCAGGTGCATGCATGTCCTCAGGTCACGCCGGCCGCCATGTTTTTGGAGTCTAATGTCTCCTATATGGGGGCGGCCATGTTTCATGAGCCCAGCTACCTCGTGGAGAGCTGGGAACGCCGGAAGGCGTACACAGGGGGCGGAGCCACGTCCTTCTACCCGGGAAAAAGCAACAGCTCCTTCCAGTCTGTAAAGACAGACGCTGACTGCAGTTGGTTGGAAACTTCACTGCATCGGTTGGTGAGCCTTGGGGGTCCCTCTCTCTCTCTGTGGGATCGAGAAGCAGGTACTCTGAGGGGCGCTATTGCGCTAGGGGGAGACACATAAAAAAAATAAAAAAAAAAAAAGAGGTATTTTTTATTTAAAAAAAAAAAAAAAAAAGTTTTTTTGTGTTTTCTGGCAAAGGTGTCCTGAATTATCATGGACCCTGCCACTCATGTATCTCCTCCGGATCCCCTCGAGGGGTCTGCGGGATCCTCCAGCACCCCACTGACGATTAAATCATTGTCCGCTATTATGGAAGCTTGTGTCCCGGGTGGAAGTGGCTTGTCAGGGACAGGGCGCAAGTAAGCGACCCCCGCCTAACCCCTTATTATCTGAAACCTCGGATTCAGACTCTGAGCCTATTTCTGCAGTTGCAGGTACTTCATCTGGGATTGGTGTCTCGTGTACTGTCTCTTCAGACAGTGAGGAGGATGTTTCGGCATCAGCCATAGCCAGAGAGGAAGCGTTGGTAAACGCACTCATGGTATCTGTTCAAGAGACCTTAAGATTACAGGGTATTCCGTCAGAAATAGCTGAAACTGAAATCCCTTTTGGGACTAAAAACGCATCTAGTGGCGAAGGTTTTTTCCATTGCCCAAATGTTTTGGCAATCCAATCAAAGAAGAATGGAGTCTGCCAAAACGCATTTCTACTATTTCTAAACGCATTAACAGGCGTTATCCGTTTGAGGAAACCCTCATTAAGAAATGGACAGAACCACCTGTGGTGGATTCACCAATTGCTAGATTGAATAAAGCCACGGTTATTCCTCTAGAAGACACTCCGTCTTTTAAAGATCCAGTGGATCGCAAGATAGAAGCTATGTCTCGCACCATGTTTACCTTGATTGGATCAGCTTTCAGACCAGTAATTGCTATTGGTCTGGTTTCGCAGGCTGTAACTGTATGGACCAAGTGGTTACGCCGGGACCTAGAAGAGGTCCCTCAGGCGGTATCAGATTTGTTGGAACAGATGATACAGGGGTTACAGTTTGTGTGTGATGCGGCGTTAGACGCCACTTCATTATTGGCGCGAGCATCTGTCTCAGCGGTGGTTCTCAAGCGTACACTGTGGCTAAAAGGTTGGTTAGCCGACCAAAGTTCCAAAAAAGCATTGGCTAATTTCCCCTTTTTAGGAGAGCGTCTATTTGGAGCCAACTTAGATGAGATCATTAAGGATCTCACGGGTGGAAAGAGCACCTTTTTACCGCAAAATTTTAAAGCTAAAGGAACTCGTCAAAGACGAGGGCCTTCTTTTTCTGCTCACAAGAGGTTTTTTTTTCGTCCCGCGGGTGAAAAAATTAAGTCCTCCAAAGCTCCTGCAGGAGGCGTCAGGGGTCGTTGGTCGAGCAAGCAAAAGCCCGCCCCCTCTAGACCTGAAGATAAACCGTCCAAAGCCTGAAGGTGCGCCCCCCACCCATAACTGGGGTGGGGGGACGTCTTCGCCGGTTCCCGGATCCATGGCTTTCCAGAATCCCGGACAGATGGGTTTGCGAAGTCATAAGGTCAGGGTACAAGATCGAGCTTCGATCTCTCCCACCGGCGCGATTCTTCCCTTCCAATAGCCGACTATCCCCGGATCGTTTAGACCAGGGGTGGCGAACAAGTTCGACTAAAGGAGCCAAAATTTTAAACTGTGAGAGTCAGAGAGCCACACCACGCAGTGACCTGCCAAAACAGACAAACACTCACACAAAAGCATATAACTTTAACAATAATATATTAAACACATAATATAACATGCTCAGTCAGGTGTTTTTTGTTACCTTGTTGAAATGATGGGATGATAATCTCAGTGGGATTTCTGGCATCTTTTGTTTCCAGTAATCTTTTGCAAATCAGGTTTGTATTCAGTTGTAGCCATGGCACAAGTGATGGAATAGGCATGGCACAAGTGATGGAATAGGCATGGCACAAGTGATGGAATAGGCATGGCACAAGTGATGGTACAGGCATGGCACAAGTGATGGAATAGGCATGGCACAAGTGATGGAATAGGCATGGCACAAGTGATGGAATAGGCATGGCACAAGTGATGGTACAGGCATGGCACAAGTGATGGAATAGGCATGGCACAAGTGATGGAATAGGCATGGCACAAGTGATGGAATAGGCATGGCACAAGTGAGGGAAAAGGCATGGCACAAGTGAGGGAAAAGGCATGGCACAGATGGTATGGCATGGCACAGATGGTATGGCATGGCACAGATGGTACAGGCATAGCACAGATGGTACAGGCATGGCACAGATGGTATGGCATGGCACAGATGGTATGGCATGGCACAGATGGTACAGACATGGCACAGGTGGTATGGCATGGCACAGGTGGTACGGCATGGCACAGGTGGTATGGCATGGCACAGATGGTATGGCATGGCACAGGTGGTATGGCATGGCACAGATGGTACAGGCATAGCACAGATGGTATGGTATGGCACAGATGGTATGGCATGGCACAGATGGTATGGCATGGCACAGATGGTACAGGCATGGCACAGATGGTATGGCATGGCATGGCACAGATGGTACAGGCATGGCACAGATGGTATGGCATGGCACAGGTGGTATGGCATGGCACAGGTGGTATGGCATGGCACAGATGGTATAATAATGGCACAGGACAGGTGATGGAATAGGCATGAGGAGGAGGAGGACTCACTTACCGGGCTGCTGACTGGTTCCAGATGACCTCCTCACGCTGCGCCTACGGCCTGGTCTGGATCCGGTCTCTCTGAAGTGCCGACTCCCGCCGAGTCCTGGTCTCCGTCCGCTCCGGTCCTCCTGGTCGACTCGCGACGTCTTCTTCTCTCCGCTGCTGCGCACACTGTGCTCGGGCGGGCTGGAGTCTGGACCAATCACAGCCCGGACATCATAAAAGTGGGAGTGTCCCGCTGAAGAGCGCCAATCGGCGCCCCTGCTGGATTTTGACTCCACCCCCCCATACCCAGGACACAGTACGGCGCCCGCCAATGGGCGAAAATTTTACATTTTTTTTTTTTTTTTTTAAATCTCATCTCTTCACGAGCCACAGTATACCATAAGTGGCAAAGAGCCAAAGAGCCGCAATCAGTTCGGCGGGGAGCCGCGTGTTCGCCACCCCTGGTTTAGACGATCTGTGGAGAGCAGTCACAGATTTACTACAACAAGGAGTGGTAGTCCACGTTCCTTGGACAGAACGCTTTCAGGGGTTTTTATTCAAACCTATTTACAATACTCAGGAAAGAGGGCAAAGTGCGTCCAATTCTGGACTTAAGGGCACTCAATTCTTTTGTCTACATAAGAAGATTCAGAATGGAGTCCATTCGCACAGTAGCAGCCTTTCTGCATCCAGGGGATGTCCTAGCGTCCATAGACATCTAGGACGCATATCTTCACATTCCCATTTTCGCAGGACATCAGCGGTTTCTACGTTTTTCCGTAGAAGAGAACCACTATCAGTTTGTGGCGTTACCTCTCGGTCTCGCCACGGCTCCGCGGGTCTTCACGAAGGTGTTGGCCCCAATGTTGGCACTTCTGCGCCAAAGAGGCATATCGATTCTAGGTTACCTAGACGATCTTCTGCTTCATGCAGAGTCTCCTCAGACCTTGCTACAAAACATAGAAATTACTATGATTTCTTTACAGGAATTCGGGTGGCTGGTGAACCAGCAAAAGTCATTTCTGGTTCCCACCCAGAGGCTCGAATATCTGGGTCTAATTCTAGACACAGGACAAGAGTTTTTTCTTCCGGTAGGGAAACTCCGAAAGATTCAATCAGCAGTCCACCAACAGCTGGTCTTCCCTTCGGACTTGCATGAGGGGTCTGGGGTTGATGGTGGCTTCCTTCGAAGCAGTCCCATTTGCCCAGTCCCATACCCGAATTCTTCAGCAAGAGATTCCTCTCAGATGGAATCGGAATCCGGAATCCCTGGACAATCAGATCCGATTGAGCAAACAGACCAGAGAGTCTCTGGTCTGGTGGCTTCGGTCTCCGATGCTCAGCCAGGGAAAGTCATTTCTGCCAATATATTGGACGACAGTGACCACGGATGCCAGTCTATCCGGATGGGGAGGAATTCTCGGTCAGTTATCTGTCCAGGGACTTTGGTCCCCGGAAGAATCCAGGTTACCGATAAATGTATTGGAACTGAGAGCGATCAGACTTTGTCTGATTCACTGGACCGAGCAGCTCCAGGGCAGCCCGGTTCGGATCCAGTCGGACAACGCCACGGCCGTGGCTTATGTCAATCACCAGGGGGGCACCAAGAGTGTCCGAGCGGCCAAAGAAGTGGCTTGCATTCTTCGCTGGGCGGAACGATTTGTTCCAGCAATCTCTGCGGTGTTCATTCCGGGGGTGGAGAATTGGCAGGCAGATTATCTCAGCCGTCAGACTCTGGATCAGGGGGAATGGTCCCTCCATCCAGACGTTTTCCACCAGTTGTGCCTACGATGGGGCACCCCGGATATGGATCTGTTGGCATCTCGATTCAACAGGAAAGTTCAGAGATTCGTGGCTCGCTCCCGCGATCCTCTAGCAGAAACCGCAGACGCACTGATCGCCCCGTGGGGGCAATACCAGCTAATGTATGCCTTCCCTCCTCTTGGGTTACTGCCAAGACTTCTTCGCAAGATAAAGGAGGAAGGAATTCCAGTAATCCTGGCAGCTCCGGACTGGCCTCGTCGAGCTTGTTACGCCGACTTGGTCAGACTGATGGCGGACGTCCCGTGGAGACTTCCTCTCAGGGAGGATCTACTGTCTCGGGGACCGATCTTCCATCCTGCTTTACGATCGCTGGTTTTAAACGGCCTGGTTATTGAGACCCAGGTGCTGAAGGACAAGGGATTGTCAGCTTCAGTTATTCCTACTCTAGTTAAAACAAGGAAAGCGACTTCCAGAAAGATTATCATCGTACATGGAAGTCTTATATTGTGTGATGTGAATCCCTTGGGTTCCATCTACATCTTTATTCGGTAGTCCGAATATTGGCTTTCTGCAACAGGGAGTTGAGCAGAAGCTGGCCTTGAGTGTTATCAAGGGTCTGGTTTCAGCATTTGCTATCTTCTTTCAGAAGCTTCTGTCTACTCATTCCTTGGTGCGGAATTTCATCCAGGGGGTGCGACACCTGGCTCTGCCAGTGCACGCGCCGTTACCATCCTGGGATCTTAATTTGGTGCTGTCGGTTCTTCAGACACCTCCCTTTGAAAATATCAGGGAGATTCCCTTGCCTACTTTATCCCAGAAGGTGGTCTTCTTGGTGGCTATCACTTCTGCCCGCAGGGCGTCAGAACTGGCTGCATTATACTGTTGTTCCCCAGATCTGGTGGTTCATAGGGATAAGGTTGTTCTTCATCCGAATCCATCCTTCCTTCTAAGGTGGTTTCAAAGTTTCATTGAATAAGGACAGTGTATTGTCCTTCCTATGTCCTTAGCCCAATCATCCTCGAGAATTTGCATGGCATTCCTTGGATGTAGTTCGGGCGATCAGGATATACTTGAATACTACGGATTCAATTTGTAAGACGGATTCACTGTTTGTGATCACGGATGGCCCTAAGAAGGGGTTGCCTGTTCTGCTGCGACCATCTTTAGATGGATCAGACAGACGGTGGTATAGGCTTATTTTATCTAAGGGTCGGGATCCCCCGTTCCCTGTTAAGGCGCATTCTACTCGGGCGCTTAGAGTTTCCTGGACCTTCCGCCATCAGGCGTCAGTGGTTCAGGTTTTCAAGGCGACTGTTTAGTAGTCGGTTCATACCTTTACAATATTGTATAAGGTTTATGTGATGGCATCGTCAGATGCCTCTTCTGGCTGCAAGGTTCCTGCAGGCCACTGTTTGAGGAGACTGTTGGTCTACCTCGAGGATTTGTGGGGTAGGTCTCATCTGTTTACTCGATGAGTCCTTTGATACTTCTGGTTGGCTCCGGTTGGGCCTTCTAGATTGGATTTTGATTCTGTCAATCCCACCCCTCATTTTGTGGCACTGCTTCTGGATGTCCCAGCTCTTGAGAATCAAGAAGACTACGTCTGTCAATGAGCGATAGAGAAAAATGGATTTTTGTAAGATCTTACCGTAAAATCCTTTTCTCTTAAGCTCATTGACAGACGTAGTACCCGCCCCTCTATCATTGAGTTGGGTTGGGTTAAATTCTCTGTACTGCTTTAAAACAGAACTGATTCCCTGTAGCAGAGAGAGGGAGGATATACCCTCAGGGACTGCCCCTAAGGTGGAGCCAGAACGTTTTGTCTTTCTGCCTAGTCCTACTCCTGCGGAGACAACATAACCCAGCTCTTGAGAATCAAGAAGACTACGTCTGTCAATGAGCTTAAGAGAAAAGGATTTTACGGTAAGATCTTACAAAAATCCATTTTTGTCACTACGATCCCCTGATGTCTTCCCGCTATGTCCTCTGGTCGATGCATCCGTCTTATGGGTTCCCTTCCCTGCGAGTGTTGGCGATACAGAGGGCAAAACCGGGTGGGAAATTCAAAAAAATTAAAAAAAGTTACATTGTAATCTGTTAGAATTACATTACTTTATCAAACCATTTCACCTAAGTTTTGTCCCTAGTGAGTTGTTCAGTGCCCCGCCTGCACTTTTACTGTTCTTTCTGCCTAGAAACTTGAGAACATCCATGGCATCCAAAAAGCTTCCCTTTTAGGTCAAAAGCGGTTTTAGACCAGCTAGAAAACAGATAGTGAATTAGAATTACTTGGGGAAATTTGTCATCAGATTCTGAAAGTGGCGAGAGAGACGATTCTGTGACTGAGCTCAGTGATGTGCGAACTTGGTGCTCTATTGACTGCAGTGCGGGTCAGGCAGCGCCCCAAAGATTCCCATTTACGGGAGCATCTGGTATAATAGTAGACATTGAACATGACAACCCCTTGGCATACTTACATTTTTTTCTGACTGTTGAGGTTATTGAAAAACCGGTACAAAGAGCAACAATTAGCTACTCTGCATCGGAAGTTTCTAAGAAGCAAAAAGATGGAGCCAGTGACCAAAGATGACATTAGGAAATTTCTAGGCCTAATAATAATTCAGGGAGTGGTGGGAATACCCCTTCTGAAGTGGTATTGAACAACTAATACATTACTTGCCACTCCATTCTTTGGCATGGTCATGCCAGGGTACAGATTTTCCCTGATCATGAAATAGTTACACTTCGAAAATAACGAAGAATTTGATGAAACTACTAATCCTGCACAAAAATTAAAGAAAACTTGGGAAGTATCTCAAATGATTCTAAAGAATTTAGAATATGGCTATGAATATAGCTATGTGCCAGAAAGAGATATCAGCATAGATGAAGGTTTAATGGCCTACAAGGGAAGGCTCAGCGGGGTACAATACATTGCATCAAAGAGAGCACGATTTGGCATAAAATCGTACATGCTATGTGAATCGTCAACTGGCTGCATTTGGAATTCAGTCATATACCCTGGAAAAGGAACAAAATTCAATCAAAAATACAGCAACTATGGAATGGCAACATCTTCTGTTCTTTCACTTATTGAGCTATTGCTAAATCAGGGCTATTGCGCAACAACCAACAACTTTTATACATCTCCTGAACTTTGAGTTTCTTCTGCAAATCAAAACAGATGCCTATGGAACTGTTAGGGCTAATTTGCGAGACATGGCGCCAATGTTTGGCAATAAGAAGCTGAAGACTGGAGAAAAGGTTGCCTGGCAGAAAGGCAAAATGATGGCACTGTGATGATGTGTGCCTAAACAGTGCAGTTCAAAATACCTCCACTGTTATGGTACGCACGAAAGGTGGGAAAGAAATCATGAAGGCACAAATAGTGATAGACTACGATAACACAATGGGTGGTGTCGACAGTGCTGACCAAGCAATGACATTCTACCCAGCAATGAGGAAACAGCAAAATAAGTACTACAAGAAGGTCTTCAGACATTTTCTTGAGCAAAGCTTGTGGAATGCCTACATTCTGCTCAAAAAAAAAAAAAGTTACAAGCCTGTGATTCATTCTTACTTCATATGGAAAGTTGCTGAACGTATCGTTGTGAACCACCAAGCGCCATCAATGGCTGTGAATAGAGCTGGACATCATGCTGTTGGCGTGTTCAACTCAGAATGCCTGACTGGTTGTCACTTCATGGACTGCATCCCACCAACCGAGCACCTACAAGGATGTGCGTGGTTTGTTGCACGAAGCGAGATGACCATGGAAAGAAAATCAGAAAGGGCTTTTTGCAGTCCCATGTTTCAAAAATTTTCATACCCAGGATGTTTACCTAGACATACTGCAGTGTCTAGTATTACAGTGACTAGTAATATTGCAACCTTGTTTGGACAAATTTTAGTGTTTTTGGTTTGATTACATTATTGAAATAAATTCATATTATTATATTATAATTTATGATTTCGTGTTTCAAACTTTACCATACCCGGGATGTCTACTAGACTATTGTTTGTACAGATTTAAGTGAGTTAATCCTAAGAATTACAGGCCTACAATATAAAACTACAAATTTCCATGCAAAACAATGTACTGCTTTGACATTAAAAAATACTGACATAATCAGACCACCAGGGAGGTTAGGTAACCGTACAAAAAAAATAAATAGGAAAAAAAATGTTATTAAAGCGCCCCTGTCCCCATGAGCTTACGTACCAAAGAAAGCGCATACGTAAGTCGCACCCTCAAATCAAACGTGAGGTTTCGCTGTGATCGTCAGAGTGAGAGCAATAATTATAGCAAAAGACCTCCTCTGTATCTCTTAACTGGTAACCGTTAAAATTTTTTAAAGCGCCGCCTGTGGAGATTTTTAAGTAACGTATTTGTCACCATTCCATGAGTGTGCGCAGTTTTAAACCGTAACATGTTAGGTATCTATTTACACAGCGTGACATCATTCACACTATAATTAAATTCAGTGAAGTGTATTTTTTCACAAAAAAATGCGTTTTAAAGGCCGTGCACAAATATCGCGTGACAAAAAATATTATAACGACCACCATTTTATTCTCCAGAGTCTTTGCTAAAAAATATATATATATATATATATATATATATATATATATATATATATATATATATACAGTGCCTTGCGAAAGTATTCGTCCCCCTTGAACTTTGTGACCTTTTGTCACATTTCAGGCTTCAAACATAAAGATATAAAACTGTAATTTTTTGTGAAGAATCAACAACAAGTGGGACACAATCATGAAGTGGAACAAAATTTATTGGATGTTTCAAACTTTGTTAACAAATAAAAAACTAAAAAATTGGGCGTGCAAAATTATTCAGCCCCTTTACTTTCAGTGCAGCAAACTCTCTCCAGAAGTTCAGTGAGGATCTCTGAATGATCCAATGTTGACCTAAATGATTAATGATAATAAATAGAATCCACCTGTGTGTAATCAAGTCTCCGTATAAATGCACCTGCCCTGTGATAGTCTCAGAGGTCCGTTTAAAGCACAGAGAGCATCATGAAGAACAAGGAACACACCAGGCAGGTCCGAGATACTGTTGTGGAGAAGTTTAAAGCCGGATTTGGAAACAAAAAGATTTCCCAAGCTTTAAACATCCCAAGGAGCACTGTGCAAGCGATAATATTGAAATGGAAGGAGTATCAGACCACTGCAAATCTACGAAGACCTGGCCGTCCCTCTAAACTTTCAGCTCATACAAGGAGAAGACTGATCAGAGATGCAGCCAATAGGCCCATGATCACTCTGGATGAACTGCAGAGATCTACAGCTGAGGTGGGAGACTCTGTCCATAGGACAACAATCAATCGTATACTGCACAAATCTGGCCTTTATGGAAGAGTGGCAAGAAGAAAGCCATTTCTTAAAGATATCCATAAAAAGTGTCGTTTAAAGTTTGCCACAAGCCACCTGGGAGACGCACCAAACGTGGAAGAAGGTGCTCTGGTCAGATGAAACCAAAATAACTTTTTGGCAACAATGCAAAACGTTATGTTTGGCGTAAAAGCAACACAGCTCATCACACTGAACACACCATCCCCATTGTCAAACATGGTGGTGGCAGCATCATGGTTTGGGCCTGCTTTTCTTCAGCAGGGACAGGGAAGATGGTTAAAATTGATAGGAAGATGGATGGAGCCAATACGCTCTCCATCCAACCTCATTGAGCTCGAGCTGTTTTGCAAGGAGGAATGGAACATTTCAGTCTCTCGATGTGCAAAACTGATAGAGACATACCCCAAGCGACTTACAGCTGTAATCGCAGCAAACGCAGGTGCTACAAAGTATTAACTTAAGGGGCCTGAATAATTTTGCACGCCCAATTTTTCAGTTTTTTATTTGTTAAAAAAGTTTGAAATATCCAATAAATTTTGTTCCACTTCATGATTGTGCCCCACTTGTTGTTGATTCTTCACAAAAAATTACAGTTTTATATCTTTATGTTTGAAGCCTGAAATGTGGCAAAAGGTCGCAAAGTTCAAGGGGGCCGAATACTTTCGCACAGCACTGTACATAGTGTTTGGGGGTTCTAAGTACTTTTTTTTTTAGCAAAAAACACAGTAAACAAAATGAGTCAGGTAAGGTATTGGTCCTTAAGTGGTTAATCTTGGATTAATCCTCACATGGACTTTATTTCACTTACTTGTGTTTGATTGATATTTTTTTGTAATAATGATTCATATTGTGTTTTGGGGGCTGGTAAGATTAGTGAATAATTTATAACATGAAATGTACTAAATCAATTTACTGAGTCTGACAAAATACCTACATTTGTCCCCAAGTGTCACTTACTACAGTAGCCACTGAAGGGGACAGAGGGACACAGTACAGTACCAAGAATTGTTCTCATAGTGAAATTACTGAGATTTGCAAAAGCTCATTAGGTCATGAGTTATTTTCACTGATGTCCCCACCCTCGTGTTTCAACCCTATTGTGGTAACGGTAATTTACAACATCAGAGGGTGTGACATAAGTAGTATATTATCAAGGCCAGTTTATCTTAAAGCTTTTGAGCTGTCCTTGTTGTTCTGTTCAGGAAAAGGAAGGAAAAACATCCCCAGCAGTCAGGCTTCGAAGAGCCAGACGTTCCTTCCTGAATGAGTTTGCCTTCAACTAAAATAAAACTACTGTGAGCACTTTCATCTTTATCAACCTTTTAATGTTTATATATAGAGAGAATTGACAGATGCAACGCTCTTTGGTCCTAAGGAATGGTAGAGAATTTGAATTAAAATTCTTTACTTTTTAAAAACCTGATTATGAATTTTAGAATAGTGAATATATTTTAGGTTTAAATACATATTCTAAATTCTGTGTGCATGCATTGCCATATGTTTTGCCATGCAGTTAACCACTTGCCGACTGCCTAACGACGATTTACGTCATCAGTCAGCCCCTCACAGGCAAAGTGATGTAGGTCTACGTCGCTAGCCTGTGAGGCTCTAGGGAGCGAGGCGCGCTCCCGCTCGCTCACGGACCCCCCGCGCGTGTGCCCGGCGGACCCGATGTCCGCCAGGCACTCGCGATTGTCCGTTACAGCGGGAGAAAGGCAGGCGGCTAATGTAAACAAGCCGCCTGTCATTCTCCCCTGTGTAAGAATTGAGATCATACGGTTCTGCTATGTAGGACCGTTGATCTCTGTTCTTACACCTCAAGCCACATCCAATCACAGTTAGAAGCACGCCCCTAGGGACACACTTAACCCCTCCTTCTCAAATAAAGTTAACTCCTTCCCTGCCAGTGTCATTTTTACAGTAACAGTGCATATATATAGCACTGATTTCTGTAGTAATGTCACTGGTAACCCCAAAAATGTCAGTCAAGGGTCCGATCTGTCCGCCGCAATGTCACAGTCCCGCAAAAAAAAATCGCAGATCGCCGCCATTACTCGTTAAAAAAAAAAACAACAAAAATGACAAAAATCTTTCCCTTAGTTAGTAAACGCAATAACTTTTGTGCAAACCAATCAAAATACGCTTTTTGCGAATTTTTTTTTTTTAACAAACATATGTAGCATAAAACAAATTGGCCTAAAATGTTAAAAAAATTTGATTTTTCCTTTTTTTTGGGGGGGAATTTCATATAAAAAAATGTGAAAAATATTGTTATTTTTGCAAAATTGATGCTCTTTGTTTGCTTATAGCGCATGATCAAAAAATCGCACAGGTGATCAAATAACACCAAAAGAAAGCTCTGTTTGTGGGAAAAAAAGGACGTCAAATTAGTTTAGGTACAGCGTCGCACGACCACGCAATTGTCCGTTAAAGTCAAGCAGTGCTGAATCGCAAAATAGGCCCTGGTCAGGAAGGGGGTAAAATCTTCCAGGGCTTAAGTGGTTAAATAAATAGTATCCAGCAAAAATGCAATGCATCTGAAACCTCATCACAGTGTAAGGTGGTTTACTTTGGGTTTACATAAAGTTTGGTGAAAGAAGTCTGTACTGAAATAAAGGGGAAGCTACCACTGCTCATCTCTCCTTTGGAAAATGTTAATTACTTGGTTATCTTGTTATTCAAATAGTTTTCTGAATCACCAACTGAGAACAAATATACAGATCCCGGTATCTGAGTTGGGGGTCAGTTACTAAAACGATAACCACACACTCAGCACTGGTTTTTATTTTAGTCTCATCCTACACCCTTTGGCTGTGTAGAATGATAAACTGGGTGAGACAAATGTTCTACTTTTTACAGGGCTTTGCGCTGTCTTTGGTTGGCTACTGCCATAAGAGCTCTGTCTTGTCTCCATCTGATGTCTGTAGCCTGTCTGGATTACAAGCAGATTGATTCTTTTTTTCAGAGACATCATTTAGTGGAATGACCCAACCTAAATCCTAATTAGAACGCTACAGCTTCCTAAGGATGAGGACGGTTTGGCTGTTCCACATACATGGTGCTATTTCATTGCCTTCCAATTACAACACTTGGCGGGATATGCCTTGGTAAACCCAGAAAATCTCAGTTCATCCATATTATTGACATGTGCTTAACATGTGTCCATGCTGGAAGCCCTGTCGTAGGCCACCCTACATTCCTACTCTTACACAAGCTATGGATGTTGTACAAGCGTTATTAAAGTATGAATGTTATTTACACCCCTTTTTACAATAGTAACACTTCGCCGTAATTTGTGAAACTAGAAAACTTTGGTTAATGGAAGTCCAGAGGTATTACACATCCTTGCTATCTATACCTTAAGTCCAGGGCTCGAGTCCTGGGGGAACGCATTGGAACGACGTACCTGTACTATTTTTACAGCAGGAACGCCGTTCCCATTAGCAGCTGCGTCCCCCCAACACGATCCCAGCACCTGGCACGATCTCCTGCTCTGGGATGGCGGATTGGTAAGCCCAGATTGCGGTTCCCGACCTGCCATCCCCAAGCACAATGTAAAGAAAGGAGCTGCACTGCAGGAAGCAGAGCCGATGCTTTCTGTATAGTGCCGACTCCTGTGACAGGCAGAGGGATACCAAATGTAATCCGCCTGTGACAGAAGCAAAACAGAAGCATTGGCTCTGCAGATGAGTGCAGATGAGAGAGGGAGGCAGGGCAGCTGCCAAGTAAGCCCGCGCTGCCTGAAAATCAGGAGCCCCATCAATCTTGTCCAGTCCCCAGATGTGACAGCCGAGGAAGCAGTAGGCGGGGCCGTGAGCTCCAATGACACTCTGACTCCACCCCCTACTATGCCTGCACATCGGGACCTGAGAGGCCTCGGGTAGGAGACAATGTCAGAGTGCTAGTGGCAGCCAGAAGCACTGTGTGAGCTCACAGATGGGATTGGAGCAGACCAGGGTCCGGGTAGGTCCTTCTCCTCCCCTGGCTCCCCATATATAGGTACCCGACTAGTTCTAAAACTCTGACCTGGCTGTGGCTGTTCATTAGAGATCAGCATGTCCCAGAAGACCCGGGGCACTGTGCTGTCATCTTCTACACTGTGAAACTCAGCACTGCTTGCTGGACTTCTTTTAGACCTGGTTATCATGTATGCAGGTCTGTGCAGGCACAACAGCTTATTTATTTAAATGTGCTGCTATGTCAACATTTCCCACAAAAAAAGGTGCATGCAGCATTTTAAAAATGCAGTGGCCTTGAAATCGCATCATGCTTTTGCACCATGTGACTTACATGCGGTTCCTGCACCTGAAGACATGCTGCATTTTTAGATGCGTGGGCCACATGAGTCATATGGTGCAAAAGCATGATGCAATTTCAAGGCCACATTTTTTTTTTAAATGCTGCATGCACTTTTTTTCAGTGGGAAATGCAGGCATGGCGGCCCATTCACATGAATAAGCTGTTGTGCCTGCACAAACCCGCATACATGTGAACCAGGCCCAAAGCAGTAGTAAAGTCATTTAAAAAAAAAAACTCTTTCCCCTGCAGATTTAAGTCATAATGCATTGGTGTGCACTGCATACTAGCACATCATGACAGACATATCTGCAAACGGCTCCCCTTGGCCCTCAGCACAACCCTCTTCTCCCAGTCTTCTTTCTGGGTTCTCAACCTTTAAACACTTGAATGGACAGGCTGCGGTGACATCATTCCTGCACATGCGCACAGGAGTCACATCGCTGCAGCACACAGAGTGGGCTCTAAATGCGATGTGATCTGCGCATGCATGGCTCAAATGACATTATTGCTGACAGGTATTTATAACCGAATAGACCACTAGGGTCTCTAACCACTGCAGTGCAAGACACTTTTACCCCCTTCCTGAACAGGCCAATTTCCAGGGCTGTCAAAATAAATCACCGCCTGCTTTTTTTTTTTTTTTATGCTAAATAAACAAAAAAGACTGAATATTTTGGTAAAATAAATTGTTTCTATTTATTTCTGTTATACAATTTTGCAAAAAAAAATAATCTTTCTTCATATATTTATGCCAAAATATATTCTACTACATTTTTAGTTGGAAAAAAATAACCCAAATGAGTGTATATCATTTAATCTATAGGAAAGGTAGGGAAGACCCGTGTGGTCTTCTGCTGCTGTAGCCCATCTGCTTCAAGGTTTGATGTGTTGTGTGCGCACAGATGGTATTCTCCATACCTTAGTTATAACGAGTGGTTATTTGAGTTACTGTTGCCTTTCTATCATCTGGAACCAGTCTGCCCATTCTCCTCTGACCTCTGACATCAACAAGGCATTTTCCTCCACACAACCGCCGCTCACTGGATATTTTCTCTTTTTCCCACCATTCTCTGTAATCCCGAGAGATGGTTGTGTGTGAAAATCCCAGAAATCCTCCTGGCACCAACAACCATGCCATGTTCAAAGTCACTTCAATCCCCTTTCTTCCCCATTCTGATGCTCGGTTTAAACTTCAGCAAATCGCCTTCACCACATCTAGATGCCTAAATACACTGAGTTGCTGCCATGTGATTGGCTGATTAGCAGTTTGTGTTACCAAGTAGGTGTACCTAATAAAGTGGGTGTATATTCTTAGCTCAAAAAAAAGTGAATTCTCTTGTTCTCAGCTTTTTCCAAATTAACGCTTTTATTTTTTGCTGCTGTGATCTGACTTTCTGTTAGAGGGTGGATAAGTTCCTGCTTCATGGTCCTACTGTAGGTAGGAATGTAGCCACCCTCTCTTGCTCACTTCTGAGTTGGACTATTGGATGTGTTGTGTGCATAGAGCAGTGTACATGGCTGCAAATAATATGAGAATGAATAGCAAAGATTTTTTGGGGTGTTGGGGTGGAGAGCAAAATTGCATTGGAGCACCAAGAAAATGTTTGCCCGGCGTCCAATCCATATTAAAGATTGCCCTGGAGGGTGGTAGAGGTAGAGAGAGAGGGAGAGAGAGAGGGAAGAGAGAGAGAGAGAAAAGAGAGAGATAAAAGAGAGAGAGAGAAAAGAGAGAGAGGGGAGGGAGAGAGAGAGAAGGGAGAAAGAGAGAGAAGAGAGAGAGAAGGGAGAAAGAGAGAGAGAAGGGAGAGAGCGAAGGGAGAGGGAGAGAGCGAAGGGAGAGGGAGAGAGCGAAGGGAGAGGGAGAGAGAGCAAAGGTAGGGAGAGAAGGGAGAGGGAGATTGAGAAGGAGGGAGAGAAGGGAGAGAGAGAAGGAGGGAGAGAGAGGAGGGTGAGAAAGGAAAGAGATAGATAGATAGATAGATAGATAGATAGATAGATAGATAGATAGATAGATAGATAGATAGATAGATAGATAGATAGATAGATAGATAGATAGATATGGAAATAGAGCGATATAAAGAGACAAATGGAAAGAGAGAGAGGGATGGAGGAGAAAAGAACAAGTGAGAGAGAAGAAAGAAAGAATAGAGAGGGGCAAGAGATAAAGGGGAACTACGGAAAATTGCTACTTAAAGTATACGTAACCCACCAGCAGTACATACCAGTAGTACCAGCCAGCAATACCAGCCCTGGAGAACAGCCAGTTAGCAGCCACCAGCCATACCCACCTGGGGGACAGCAGCAGCCAGTGATACCTGCAGGAACCCAATTCAATCCACGTAACAAAACAGAAGGGGATCTGTCCCCTTCTGTCTGTGCAGATCAGATTGGAGGGCCCATAGAGTAGAACGGGCTGTGTCCGTGTCTGCTCTGCATATGCTGACATGGACCTATCATCTTATCTGCCTGCTCTGTTCATTGTGGCCCGCGACCGTTTACCAAGTCGCTAAAGTGGCCCTCGCTCCTCAAAAGGTATATATACACGAACACACACTTTTTTAATTTTTGAGGTGGGGGGTGGTAATCTTGGGTTCCCACACTTTTTTTCCCAGGACTTGACCCCCACTTAAGTCTACCATTAAATCCTTTTAGAACCTCAGAGAGGAATTTCAGCTCCCACATAATGGTTTTTTTCATTATCTCCAAATTTGGGTAATTTCCTTTGCAACCTCATAAAGCCCCTTTATTTGTGCTAGCAGTTTCGGTCTACCACAAACGACCTTATTTCTACTATCTAAACTACTCTTCTCCCTTAAACACTTAATACACAGAGACAGCTACCCGGTAGATCAAAGGGAAAGAGTTGGACAAACTAACCGACGATAAGTGAACACTTACAGTATCTCACAAAAGTGAGTACACCCTTCACATTTTTGTAAATATTTTAATATCTCTTTTACTGTGATAACACTGAAGAGATGGCGTTTTGCTACAATGTAAAGTAGTGAGTGTACAGCTTGTAAAACAGTGTAAATTTGCTGTCCCCTCAAAATAACTTAACACACAGCCATTAATGTCTAAACTGCTGGCAACAAAAGTGAGTACACCCATAAGTGAAAAAGTCCAAATTGGGCCCAAACTGACAATATTTTGTGTGGCCACCATTATTTTCCAGCACTGCCTTTATCCTCTTGGGCATGGAGTTCACCAGAGCTTCACAGGTTGCCATCGGAGTCCTCTTCTACTCCTCCATAATGACGTCACAGAGCTGGTGGTTGTTAGAGACCTTGCTCTCCTCCACCTTCCATTTGAGGATGCCCCACAGATGCTCAATAGGGTTTAGGTCTGGAAACATACTTGGCCAGTCCATCATCCTTACCCTTAGCTTCTTTAGCAAGGCAGTTGCCATCTTGGAGATGTGTTTGGGGTCGTTATCATGTTGGAATACTGCCCTGTGGCCTAGTCTCCGAAGGGAGGGGACCATGCACTGCTTCAGTATGTCACAGTACAAGTTGGCATTCATGGATCCCTTAAAGAACTGTAGCTCCCCTGTGTCAGCAGCACTCATGCAACCCCAGACAATGACACTCCCACCACCAAGCTTGACTGTAGGCAAGACACACTTGTCTTTGTACTCCTCGCCTAGTTGCCACCACACATGATTGGCACCATCTGAACCAAATAAATTTATCTTGGTCTCATCAGAACACAGGACATGGTTCCAGTAATCCATGTCCTTAGTCTGCTTGTCTTCAGCAAACTGTTTGCCGGCTTTCTTGTGCATCATCTTTAGAACAGGCTTCCTTCTGGGACGACAGCCATGCAGACCAATTTGATGCAATGTGTGGCGTATGGTCTGAGAATTGACAGGCTGACCCCCACCCCTTCAACCTCTGCAGCAATGCTGGCAGCACTCCTACGTCTATTTCCCAAAGACAACCTCTGAATATGACGCTGAGCACATGCACTCAACGTCTTTGGTCGACCATGGCGAGGCCTGTTCTGAGTGGAACCTGTCTTGTTAAACTGCTGTATGGTCTTGGCTAGCATCGCCTGAGGAAGGAGCATGCATGCTCCGAACGCGAGCACCCCCCTGCCACTATTGGATGTAAGCCTGGATACTGAATGCTGCCAGAAACACAGGAAGTGTCGGACTCCACCGGCACAGCCAGGACCACGGCCGCCACAGTGCACTTCCCTAACACCCCTGCAGTGTTGCAGATGAACCATCACCATTTGCTGATCAACTATTTCCTCTGTGTGAGTTATTACGTTGTTTTTATGTAATAAATAACCTTTTAATCTACACTGAGGTGGCGCTGCTTTTCTTCTCCTACCCCTTTTTTTCATCTTTACATAGAGCAGCAATTCTTTTTTTCAAATCCTCATTGAGTTCTTTGCCATGAGGTGCCATGCTGAACTTCTAGTAACCAGCATGAGAGAGTGAGAGCGATAACACCAAATTTAACACACCTGCTCCCCATTCACACCTGAGACCTTGTAACGCTAACGACTCACGTGACACCGGGGCTAATTGTGCCAAAATTGGACATTTTCACTTAGGGATGTACTTACATTTGTTACATCACTTTAGACATTAATGGCTGTGTGTTGAGTTATTTTGAGGGGACAGTAAATATACAATGTTATACAAGCTGTTTACTTTCTTCAGTGTTGCCACATGAAAAGACATAATAACCTATTTACAAAAATGTGAGGGGTGTACTCACTTTTGTGAGATACTGTATATTAGAATCCCTAATAACTGTGTCATTATAACTGTCTGAAAAACAAACTTAGCTCTTTATACAGCACAGGGCATACTGCACCCCATGACGTGTGTACCACTATGGTCATAATGATCAAAGCAGACCCCAACGGACCTCATTCACATGTGGAGATGCCCAAAGGTTTCTGCACTGTTGGAATGCTATATTGGGTACTATCAATAGTATTTTCCATACTTACTAACTTTGAAATTGATTCTAAACCAAAACTGAGAGGCTTTCCCTTTTTTATTTGAAAAACTGTTGAGCAGCTGTTTTGACACCCCCAGCCTTGACCCCCATATCGATGATAACTCCCAGATTAGTCTCTCAGTAATACACTGCTGTCTTTATGCTGCCTCTTAACTTTACACTATCCTGGTAATATAACCCATTATTTATGTATTGCTACCCCATAGGAGCCACTGGATAGGATGGTCCCTCGATTCTTTGCCTTGACCTTCTCAAGAACCTCAGCCCCTGTGACACACAATGTTGAGTGTACAAACATACAGTATCACAGGAAATCACTGAAAGTAATACCTAGCATCCAGTAGTAGTGCTACATAGGAAACAGTCAATATACCAGGTAGTAAACTTAATATATTGTCACACAATATGGTTGGTAACTAGGCATGCATAAAATGAATTAACAATGGTAATAACACAATAAACATGAGTGTCCTCGCTCTCACTTTCAGGATCTCATCCCCACTGGCAGGTGAATACTCTGATAGAGGTGCTCTGCTCTCACACTCTCCTTGGCACCAAAAGGAAGAACTTTCCTCTTGGAAGTTTAACAAACATCCTTTCTCCACTCCTACTTCATAATGTCCATTGGGATCTGTAGTCCAAAGAGTCTATGGGTCCCATTCTAAGGCTGCCATCCCAAACTACAACTCCCAGGATTCTTAGCGCACCACATAGAAATCTATGGGCTTGCTTGGCTTTAACTCTCCCCATACTGGCCAGAGGAGATTGGTGCAGCATAACATCAGTATCTCATTAGAGGGGGAGAAGAATAAAAGGCAATGTCTCTTTCTCTATTATTCATTGACAAACGCAGCTCCATATCTTCTTAGACCATTGGGTTTTGCTCCTCCAATCAGGAATAGGCACTAGGCAGGAAAAAGCTTTACCAGGCCTATGGGGGTTGTCCCTGCAGGCATAACCCCTACACACTCTACTACAGCAGCCAGTTTGTTTCTGCTTAGTTTAGGAATAGAATCGAGTCTTAGCTATTAATAGGGAAATTTTTTATTTTGTGATTTTTTATTTTTACTAGCTTAGAGTTCCTGGAGAACGACAAGCAACAGCCGGCTGTGGTTTTGGCCCAGAAATCCTATATCCTTATGGTCTCCCAGCCTGGCCAACGAGCGTGAGCAGGTTATAGTCCAGAACTAGGCCTCGCCATGACAGAGCCCCAATGGATGTGGACAAGTCTCGCTGGGATGAGATCGACCTGGAACGCCCTGAGCCGCAGCGTACCTCCCCTGGGTTGGAGGTGGTCTGTGCGGAGTGGCGCCCACCTGGTATCATGGTATGGTGAGTAATACTGTCCCCCCAATGCTCTGGCAGTCTCGGAGTGGACGTGGGCCCCCTCCCTGGAATAGTCGGACCTTCGGGGCTCCCTTGGTTCCCCTGGCCTCTGGGATATTAGGCCTACCCCCTCCACTTTTCTCCTACCCATAGTAGGTCCTACCTCCGGGGGGCAGAAAAATTGCAGCCGCGCCGGCTTTTTTCTGCGGGGGTGGCCTTGTCCTGGTGGGGTCCCTTCCTAGGGCCCCTCTGATGCCTCTTGTCTTTGACCCCTTCGGGGGGTTTGGGAAACCGCATGGCGCGCCGTGGGGGCCGCCATTTTGCTGTAGATTCATGCTTTTTATTCTCCCATTGAATTGTATGGGTAGCCATTTTTTATTAGTTCCCTATAGGAAGGCATGGGGCGGCCATTTTCTTGTAGTCCACAACGCTGGACAGGCGAACGGCATGTAAATTAAGAAATCTATCTATGACAGGCTGGCTTGTCATTTCCTGTGAAGGACCCTTTTACTTTCACTTTCATAAGAATGTGCTGGCAGTCTCCTGAGCGGTCTGGTAACGTTTTCTGGGGTCCCCCTGTAGGTTTTACTCACCCACTCTGCTAAGGCTTGTATTGGATTGAAATTAGGTATACTGCTAATTTAGCAGCCGGGATCGCGATTTAGCGACTTTTAAAGTGACACTGCATTTTTTTCATATCAGTGTAATATGGAGTTCCTTGGTACTATTTCCCCTACAGACCCCCTAGGAGTGGCTGCGGAACCTTCTGGGTCGCAGTAACTGTCTGCGCTTACGGCAGTCTTGTAAAGCCTTGTGTCTAAGGTAAATTTTGTATGTAAAAAAGTTGCTAGCCGCAAACGCCCTCTGCCTTCGCCTCCCTCTGTAGTTTCCTCAGATTCTGAGGCAAACTTGGCCACTGAAGACGCACCCCACCCTGAGGGGTCGGTGTTGTCACATTCTGATGGTGAAGAGGACCTGTCCTAGTCCTCCGCCGTGCGGGAACACACGTTTGTGGAAGCACTTATAGTTTCAATGCGTAAAACTTTAAAATTGGCAGATGAATCTACAGTGTCGGGTTCGCAATTGTCTTTTGGCTCCCGCAAATCCTGAAAATCAGGCAAGGTGTTCCCTTTTGCAGATGCAGTTTCCACTAGGTGGACCGTGCCACCTAGGATGGATCACCCGGGTTCCAGGCTGAATAAGTCTACTGTGGTTCCAGTGGAAGAATCCCCGGCCTTCACAAACCCTGTGGGTAGGAGATTTGAAAACCAATATTTTTGAATGTCATGGTGTCACAGGCGGTTACTGAATGGGCAAAGTTACTAAGAGGTAACTTGGAAGCGGAACAGCTCCCCCCAGTGTTGCTGGAACTAATGGACCATATGGCTCAACGCCTGGTGTTCATGTGTGATGTGTCTCTGAATGCGGCTCCCCTAGTGGCCAGAGTGTTGGCAGTAGGGATTGCGATTAGACGTATGGTGTAGTTGAAAAGCTGGTCTGCGTACCAGGTTTCCAAAAAGACTTTGACAGATCTTCCCTGTTCGGGGAAGAGGTTGTTTGGATCCTCTCTGGACGAGTTGATCAAAGGCCTTACGGGGGGGAAGAGTACTCTTCTTCCTCAGTCCTCTAAGGACAAAGCGCAATGTCATAGACGGGGCCTTCCTTCACTGCTCGTAAGCGGCTTTTTCTTACCTCCGGGTCGCAAGAAAACTGGAAGCCGTTTAGGTCTTCTGGAAATTCCAAGAAGCCATGGTCAGGTAAATCAAAGACCCGCCAGTCCGGATCTGCGGACAAATCCTTGTCTGCATAAAGGGGCGCCCTCACCCGCTTCTGGGGTGGGGGGATGTCTTCGCTTCTTTTCGGAACCTTGGACTTCCTTGATTCAGGACAAATGGGTTCACAAATTGATCCGATCAGGTTACAAGATCGAATTCCGGTCTGGTCTTCCTGTCTTCCTGTCCAACCTACGTCTCTCTCCAGACTGGTTAAGGCACAGGTGTCAAACACAAGGCCCGCGGGCCGAATGCGCCCCCCCTCCCCCCCCGGCCATTTCATGTGGCCTTCGCACCTCTCCTGCAGCTGCGGCACCCCCCTTGTCTCTTCCCCCACCTTGTCTCAGTAGTCGGCAGCAGAGAGGACAGCACTCCTTTGCCAGATCCTGTGCTTCTCTGTGCTGCTGCAGAAAGGCTCATCTTTGCCCAACCCCCCTTCTCAGCCGAGAGGAGGGCAGATTTCCTCCTACAGATCCTGCACCTTGCTGTGCAGCCACAAAACCACCTTGTCTCTGCCTCCCCTGATCTCAGCATTCAGCAGGCTCTGTAAGCGGACTCTCTTATCTGGTCCTCCTCTAGACCTTGCACTTTCTTCTTACCAGATCGACCCGCATCTTATTCCTGGTCATAGCACAAGGTCAGGGTGTGCATTGTGATGTAAGGAAGGGTGGATGGCTCTTGTCTTATGATGGTGGGGGGGGGGCTCTTGACATCTCGTGTAAGGGTGTAAGGGGGCGTGGGGTGCTCTGGACATCTAACATTACAGATATAACCGGCCCTTTGAGGGCAACCATAAAGCTGATGCGGCCCGCGATGAAATTTAGTTTTACACCCCTGGGTAAAGGGATCTAAGGGAGGCGGTACAAAATCTGCTGTCGCAAGGGGTGATTGTACCAGTTCCCCCTCAGGAACGCTTTCAAGGGTTTTATTCAAACCTATAACCAGTTTGTAACCCCGCTAATAAAGCCAAAGATCAGGAGCTGCAGCTTAGAAGTGAAATAACACCAAACATAAGCAAAAAAGGAAAACAAGCTGCTCTAATCTGATAAGGAACAACCAAATGTCCCAAAAAGTGAATAATACAAAAATATTAATGAAAACTGTGACTAATCTTGGGCAATAAATCACAAAAATATCGCAAATATGGTGAACAAAAATTAATCACTAGCTGACGTCACCACGCTACCCGGAAGGACGGGCTACTATACGAGCCGGCTTATTTGTTTTTATGCGATACATTCTCCTGCTTAATGTGAGTGTAATTTTTTATTTACTTAATAAATGTGTTTACGGTATAACACTATGGAACCTATTATATTTTCATATGACATTGCTAAGGAGTAGCACTCTGGAATATCGCTGTCCGTGTGGTATACACCATCTGTGGTCCCAGTTGGTTGACTGAGGAACGCGATCTCTCATGAGAAGGGGCAATATGAGCTATTGCTCTATACAGGCATATTTCTTTTGATTTCTGGTAAGCTCATGATCATGTTTTACTAATCGGAGCACCGTGGTGAAGCCAACATTGCTGATACTCAATTTCACCTCTACTTTACCTACCATTCACCACCTTGGGATTCTCAATCATTTGGGACTCTTTTTTTAATTTTACATTTTTTTTTATTTATTTTATTCAAACCTGTTTACTGTGCCCAGAAAAGAAGGCAAAGTGCGTCCAATTCTGGATCTCAAGGCTCTGAACCGCTTCATGCAGAGGTTTTGCATGTAATCCATTCGAACAGTAGTGGCGTCACTACACCATGGAGACTTTTTGGCCTCTATAGATATCAAGGGCGCATATCTACATATCTTAACCACCCCCCATCCGCGCTACAGCCTATATACGGCTGCAGCGCGGACTTGAATTTTCGGGAGGCCGTTTTTAAACGGCCTCCCAGTGACACGCCCCCAGCGCGCTCCCGCGAGCGCGCTGCGGGGAAAATCTGTGTCGGCCGTGTCCCTTGGACACGGCCGATCACAGATCGTGGTGAATGGCCAATCACAGCGGCCATTCACCACGTGATCGGGCCGTCCAATGAGCGATGATCTCATATGTAAACATATGAGATCATCTCTCATCGCCGGCGCTCCTTCCTCACACGGAGCCTGCAGTGTGAGGAAGGAGGGGGAGCCTCACAGCGCCGGGGACACAGGAAAATGTAATCAGGGCACCGATCACCAGTGCCCTGATTACTAAAGGTAAAAATACACACACAGTGCCCGCCATCAGTGCCCCCCATCAATGCCCACAATCAGTGCCCATAGTGCTGCTAGTCAGTGCCCATCAGTGCCTGCTCATCTAGGCACTGATGAGCACTGACTGGCAGCACTATGGGCACTGAGTGTGGGCACTGATGGTGCTGCCCATCAGTGCCGCTCATCAGTGCCACCCATCAGTGTCCAGTGCCATCCGCCAGTGCCCATCAGTGCCGCCTATCAGTGCCGCCCATCAGTGCCGCCTCTGTGCCCAGCAGTGCCACCTGTCAGTGCCCAGCAGTGCCACCTCTCAGTGCCCAGCAGTGCCACCTCTCAGTGCTCATCAGTGCCGCCTATCAGTGCTCATCAGTGCCGCCTCTCAGTGCCGCCTATCAGTGCGGCATATTAGTACCTCCTCATCAGTGCCCATAAGTGCCACCTCATCAGTGCCCATAAGTGCCACCTCATCAGTGCCCATCAGTGCAGCCTATCAGTGCCCATCAGTGCCGCCTCATCAGCGCACATCAGTGAAGGAGAAAAATTTATTTTCAAAATTTACTCGCAGAAAATAAGAAAAACTTTTTTTTTTTTTTCAAAATTTTCTGTCTTTATTCTTTTTTTTTGTAAAAAATAAAAAACCCAGAGATGATTAAATACCACCAAAAGAAAGCTCTATTTGTGTGAAAAAAATTATAAAAATTTCATATGGGTACAGTGTAGCATGACCGCGCAATTGTCAGTCAAAGTGTGAGAGCGCTGAAAGCTGAAAATTGGCCTGGATGGGAAGGGTGTTTAAGTGCACAGAAGGCAAGTGGTTAATGTATGCCAGTCACCAGCGGTTTCTACGCCTTGCCATAGCAGGAGAACATTATCAATTTGTGGCATTACCCTTTTGTCTCACCTCCGCTCCCAAGGTGTTTACTGGCCCCGGTGTTGGCAACGGGGGATTGCAGGACTGGGGTACCTGGACAATCTCCTTTTGAGAGCACTCTCTTATTATCCTGATTGGCGACCTGATAATCACTGTCAGCTCCCTGCAGGAGTTCGGGTGGACCATTAATTTCAAGAAATTTGCCCTGATACCTTCCTTGAGTCTGGATTATCTGGGCCTGAGTCTGGATTCAGCCCTGGTGAGGGTCTTTCTTTCCCCGAACAAGCTGCAGAAGTTGCAGGGGGCGATCCGGTTGTTGTTAGCAATCTGTCCTCTCTGTGAATTTGCATGCGGGCCTTGGGTCTGATGGTTTCAACCTTTGAGGCGGTTCCGTTTGCTCAGTTCCATACCAGATCTTTGCACAGAGAGATTTTGATCAAATGGAACAAGGATCCAAAGTCTTTAGACAATCGATTTGGTTGAGCCACAACACAAGATCTGCTCTTTTATGGTGGCTCCACTCTCCAGCACTAAGCCAGGGCAAGTCCTTCCTCCTGTTGTTTCGGACGGTGGTAACCATGGACATCAGCCTATCAGGCTGGGGTGGGGTGCTGGGGAAGTTCTGTGCCCAGGGAACCTGGAGAGTAGAAGAGTCCAAACTACCAATAAATGTTTTGGAGCTAAGAGCAAAAAAGCTTTGTCTGAGCTAATGGACAACTCATCTGCGAGATTGTCCGGTTCGGATTTAATCGGACAATAACAGGACTGTGGCTTATATCAATCACCAGGGGGGCAACAAGAGTGTTTTGGCCTTTGCGGAACAGTTTGTCCCAGCCCTCTCTGCTGTGCACATCCCAGGTGTGGAGAACTAGCAAGCGGATTAGCTGAGTCGTCAGGTGTTGGATCACAGGGAGTGGTCCCTATCCCCGGAGGTGTTTCATCTCCTGTGAGTCAGGTGGGGGACACCCGAGGTCGATCTGTTTGCTTCTCATCTCAACAAGAAGGTGCAGAGGTTCGTGGCCAGATCTCGAGATCCTCTGGCCGATGCCACTGATGCACTGGTGGCTCCTTGGGGTCGGTATCGACTGATTTATGCCTTTCCTCCGCTGAAACTTTTGCAGAGGCTTCTACGCAGAATAGAGGTTGAATGGATTCCGGTCATTCTGGTGGCTACGGACTGGCCTCGCCGGTCTTGGTACGCAGACCTAGTAAGGTTGGTCCCTGATGCTCCTTGGAGACTCCCTCTCAGGGAAGATCTGCTGTCTCAAGGTCTGATCTTCCATCCTGCTTTAGAGTCTCTGGCTTTAATGGCATGGCTGTTAAAAGTCAGGTATTGAGGGATGGGGGTATTTCTGACACTGTGATTCCTACGCTCTTGAAGACTAGGAAGTCGACCTCCAGGAAGATATATCATCCTACATTTCATGGTGTGAATCGCTGAAGAGGCACCCTCGCTTGTTTTCGGTTGCTAGGGTTTTGGCCTTTCTGCAGAAAGGGGTTGCACAGCGGTTGGCTTTGGATCAAAGGCCAAGTATCGGCCTTGGAGATATATTTTCAACACACATAAGCTATGCATGCCTTGCTTTAGTACCTTCATTCAGGGAGTGCACCATATGGCTCCTCCGAGATGGTCCCCGCTACCTCAGTGGGATCTAAATCTGGTATTATCTGTTCTTCTAAAGCCTCCTTTTGAGAACATTCGGGAGATTCCCCTGCCTTTATTGTCCAAGAAGGTTGCCTTTTTGGTGGCTATCACTTCTGCCCGCAGGGTGTCTGAGCTGGCGGCATTGTCCTGCCGTTCACCTTATCTGGTGGTCCACAGGGATAAAGTGATACTCCGACCAAATCAATCTTTTCTTCCTAAAGTGATTTCTGATTTTCGTTTGAATGACGACATCGTGCTGCCTTCACTCTGTCTCAAGCCCAAGCATCCTAAGGAAATTGCCTTGTATTCTTTGGATGTGGTTCGAGCAATCGGGGTTTACCTGGCGATTATGGAGTCATTCAGAAAATCAGATGCTCTTTTCGTCCTTACTGAGGGACCTCATAAGGGATTGACTGTGCCTGCTGTGACCATTTCCAGATGGATCAGGCAGGCGGTTGTTCAGGCTTATTCGCTGAAGGGTCAGGTTCCTCCTTTCCCAGTGAAGGCACATTCTACTAGAGTGTTGAGTGCCTCTTGGGCTTTTCGTCATCAGGCATCAGTGATGCAAGTTTGCAAAGCGGCAACTTTGTGCAGAGGTCTGTGCATACGTTCACCAAATTCTACAAAACTGATGTGTTGGCATCCTCGAATGCCTCTTTTGGCCGCAAGGTTTTGCAGGCTGCTGTTTAAAGAGAATCTTTTTTGTTCTCTTTGAGGGTGTATGTTTCTGCTGTGTATGTTCCTGGTTGAGCTCAATATTACCTGGCTGGCTACGTTTAGCCTTTGGGGAGTTACGTTCTTCTTTGCCTTGTCTTCCCACCCCTCATAAAAATACTGCTTTGGGACATCCCAATGGTCTAAGAAGATATGTAGGTGCGTCTGTCGATGAACGATAGAGAAAACTGGATTTTTGTACTTACCATAAAATCCTTTTCTCTGAAGTTCCTCGACAGACGAAGCACCCGCCCCTCTGCTTCTGAGTGAATGGGGTTTTTTGTCTTCTAAACACTGCTTGCAACTAAACTGGCTGCTGTAGCAGAGTGTGTGGGGTTATGCCTGCAGGGACAGCCCACATAGGCGTGGTAAAGCTTTTTCCTGCCTAGTGCCTATTACTGATTGGAGGAACATAACCCAATGGTCTAAGAAGATATGGAGCTGCGTCTGTCGGTGAACTTAAGAGAAAAGGATTTTATGGTAAGTACAAAAATCCATTTTTTTCCATATTGCTTTAGCCCAGCACCTTGCTTTATATTATCTTTATGAATCCTTAATTCTCCTTGTTAATTAATTGAAGGTTGTATACTAGGTGTCTGGGGCGGGTTGGTGTCCCTTTGCCTGTCAACCTAATAAAGGTATACATTGTCAAATGGTTATGCAGTATGTTTCTTGGTTGCCTTCCCCTCTTAAGGTGGTGCTTGGCACTTCTCCTGCCTACTGTTGATCGGCTATGACTTGGTTGCTCTTTTAGTGACCCCCTCCTCTCTTTTGTCCCACTTAGGAACTGTTCAGCTGTGATGAAGAGAACAGCTGAGGGACTAATAGAACTTTTGTTACATCGCTTCTACTGTTTGAACTGGGACTGATGTTTGGGTGGGGAAGAAGGTGGGAGGGGAAAGGGGACAGATTATTTGCTTTACCTGTGATGTTAAAATAAACTGCTCAATAAAAACTATTTGATATATAAAAATGAAAAAAAAAAAAGATCTCCTGCTAATGCGTTTGGTCCACTGTTTCCCACCCATTTATCTAATAATATAATGCTTAGATTGACCATGTGATTATAGCAAACAGTTCCATTCAGTGCTCCCTCCTCCTTTGGAAGGTTACTTAAAGCCTCGCATAGTATGTAGTTAACCTGGATATTTTGTTTTTTTCAACAAATATAGTTTAACATATAGTGCGGTAGAGGTAGAGTTTAAAAAAAAAAAGCTTAAAAACTGGCAAATAAAAAGATTAGGCTAGACGAAAGACATTTCACAGAATATGACTGCAAAAGTATTAGGCCGGTTTCATACTGCTGCGCTGTGGTTTGGATGCAGCGCTGGTGTACCCATGGTTTATGTGAAGTTAACCTTTCTCTTAGATCTGAAAACACACCAAAGATGCAGGACTTTTGTTGAGCTTTCAGAAAAGCACCAAAAACATGCGATGTAAAAAAGTCTATGGAAAACTGTGGGTTAAATGCGCAAAAAACGCTGGTACACCTGCCAAACCACAGTGCAGCAGTGTGAAGACTGCCTTATAGATAGATGAGTTTAGGTTTAAAGGTGTTTGGATTATGAAAAACAAAAATTAAATGATTCTGGGGGATGCTGGCATTGATGAGATCTCTTTTTGGTGCTGATACAGTACGGTGGGAGATTTATACAGAGTGCAAGAATAATGAAGCATAGTGATTATCACGTTATTTTACAATGTCATGCCATGTAGTCAACACACTTTATCCAGCAGCAGGACAAAGATACACAGCATACCTCTAAGCTATGCAAAAGCTATTTGGTGTTGAATTGGTTTTCCAGGATACAGTCTTTGATGGACTGACCGGCACAATCACTAGCTCTTAATCTTATCAAGCTCTAGTGGGAAGAGCTTTACTTTAAGATGTGGGTTAACATTTTCTGAATATCTTAAAAAAACTGAAGCTAGAATGTCAAAGGTCTGCAAAGCTATAATTGCTGCAGATGGAGGGTACTTTGATTAACCTAAAGTTTTAAAAAAAGAACGTGAGGAATGGCATGACATTGTTAATGTATTGGCTGTACTTTCTGATGCAGTTATTGCTACTTTGATCAAAAGAATTATCAGTTGCAATCAAAAACATGACCATTTCTGGGTTATTCTAGACTTTTTTTTAAAGGCTATCATGTATATTTACATATATGTACGTTTTCTTTGTAAAATAATATGTTTATTTTATTCTTTGTTGCAGCAAATCTTTACAGATGTGGCAAGTGGAGAGCTGTCAGTTGAGTTAGCTGATGAAGTTCGAACAATGGACAATCTTATTACTGAAATTCAAGAAATCAGTAATCAGTTACGTAATCAATACTGAATGGGAATTCACTTTGTAACAAAATCTACTGTACAATAAATGTTTTGTTTCTTAAAAGCCTTGGCATGTTTTGATTTCCACTCTTCTTAGCTACAAACTCATAATCTCCTTCAGTATCATGTTTTTGGCCTATACGTATTGGTTTTGGACACCCTAGAATGACTACAGTTTTATTATTTACACGGCACTTCTTTGGGATTAGTTTTACATGAGTGCATCAACTAATTGGCTGAGGTCCACAGAGTGAAACTGCTGATGGCTGAAAAAGTCATCTTTTATGTCACAAAACTGAGATCTGTGCAATTTTCCACTATTAATCATGGGACCGCATGATTGCAATGGTGAGTTATTATACTAATATTGTCAAACTACTTTCACGGGTCAGTCTTCAGTTAATGCAGACTAACACATGAACATTAAATGCTGGTTAAATGGTATAATTTTTTTCCCATATATTATCAACCACATCTAGTGAAAAATCTAAAGTTAATCCTAAATATATATGTTTTATGTAGCAATTCATGTAAAGGGTTCAGAGATTTATTGAAATCTATTCCTGGCACAACAGGCACCAGCAGTCTAATGTGCCTGCACCAGCCACACAGGTTAAAACACTAACATTAAAATTTTCTGATAGAGGGCTGCGCTGACTTTGGACTTGATAAAACACAGTGAACCAACACCAGCAGATGACATTGCTCCCCGAATCATCACAGGCTGTGGAAAATTTAGCATTTCATTTGGAAATCAAGGACCCTGAATCTGGAGGAAGAGTGAAAAGGCACAGAATCCAAGTTGTATGAGGTTCAGTGTGAAGTTTCTACAGTCAGTGATTTTTTGGGAAGCCATGTCTTCTGCTGGTGTTGGTCCACTGTGTTTTATCCAAAGTCAGTCTACCAAGAAATTTTAGAGCATTTCATGTTTCTCTCTGCCAGGGGAGGATCCAAAGTTTAGTCTCGGGAGGGGCACTGCCAGAAAATAGGGTGTTGCTTACAGAACTGTTTTTAACTTATCATGCAGTCCTAACCTTGTTTGAAACAGTGACATGTTTAAAATGATTCCACTTCCTCACAGCGCGGAGGAGGTAGGGAAGAATAGTAGACCTGCCAACCACAGTATTTAAAATGTTAAGGCCAGCCACGACAGTGGTTGCGGTCTTAACACTTATCAACATCACATTAGATCTTTATGTTTTCCCCGTGGGTCTCCTGATGCACTATACTGTATCTCCATCTGGGACTCCTTCCCTCCACCACATACCGTTTCAAAACTTAAGGGAGAAGGCTTCTACAGCACACCTCTCCATTCGGGACTCATGCCCCTTCAGGGGTGCCCAATCTTTTGAGGAGAGAGGAACACTTTAGCACCTTGGTAACCGGTTGCGGGCCACAATGAGTGGAGCAGGCAGATGACAGGTCCATGTTCACTAAGCATATGCAGAGCAGACATGGACAAAGCCGTATCTACTCTATGGGCCCTCAGATCCACCCACAAAGAAGGGGGTGGATCCCCTTCTGCTTTTTTAAGTGGATCGGATTGGAGATAGGCGGGTGTAAACGGACACAAGTCCATTTACATCTGCTGCTCTATAGAGGTGAATGGAGGGTCCAATTTAGTCCACATGAAAAACAGACAGGCGTACCCGATTAGCCGGATTGTGTGAAAGGGGCCTAAGGCTGCTTTCACATGGATGTCGTTTACCTGCACCTCAACTGACCTCAATCTTCACTTCTTCCTCAGGATTACTGCAGGTATTGCTGGCTGCTGCTGTCCCAAAGGTGGGTATGGCTGATGGCTGCTGCTGGCTGGCTGTCCTACAGGGCTGGTACTGCTGGTGGGTACTTCTGGCAGGTACTGCTGGTGGGTTCTACTGGCTGGTTCTGCTGGCTGGTACTGATAGTGGGTTCTGCTGGCTGGTACTGCTAGATGGTGCTGCTGGTTGGTTTTCGCTGGCTGTTGCTGGTGGGTACTGCTGGCTGGTACTTCTAGTGGGTTCTGCAGGCTGGTACTGCTAGTGGGTACTGTTGGCTGGTAATGCTGGTGGGTTCTGCTGGCTGGTGCTGGTGGGTACTGCTAGTGGGTTCTGCTGGCTGGTACTGCTGATGGGTACTGCTGACTGGTGCTGGTGGGTACTGTTTTTGGGTTCTGCTGGCTGGTACTACTGGTGGCTTCTGCTGCCTGGTGCTGGTGGGTACTGCTGGCTGGTACTGCTGACTGGTGCTGGTGGGTACTGCTGGCGGATACTGCTGGCTTATATTGCTGGCTGGTACTGGTGGGTACTACTGGCGGGGTACTGCTAATTGGTACTGCTGGCGGGTAATGCTGGCTGGCACTGGTGGGTACTGTTGGTGAGTATTGCTGGCTGTTACTGCTGGCGGGTACTGTTGGTGGGTATTGCTGGCTGTTAGTACTGGCTGGTACTACTGGCAAGTACTGCTGGTTAGTGCTGGTGGATACTGTTGGTGGGTTGTGCTGGCTGGTACTGATAGTGGGTTCTGCTGGCTGGTACTGCTAGATGGTGCTGCTGGTTGGTTTTCGCTGGCTGTTGCTGGTGGGTACTGCTGGCTGGTACTTCTAGTGGGTTCTGCAGGCTGGTACTGCTAGTGGGTACTGTTGGCTGGTAATGCTGGTGGGTTCTGCTGGCTGGTGCTGGTGGGTACTGCTAGTGGGTTCTGCTGGGTGGTACTGCTGATGGGTACTGCTGACTGGTGCTGGTGGGTACTGTTTTTGGGTTCTGCTGGCTGGTACTACTGGTGGCTTCTGGTGCTGGTGGGTACTGCTAACTGGTGCTGGTGGGTACTTCTGGCTGGTACTGCTGGCTGGTACTGCTGACTGGTGCTGGTGGGTACTGCTGGCGGATACTGCTGGCTTATATTGCTGGCTGGTACTGGTGGGTACTACTGGCGGGGTACTGCTAATTGGTACTGCTGGCGGGTAATGCTGGCTAGCACTGGTGGGTACTGTTGGTGAGTATTGCTGGCTGTTACTGCTGGCGGGTACTGTTGGTGGGTATTGCTGGCTGTTAGTACTGGCTGGTACTACTGGCGAGTACTGCTGGTTAGTGCTGGTGGGTACTTCTGGTGGATACTGTTGGTGGGTATTGCTGGCTGGTACTGTTGTTGAGCATTTCTGACTGTTACTGCTGGCAGGTACTGTTGGTGGGTATTGCTGGCTGTTACTGCTGGCGGGTACTGTTGCTGGGTTCCCAACCCACCATTCCTGAGCATCAGCGTGACAGGAGCCGCGCTGGAGGAAGCAGAGCCGCTGCTTCCTGTATCGCTCCTGTCACAGGTGGAGTGCATTTGGTATCACTCCGTCTGTGACAGGAACCGGCACTATACAGGAAGCATCGGTTCTGCTTCTTCTAGTTCTGGCTCCATTATTTACAGTGATGCTCGGGGATGGCGGGTCAGGAACCCACAATCTGGACTTACTGACCCGCCATCCCAGAGCAGGAGGGAGAGCCACTAATATTTTCTGGGGAGGGGGGGGGGGGCAATTTCCCCGCTGCCCCCCCCCCCCCTGGGTCTGCCCCTGCTCTCTGCTGACCAGCTTTAAATAGATGCTGATTTAATTTTTCAGTGGGACTTGGCACCTGCCCACACTGCCAAAAGTACAAATACCTGGTTTAATGATCATGGTATCACTGTGCTTGTTTGGCCAGCAAACTTGCCTGACCTAAACCCAATAGAGAATCTGTGGGGTATTGTCAAGAGGCAGATGAGGAACATCAGACCCTACAATGCAGAGGAGCCGAAAGCCACTTTCAAAGAAACCTTGGCTTCCATAACATCTGAGCAATGCCATAGGCTGATCACCGCCATGCCACGCCGCATTGATGCAGTAATTCATGCAAAAGGAGACCTGACCAAGTATTGAGTGCATACTATAATGTACATGGACATACTTTTCAGTAAGCCAACATTTCTGTATTAAAAATCCTTTTTTTTAAATGATGATTTCATTTATTAAGGGAAAAAAGCTGCCCAAACCTGCCTGGCCCTATGTGAAAAACTTCAATGCCACCTAAAGCTAAAAACTGGTTGTGCCACCCTTGGCGGCAGCAACTGCAATCCAATAACTGTCAATGAGTCTTTCACGTCGCTGTGGAGGAATTTTGTCCCACTCTTGTTTGCAGAATTGTTTTAAAACAGCCACATTGGAGGGTTTTCCAGCATGAACGGCCTGTTTAAAGTCATGTCACAGCATCTCAATTTGATTTTGACTACGCCATTCCTAAACCTTAGATTTGTTTTTGTTTTTTTGAATCATTCAGAGGTGGATTGCTTGTGTGTTTCATATCACTGCTGAATAACCCAAGTGTGCTAGAGCTTGAGGTCAAGAACTGATGGTCAGACATTCTCCTTCAGGATTTTCTGGTAGAGCGCACAGGGTTCATGATTCCATCATTTATGGCAAGTTGCCCAGGTCCTGAAGCTGCAAAGCAGCCCCAGACCATCACACTACTACCCCTATGCTTGATTGTGGGTATGATGTTATTTTTAGTGTTAGTTTTACGCCAGATGTAACGAGGCGCACACCTTCCAAAAACATCAACTTAATCAGTCCACAGAATATTCCCCCAAAAGTATTGGGGATAATCAATTTTTTGTTTTTCGGCAAATATGAGACGAGCCTTTGTGTTCTTTTCAGACAGCAATGGCTTTCGCCTTGAAATAATCCCATGGATGCCAATTTTGCCCAGTCTTTTTCTTATTGTTGAATCATGAACACTAACCTTAACTAAGGGAAAAGAAGCCTGCAGTTCTTTAGATGATGTTCTGGGTTCTTTCATGACCTCCTGGATGAGTCGCTGTCATGCTCTTCAAGTAATATTGGTAGACCAGCCACTCCTAGGAAGGTTCAGCACTGTTCCAAGTTTTCTCCATTTGTGGATAAAGGCTCTCCCTGTGGCCTTAGAAATGGCTTTGTAACCCTTTCCAGACTGATACATTTCAATAACTTTGTTTCTTACCTGTTCTTGAATTTCTTTAGATCGTGGCATGATTTGTTGCTTTTTGAGATCTGTTTAAGTGATTTCTTGATCCCGTCTGGCAGTAATCAGGCCTGGGTGTGGCAAGTGAAATTTAACTCCGCTTTCCAAAAAATGTGGAGGATCACAGTTTGTTCATGATTTAGCAAAGGGAGGGGGGAGCAAAAATCTGCATTGTACTTTTACAAGTTGCCATTTAAAGTGGATGTAAACCCCATTCATGAAATCTGACCTGGGCACATAGATCTGTAGTGTTTTCATATCTCTCTTTAAAGCCCTAAGTCCCGTAGCTTTCTCCTGTTCTGTTCCTCTGTTATCAGCATGATAACTTCTGACAAGTTCTCTGTCAACTGAGAGAAAACCAGGCTGAAATTTGTGTTGGAGTGGGTGCCTTTAAATAGATTAGCAGACAGCTGGTCTATTCACAGCACAGCTTCTCATGTTTCTTCCTCTGTGGAGAGTTGGTATGTGCCTTTTTTTCAGTCAGCTGTCTCACAGTGTATGGCTAAATTTCCCTACCACAGGTGAACCCGGAAGAGGAAATTCGAACAGGACATACACTTTCTAAACAGTCTAGAAAGCAGGTAAAATTTATGTAGGGAGATATGTTTCATCTCTGTGCATCATCTGAGGCTGTTCACTTCACTGGGTATATGTGAGGGTTTACATCCACTTTAAGACATTATGCAGTGTGTCCTGCCATAACACTGCTGGCTGGGCTATCATAGCAGTTGGAGGTATGGAAGAACATACATCACATTGAAGCTTGGGACCCATTCATAGTCAAATTACTGCAATCACAATTTCCATATAATTAGACTCTGTTTGCCCTCTCCTGGCATGCTCATCAGTTTTTACTGTTTCAGTAAGCTCCTTGTAGTAAGCCAAATGTGGAGTCAGCTTTTCGCTGAGAGAGTGCACAGGGGATTGACCCAAATATCTTAACTCAGCACCTCTTTCCTTAATGGAAAGCCCCATTGTAAATGTTCCTTTAGCTGTGCTAGTATTTTATTCACTGTAACATTGTCATACATTATTTGTTTTCATTTAACAATTATCTTACTCAAGCATGCTCAGTTTTAAATGGACCTAGCATCAGATACATTTTTTATGCCAATTATATTCATGCTTACTCGTGTAATTGTAACACTTAGTTTTACCATTCATACAGTTTTATTACATCTATGTTTCCATTGTGGATTTTGCTTCCTAACAGAAAATAAAATTAAATATATTGACATTTAAGATTAGTTCCCAAAACAAGTAGCCCCAATGGGGAGATTTAATATCTACCCTAAATTTCAGTGATAACTGTACAGTTATAGATTTCTCCTCACTTTCTGTCCTGTTGACATTGGTACGTGTTAATGTTCCCAAAATGGACACAGATAGTAATAAAAACTTGAAGAAGGTTTTAACTCTTCCCCTCTACCCAAAACTGTAGAAAAAAAGGTTTTGCCTAGATTTCCTTTTAAAAGACTCTGCTTGGAGGTCATCTTTTTATTTCTCCTTTAAAACCTTAATGAACAATCATTAAACTTGTTTGGTGAATTTCTTTCATAAACAGACATTGCGGAATTTCTATACAGCCAACATAAACTGTGGCCAAAGATGCCAGGGGTAGCACACGGCCTCCTACACAATATATTATCTAATGATTGTATAATAAAAGCTTCCATCCTGCCTGTCGGTGCAATCATTGCTGTCTCTGAAGAGTTAGTGCATTTTTTCTGTGGCGGAATACTGTGCAATTACAAATCACCCACTCTGGGTCTGTACACCAAGTACAAACTTGCTCGCTGAGAGTACTAGGCATACAGATGCAATGTGTCAATTTCAGCCTCTAAGCTTCCAGCCTTGTGTGTGTGTTTGTGATACTAATACTGTCAGGGGCAGCTTCCTATCAGCTAATAAAAGTGCACAGTGATGGTTCACTTTTGTAATTGCTCAACATTGTGAACATGCTCGTGCCGTTCCTTCAGAGCTGTGTGCCGCGGCCGAGAGTGATGTCATTGCAGCTCGGCCAGAGCCTGCGTACCCAGAAAGATGACTGGTGAAGATGAAAGCCCTGTCAGTGGTGGCAGCGTGCCGCTGAAGGGCTTTATTTTAAGGTAATGCAGTGCATACTAGCACATTAGAATATTGCATTGCGGGGGGAAATTTATATTTTAAGAGTTTACTACCGCTTTAATAGTTCAGCATTTTTGTGTCAATACAGTGAATCACAACACATTGATTTGTGTGCTTTAGTGGTGCACGTTGTTTCAGAACATCAGTGTGAATGGGCACAAGTCTATCTAGACTTTAGAACTGAAGGCATCTTTGCTTGTCAAAAAAATATAATGCATTAGGAATCATTCTGCTTCTTCATAGACAACACCCCTTTTCCCCATTTTTTTTTTTTTAACTCAAGTCATTCCTTCATACAATTGTTAGTTTTGTGCATTGTTATTTAAATGCTATACAATATATGGTGCTTAATTTGCAACAAACAGTCAATTTGTCATGTGGATTTGTTACTTGTGGAAAAAAGTTTTTTTTCTTAAATTGTATCTACATTTGGACAAATGCTTTAGTATTACATCACTATTTGAAGAGCACACAGCAAGCTAGGGGAAACAATCTTAAAACATCTCCTAAATTGTTCATATGAAGCTAGAAGCCATGGTGCCGCTTTGGTCAGTTGCACCAAGAGATCTGCACACAGACCCCTATTATACTGTACAACTGTACAGAAATCCAGCAGAAGATCTTTTCATAACAATGATTGACAGCGGGATTCCTAGAAAGCTTCTGTTGTTTGCTAGAGACAAATTTGAAGTCTGCTAAGCTGAATAAACTGCTTTAGAAAAGCTTAGACTGGGGCCAGTCCAGCTAATCTCCTAAGATAAATCTTCATAATTGGCCAGGAAAGTACAGTATAAATGTGTTACTGTAACTGTTGCCAGATGAGCTGATCTTCAGGAGGGATTTTTAATATGTGACTGTATGTAAATACAACGTGATCCTGTACTTCATTACAGGGAAGAGTTATACTACTATACCGAATGTAAGGAATTTGAATTGTGTATATTGGTGTTCCCTGACTTCAGAATTTCTTTGGGCCATTCATTTAAAAGACCTGGATGGCTTATTTCTAGTCCATCAATTGAATTTCCTGATCCGCAGGTTATAAAGTCAACAGTGAAATGGAATTTAGTTTTTCTCTTATGAAGGTTTGTTTGCTCTTTCTACCATTTTATGCCACCTATACCTTTAATATACTTACTATTTTAAATCTAAACATAAAAAGACAATAACCTGTGACTTCAGGATAACATATGGTCTGCATTGTCACCTTTCGTGGCAAACCTAGCCACTCTGATGCACTGATTCACAATGCTGGTTCACACTGATGCAAATGGGACCGTAGGCAGAACAATAAACAATATTCAAATGGATTATCAAACAACTGGACTCACTTTTGGATTAATAGGCCATGGCCTTCTATTACAGGCTTTAAATACTTAATTGCATATTGCAAAAGCGTAACTTTTATTATTAACATACACAGCAAACCATATATTCAAATATATGCTCACACCAACTTAGCTCAGCTATTGTAAGCTTGAGCTAATACCATTAACATAAAGTTCCCTTTTCACAAAAGGGAGAAAACCTCATAATAAGGCCACAACATAGGGAAGGGGGGAGGGGAGAGGGGTGGGATGTGGTTTCTTCTTCTGTCCTTTGCCGACTGCATCTCTTTCTTTATATAGGTCACAGTCCCTGCTCCCAACTGTTTGAGGGCCCCAGTAACCAATTACATGTACTGTAAGTTCATTAAATTAGCTTTTAAAATAAATTTCAATTAGTCTGCCACGCCCCCATAGGTTTGGGGGTGGGGACATTTTTCCCCCCACTCCACACCTTTCATGGAACCGTAGGCAGAATAATAACATTAAAATAAAACATCAAACAACCTGACTCTTTTTTGGATTAACAGGCCAAATATTTAATTGCATATTGCAAAAGCATATTTTTTATTAATATCAGTGGCGGCTGGTGCTCAAAATTTTTAGGGGGGAGCAAACAGAAAAATGTAATAGGCATTGCTTTGCGGCAAAAAAACGCTGTAAAAAATTGCGTGACTTTGAGGTTGCAAAAGTGTGAAAGGGGCCTTCAGTAATTAAGGTATAGTGTGCCCCCTTTCAATGCAGAGAGACCAGCATGCCCCCTTTCAATGCAGAGAGACCAGCGTGCCCTCTTTCAATGCACAGTGACCCCCCTTTCAATGCACAGTGACCAGCGTGCCCCCTTTCAATGCACAGTGACCAGTGTGCCCCTATAAAAACAGTGACCAGCGTGCCCCCTTCAATGCAGTGGCCAGCATACATGCCCCCTTTCAATGCAGTGACCAGCATACATGCCCCCTTTCAATGCAGCGACCAGCGTACATGCACCCTTTCAATGCAGTGACCAGCGTACATGCCCACTTTCAATGCAGTGACCAGTGTACATGCCCCTTTCAATGCAGTGACCAGCGTACATGCCCCCTTTCAATGCAGTGACCAGCGTACATGCCCCCTTTCAATGCAGTGACCAGCGTACATGCCCCCTTTCAATGCAGTGACCAGCGTACATGCCCCTTTCAATGCAATGACCAGCGTACATGCCCCCTTTCAATGCAGTGACCAGCGTACATGCCCCCTTTCAATGCAGTGACCAGCGTACATGCCCCCTTTCAATGCAGTGTCCAGCGTACATGCCCCTTTCAATGCAGTGACCAGCGTACATGCCCCTTTCAATGCAGTGACCAGCGTACATGCACCTTTCAATGCAGTGACCAGCGTACATGCCCCTTTCAATGCAGTGACCAGCGTACATGCCCCCTTCAAAGCAGTGACCAGCATACATGCCCCTTTCAATGCATTGACCAGCGTACATGCCCCTTTCAAAGCAGTGACCAGCATACATGCCCCTTTCAATGCATTGACCAGCGTACATGCCCCTTTCAATGCAGTGACCAGCATACATGCCCCCTTTCAATGCAGTGACCAGCGTACATGCCCCCTTTCAATGCAGTGACCAGCGTACATGCCCCCTTTCAATGCAGCGACCAGCGTACATGCACCCTTTCAATGCAGTGACCAGCGTACATGCCCACTTTCAATGCAGTGACCAGTGTACATGCCCCTTTCAATGCAGTGACCAGCGTACATGCCCCCTTTCAATGCAGTGACCAGCGTACATGCCCCCTTTCAATGCAGTGACCAGCGTACATGCCCCCTTTCAATGCAGTGACCAGCGTACATGCCCCTTTCAATGCAATGACCAGCGTACATGCCCCCTTTCAATGCAGTGACCAGCGTACATGCCCCCTTTCAATGCAGTGACCAGCGTACATGCCCCCTTTCAATGCAGTGTCCAGCGTACATGCCCCTTTCAATGCAGTGACCAGCGTACATGCCCCTTTCAATGCAGTGACCAGCGTACATGCACCTTTCAATGCAGTGACCAGCGTACATGCCCCTTTCAATGCAGTGACCAGCGTACATGCCCCCTTCAAAGCAGTGACCAGCATACATGCCCCTTTCAATGCATTGACCAGCGTACATGCCCCTTTCAAAGCAGTGACCAGCATACATGCCCCTTTCAATGCATTGACCAGCGTACATGCCCCTTTCAATGCAGTGACCAGCATACATGCCCCCTTTCAATGCAGTGACCAGCGTACATGCCCCCTTTCAATGCAGTGACCAGCGTACATGCCCCCTTTCAATGCAGTGACCAGCGTACAAGCCCCCTTTCAATACAGTGACCAGCGTACATGCCCCTTTTCAATGCAGTGACCAGCGTACATGCCCCTTTCAATGCAGTGACCAGCATACATGCCCCCTTTCAATGCAGAGATCAGCGTGCGTGCCCCCTTCAATGCAGTGACCAGCATACATTCCCCCAATGCAGAGATCAGCGTGCGTGCCCCTGTTCTATGCAGTGACCAGCATACATTCCCCCAATGCAGAGATCAGCGTGCGTGCCCCCTTACCTACCTGGAGCAGCAGCGGCGGCGGGCAGTTTCTCCTCAGTCCCCCGGCGCAGCTTCTCCTCAGCCCCGGCGGCGCATCTCCTCCAGTCCTCCCGCTCCCGCCTCCTCCTCGGCCAATGGCATGGGGTTTGCCTTGCTGCCAATCAAGAAGCGCGTATCGGACGCGCTTCCTGATTGTCCAGGAGGAGGATCGGTGTGACAATAGCAAATTTTCATTCGCTATTGTCACACAATGGGTGGGCTCGGCTCCACTGCTCTGCGCCCGGCTCCACCCTTTGCATCACCCTATTAGAGCCTCTGGCTCTAATCAGGTGATTTAAAAAAAAAACATTAAGCTCCATGCGTCCGGCACCCCTGCATGCAGATTAGGGGGCCGGACGCATGGATGGGGGGGGCGGTGCCCCTGCGCCCTCAATACACCAGCCGCCACTGATTAATATACACAGCAAACCTTTTACCATTAACATAAAGTCCCACAAGCCAGACTTAACCACAATGAGACTGGCACCCCACCTTGGCAGCAGCCAACTCTCTACACAAGATTGTAAGTCTATGTTGAAATTATCAAGTGCAATTTCGGACAAGTAAACTTGGTCATGTCTGTAAAATCCAGGCAAACTACCCTATAAATAAAATATCGATATAATCTCCCTTCCATATTTTTTCTTTGACCAAAGTTTGTAAATGAAATCCTAGCGTCGAAAGTTCACAAGAAAGAACTTCTTCTAAGCATGATTCTAGCACAACAGAAGGATAAACAGGAGACGACATCATCTCAACTGAGGAACTATTCGTGGTAGTAGCGACATTGCTAATAGCATATGACGGAGTAGCATTAACAACATGATTACTCCATACAGACACCACATCTGCCCTTGGAGAACAGCAAACTCTTTAAAAAAATGTCACATCATTTCTTTCCTCTTGTGTTTTATGTAATAGTTTTGTGTAACCATGGTAACCATAGAGTGTCAATCAAATCCACAGGGTTAGTAATACATTTTGGAATAGTTTACAAGTTTTTTTTTACCATTTTTTTTAAAAGTGTGTTGTCCTCTTTGTCCTCATCCCTAGACAGGGACCGGGATTTGAACCGGCCCGGTCGCTTACACAGCCTCATGTTCCTTTGTAAAGGCGGCTCTAAGCATGCACCCACCGAAAAGACTAAAGAGCCGAGATCCGTCATGTAATGGGCCGAGGAAGGATTAATCTCCCGTGGAAGAGAAGCTGCTAACCTGGAAGAGGAAGGCAGGATTAGAGGAGCAACAGGAGGACAAAGCAGAGGCCCAGCGACATTTTAACTTAGGGGTGTACTCACTTTTGTTGCCAGCAGTTTAGACATTAATGGCTGTGTGTTGAGGTATTTTGAGGGGACAGCAAATTTACACTGTTATTTAAGCTGTACACTCACTACTTTACATTGTAGCAAAGTGTAATTTCTTCAGTGTTGTCTCATGAAAAGAAACAATAAAATGTTTTCAAAAATTTGAGGGGTGTACTTTTGTGAGATACTGTACTTGCCAGTTTTTCTGATTATAGATTCTTTAACAATACCTGTCTAGTCCTTCCTGCATTTAGATTTCCAATCCTACTTAAGTGGTCTCTCTCCCATCTGTTTGTCACATTAATGATATAATAAAATATTTACAAAAATGTGAGCGGTATACTCACTTTTGTGAGATACTGTAAACTGACAGGCCGTGCACAGAGAGCATTAATCAGAGAAGCAGCCAAGAGGCCCATGGTACCTCTGGAGGAGCTGCAGAGATCCACAGCTCAGGTGGGAGAATCTGTCCACAGGACAACTATTAGTCATGCACTCCACAAATCTGGCCTTTATGGAAGAGTGGCAAGAAGAAAGCCATTGTTGAAAAAAGCCATAAGAAGTCCCATTTTCAGTTTTGCGAGAAGCCATGTGGAAGAAGGTGCTCTGGACAGATGAGACCAAAACGGAACTTTCTGTTCCGTTCATTGAGAGACACAGCTCCATATTCTTTGCCATAGGGTTATGCTGCCCCCTAAAGGAATAGGACTAGGCAGACAACACAAAAGCTTGGCTATGCCCCATGGGCTGTCCTTAGCATAATCCCGCTCTCTGCTTAGAGATACTCAGTTTTTTGTTTGCCTAGTTCAGGAGTAGGACTTAGTCTCCCTGCCAGGCCCTAGGTCCTGGCATTTTTGTCTATCTTTTTGCTGTTTGTTTTTGGATCCTTTTTTCTTTCTGTGGAGATCTTCTAGCAACTGCCGGGCTGAGCGATGGGCTGGTCTATTGTAGTTTCAGTGGTCCCCTCAGTCCGGCCAGCAAGTGCGTGCAGACCATAGCTCCACGCTCAGACGGCTGCGACTGCGGCCCACGAGTTAAACATCTCGCAAGATTGCATACAACCGGGTCTTGACCTGAGTTGCAGCATTCCTTCTGGCCGACAGCTCCCCCACTTCAATGGCGAGGAGATTTCTGTCTTGGGAGTTTTACCCGTACGCTTCGCTAGATTGGTAAGTAAGGGCCCTCTCCTCTCCTTCCCTGGGTACGGTGTGGGTACTGCCTGGGGTGGTTGCTTTGTCCTGCTTCTAAGGAATGGATGGTCCCATCAGCAGGGGGTTTCCCCTATTTCCAAGGCGACTAAGGTAACCATGTTTTTGGTGGTTTAATCCCTGGCTTTTAGATATCAGGCTGACCAGCGGGCTGAATCGCTAAGGCCTGTTACATGTTTACTATGGCTAGTGCCTGGTTTGACCTCCGCTCTGGTGTCTCAGACACGGATGGGGTGGACAAAGCTTTTGCGTCTTACCATGGGGGGTGACCAGTTTTCCCCCTGCCTATGGTGCACTGGAGGTTCAGTTGGTCCAGGGTCTGCAGGTTGTCTGCGATGCATCCTTGGATGTGGTTCCCATGGGGCTCTAAGCTAGCTTAGGCGTATTTTGTGGCTGAAGTGTAGGTCTTCGGATTACACCTCCGGAACGGCCCTGGCTGAATTGCCTTTCCATGCGAGCGCCTGTTCAAGGTTACTCTGGATGACATTATTAGGGGTCTGAGTATCTTCCTTCCACTGGGAAGGGGAAGGCGCCTCACTGGCAGTTTAGGACTTTTTTAGCCCATGAGGAGAAGTTTTTTCGTCCCCAAGGAGCAGGCTTCTTCAGGCCTGCTGACAAGGCCCTTTCAGCATGAAGGTTTGACCCCATCCTTGTCTTACATGGGGGAGACGTCTTTGCTGGTTCCGGAGCCATAGCCTTGCCAGGTCAGCGACCAGGGGGTCCACGTGGTGGTCATATCAGGTCCTTGTCCTTTAAAAAGGTTCCTTTCTTCCAATGTGCACCTGCCCCCAGATCGACTGCAAGCTCTGTTGTGGGCAGGGCAGAACTTGTTGTCCCAGGTTGTGTTCATCCCTGTTCCGTTGTGGAAGCATTTTTCGGGGGTTATATTTATACCCTTTCATGGTTCCCAGGAAGGAAGGCAAGTTCATCTGATTCTGGACCTCAGTGGCCCAGGATTTTACTGTGAGTAAAAAAATCCTAATTTTTGGCCTAAAAGAAAAACGCAATGTGTGGCAGAAAACGAACACTGCACATCACCCTGAACACACCATCTCCACCGTGAAACATGGTGGTAACAGCATCATTCTGTGGGGATGCATTTATTCAGCAGGGACAGGGAAGCTGGTCAAAGTTGGGGAAGATGGATGGAGCCAAATACAGGGCAATCTTAGAAGAAAACCTGTTAGTCTGCAGCAAAAGACTGGGGCAGAGGTTCACCTTCCAGCAGGACAACAACCCTAAACATACAGCCTGAGCTACAATGGAATGGTAGATGTGTTGGAATGGCCCAGTCAAAATCCAGAGCTAAATCCATTTGAGAATCTGTGGCAGGACTTGCATTGCTGTTCACAGAGGCTCTCCATCCAATCTGACAGAGCTTGAGCTATTTTGCAAAGAAGAATGGGCAAAAATGTCATACTTTAGATGTGCAAAGCTGGTAGAGACATGCCCAAAAAGAATTAGTATCCAAAGGACATAACTGTAGAGGAGCAAACTGCTTTTTCTTTAGATCAGAAACAGGTAGGACTCTGTAACACAGGTTGTTAAAATCCTGGCAATGTACATCAATTACACATAGGGGATAGTTTTTTTTTTCTCAGCAAAAGTTGAGTTAAACTTTAAATGCTTTGCTGTCCTTCCCAGTAAACCTCTCCCCTGGCACACTACATTGCTTTCATTTGGGTGCAAACAATCTTTAGCTTATAAGTTTTACCCCCCAAAAAATAGCCCAATGCTGTAGAAACCTACAGTGCCTTGCGAAAGTATTCGGCCCCCTTGAACTTTGCGACCTTTTGCCACATTTCAGGCTTCAAACATAAAGATATAAAACTGTAATTTTTTTTGAAGAATCAACAACAAGTGGGACACAATCATGAAGGGGAACGAAATTTATTGGATATTTCAAACTTTGTTAACAAATAAAAAACTGAAAAATTGGGCGTGCAAAATTATTCAGCCCCTTTACTTTCAGTGCAGCAAACTCTCTCCAGAAGTTCAGTGAGGATCTCTGAATGATCCAATGTTGACCTAAATGACTAATGATGATAAATAGAATCCACCTGTGTGTAATCAAGTCTCCGTATAAATGCACCTGCACTGTGATAGTCTGAGAGGTCCATTTAAAGCGCAGAGAGCATCATGAAGAACAAGGAACACACCAGACAGGCCCGAGATACTGTTGTGGAGAAGTTTAAAGCCGGATTTGGATACAAAAAGATTTCCCAAGCTTTAAACATCCCAAGGAGCACTATGCAAGCGATAATATTGAAATGGAAGGAGTATCAGACCACTGCAAATCTACGAAGACCTGGCCGTCCCTCTAAACTTTCAGCTCATACAAGGAGAAGACTGATCAGAGATGCAGCCAAGAGGCCCATGATCACTCTGGATGAACTGCAGAGATCTACAGCTGAGGTGGGAGACTCTGTCCATAGGACAACAATCAGTTGTATACTGCACAAATCTGGCTTTTATGGAAGAGTAGCAAGAAGAAAGCCATTTCTTAAAGATATCCATAAAAAGTGTTGTTTAAAGTTTGCCACATGCCACCTGGGAGACACACCAAACATGTGGAAGAAGGTGCTCTGGTCAGATGAAACCAATGCAAAATGTTATGTTTGGCGTAAAAGCAACACAGCTCATCACCCTGAACACAACATCCCCACTGTCAAACATGGTGGTGGCAGCATCATGGTTTGGGCCTGCTTTTCTTCAGCAGGGACAGGGAAGGTGGTTAAAATTGATGGGAAGATGGATGGAGCCAAATACAGGACCATTCTGGAAGAAAACCTGATGGAGTCTGCAAAAGACCTGAGACTGGGACGGAGATTTGTCTTCCAACAAGACAATGATCCAAAACATAAAGCAAAATCTACAATGGAATGGTTCACAAATAAACATATTCAGGTGTTAGAATGGCCAAGTCAAAGTCCAGACTTGAATCCAATCGAGAATCTGTGGAAAGAACTGAAAACTGCTGTTCACAAACGCTCTCCATCCAACCTCACGGAGCTCGAGCTGTTTTGCAAGGAGGAATGGGCAAAAGTTTCAGTCTCTCGATGTGCAAAACGGATAGAGACATACCCCAAGCGGCTTACAGCTGTAATCGCAGCAAAGGGTGGCGCTACAAAGTATTAACTTAAGGGGGCTGAATAATTTTGCACTCCCGATTTTTCAGTTTTTTATTTGTTAAAAAAGTTTGAAATATCCAATAAATTTCCTTCCACTTCATGATTGTGTCCCACTTGTTGTTGATTCTTCAAAAAAAATTACAGTTTTATACCTTTACGTTTGAAGCCTGAAATGTGGCAAAAGGTCAAAAAGTTCAAGGAGGCCGAAATACTTTCGCAATGCACTGTAGATCCTTCCCTCTTACACTAAGATGTTAGGCCTGCATTTAGTTCTGTATGCTTCTGCTGTCTTCCAATTGTTGCACATGGAAGAGGCACTATTTTACAGCCTAGTTCTCTAAATTGATTAAGCAACCTCTACCAACTATACATTATGGCTATTGTCCCAACATGTGGAAAAACAACTGGGTTATGCTCAGTCTGTCCCAGTAATCTGTCTGCCTGTCCACCAAAAACCTAAACCTTCAGAATGCAAAAAAACATTCGACTGAAGACATACAGTACACCCTCACATTTTTGTCAATATTTTATTTTATCTTTTCATGTGACAACACTAAATAAATGACACTTTGCTACAATGTAAAGTAGTGTGTGTGTGTGTGTGTGTGTGTGTGTGTGTGTGTGTGTGTAAAGCTTGTATAACTGTATTCTATGCTCAAAAATCTCAAAAAACCTTTGAATGTAAGGCCAGTCTATTTTTGGAAATTAAATACTTTTAAAAATATATCAAAGATTATATTAATCCTAAGGGACTGAGAGTACATGCCTTTCCTAATGTTTGGGAGGTAAATCCAGACTTTAAACTAGTATGGGAGTAAAATCTGAGGGCGTGCTCTAAAAGAATGATGGAACTACACATACAATACTACAATCAGCAGATTGTGGTGGTAGATGAAGAAATTAACAAAATATACAGTAATAATAATGAGACATGATCCCATAATAGCTTCAAGTCCAGAGGCGGCTCTCTAATTAGGCCGGTAAGGCGGCCGCCGAAGGCCTCGCACTTAAAGGGGCCTCGCATCTTTCCCAAACTTTTTTTTTTTTTTTTTTTTTTTTTTTTTTAGCCCTGTCCTGACCTCACCATGCGACACGCCAGGTCGCCGGGGGCCGCATCCGCACTCCACATTCCACACATTGCGGCGCTATGCGCTAGCGTAGTAGACTGAGTGTCAGTGTCTCTAGACTGTCTGCATAGTGCATAACTCCAGCCAGGCCCGGCCCCGCACACACTCACATCGGACGGTTTCTTCTGACTGCTGCTGCACTGTCTCCGCCTCAGGCTGCATTCAGCGAATCATGGTCGGGGATTGCGATGACGTCACGATGTGATGTCACGTAACCCCACCCCTGCATTCTCCCGGCTTCGGTACCATGAGGAGAACTTGCAGAGAACAGCAGATGAGAAGAAGAAGACGAAAGGTAAGGACTGGAGTCTGGAGCTGGGTGACTGACTGCAAAAACAAGGCCTGTAGTGTCCTGTCCAAGAGGCAGCCAGCCCGCCGCCGGCCCTGCAGTGACTAGTAGTACTGTGTGTCCGACTGTCAGTCCTGTCATCCTTATTCTGAAATTCTGAATGAATAAATTAAATAATACCTTTCCATCCAGGCTAGCTTGAAATTAAACGTCTATGTGTATGGGAAACGAAACGCTATGCAATTGAAAAAATGAGATGAAAAAAAAAATAATAATAATAAAGTGCTCAGTCTCAGTGCTTCTGCTTCATGTATCGTGCTAGTTCTTATTTTATGACAAACAAAGACTGTTAAGAAGAGGAAAGATGGCACCTGATCCATCCACTCCATCCATCCATCCACTCCCTTCTCTCGTCTGCCTCCCAGTGAGTACTCTAATGTAAGGGGCACCCTTCTTCCATCTCTCTCCATTCATTTCTTTCTCCCTCCCCTCTTTCTTCCTTTCTCCCTTTCTTTCTTTCTTTCTTTCTCCCTCCCTCCCCTCTTTCATTCTTTCTTTCTCCCTCCCCCCCCTCTTCCCCCCCCCTCCCCTCTTTCTTCCTTTCTCCCTTTCTTTCTTTCTTTCTTTCTTTCTTTCTCTTTCTTTCATTCATTCTTTCTTTCTCCCTCCCCTCTTTCTCCCCCTTCCCTCTTTCTTTCTTTCTTTCTTTCTTTCTTTCTTTCTTTCTTTCTTTCTTTCTTTCTTTCTTTCTTTCTTTCTTTCTTTCTTTCTTTCTTTCTTTCTTTCTTTCTTTCCCTTTATTTCTTTTCTTTCTTTCTCCCTCCCTCCCCTCTTTCTCCCCCTCCCCTCTTTCTCCCCCTCCCCTCTTTCTTTCTCTTTCTCCCTTTCTTTCTTTTCTTTCTTTCTCCCTCCCTCCCCTCTTTCATTCATTCTTTCTCCCTCCCCTCTTTCTCCCCCTCCCCTCTTTTTCTTTCTTTCTTTCTTTCTTTCTTTCTTTCTTTCTTTCTTTCTTTCTTTCTTTCT